>NC_132786.1:92558750-92872500 GCF_048418805.1 Vulpes vulpes
CATGGAGCCTGCTTCTCCCTCTGCCTATGTCTCTGCCTCTCTCTCTGTGTCTCTCATGAATAAATAAATAAAATCTTTGAAAAATTAGTGTTTTCATATTCTTGGGTAAATAAATACCCAGTAGTGAAATTACTGGGTCATATGGTAGCTCTATTTTTACTTTTTTTGAAGAACCCCATTCTGTTGTCTACAGTGGCTGTACCAGTTTGCATTGCCACCAACAGTGCATGAAAGGTTTCTTTTTCTCCTCATTTTTGCCATCACTTGTTGTTTCTTGTGTTTTTTATTTTAGTCAATCTGACAGGTTTAAGTGATACTGCGTTATGGTTTTGATTTTCATTTCCCTGATAATAAGCATGATGAGCATCTTTTCATGTATCTGTTGGCCATCTGAATGTCTTCTTTGGACAAACGTCTGTTCATGTCTTTTTTGCCCATCTTTAATTGGACTGTTTGGGGTCTTTTGGTGTTGAGTTATGTAAGTTCTTTATATATTTGGGATACTCACCCTTTATCAGATATGCCATCTAAACATATCATCTCCTATTCAGTATATTGTTTTTTAGTTTTATTGATTGTCCAAAGAACTTTCAAAAAACCTTTTAGGGTATAATTTGGCTCATGGATTTTTGTTATTTTTTTTTCTTTTAAAGAGCTTTGTGGAGATACAATTTACATACTATACACATTTAAAGCATACAGTTTGATGGTTGTTATTATGTTTACAGAGTTGTACAACCATCACCATAATGTAATTTTAGAACATTTTTATTATCTGCAAACAAGCTCATGGTTTTTATATTAGGTTTCAGATGCCAGTGGATCCATGAGAGTGACTGTGGTTGCAGAAGAAAACCCCTTCTCCATGGCAATGCTGCTTTCTGAAGAATGCTTTATTTTGGATCATGGTGCTGCAAAACAAGTTTTCGTATGGAAAGGTAAAAAATGTCATTGACATTGTAGCAGCACTTCAGATTTACAGCTATTTCTTTGGAAAGGTAAAGAAAACATCTTTTCTGATTTAAAAAAAAGACTATCTTTTTTTTTTTTAATTAATTTTTATTGGTGTTCAATTTACCAACATACAGAAAAACACCCAGTGCTCATCCCAAGACTATCTTTTTGAGACTTGATCTGTAAATAGCTCATATAAAATGCAGACATCAAAACCATATTTTCTTCCTACTAGTATCATGTCAAGAATGATAGTGTTAAAGAAAGCATTAGGGCAATATAAAAAGTCTTTTTTATATAAGGCGATCATTATATTACTAACTATATTTAACATACTAGGAAATTTTTCCATTCTCATTGTTATATTTAAGTTGTAATTATGTTCATTGCTTGGTGCACAAATATTTCTTAATCATATGATATCTTCCCTCTTTGAAATTCTGTCTTTTTCATTTGTCCTCCATTTTAGGTAAAGATGCTAATCCCCAGGAGAGAAAGGCTGCAATGAAGACAGCTGAAGAGTTCCTAAAGCAGATGAATTATTCCACCAATACCCAGGTATGTGTGCAAATGAGCTGGCTAGTAAAAAATTAAAAATATGGGAACTCATCATATCTCTACAAAACTCATGAGAGAATTTGGTTCAAAGTAACATATGCATGAAAGTCCTCCTTCCCCACAATGTGTGTGTCACATTGTGTCCTGTGTCCCTAAAACCATAGGGAATGGTTGGAATTTTGTGAGGATGGAATTTTGCAGAAACTACCTATCAGACCATCTGTGGAGCTCCATGATGAAAAAAGGACACCATCTACTTCCTCCACAGCATTTCAGTGAAGATAATCAACCACAGCTGGGTGAACTGAGAGCACTTTTCAGTTAGTCCGTAGAGCAAGTTGTCCAGACATGGGCTAATTCCCAGTTAAGATTTGGCTTCATCGACATCAGTTTAGACACCTGCCGCCTATTTACTCCGCCTTTTCTGAGTCTTTCAGCCTCATCCTTTCTCTTTAGTTTTATGTCCTGACCCAAGGAACATAACGAGATCATTTCTTCCAGGTCACAGACCTCTTATAAGCCCAATGGAGAAAAATAGTCATACATATTTGACTGTCATGGTAATACGAGAGAACTTTGTTCTTTCTTCCAGCATCCAAATTCAGTGCATTCACTTTCGCTATGACAGAAAGGAGTGTTGGACTGTTTTACCTTGAAATCTGATAATCTTCCATGTTACATTCACTTAAGGATCCCAGCTTCTAAGTTTCCATTGGTCATTGCAGAAACCAAGATAGTCTTTTCATTTCCTTAGTATTTTCTCCACTACCGGATGAATGATTTTCCTCTATTTTCTTTTAGTAATTATTATTATTATTTTTTTTAAATTTTAGATTCAAGTTCTTCCAGAAGGAGGGGAAACACCGATCTTCAAACAGTTCTTTAAGGACTGGAGAGAGAAGGATCAGAGTGATGGCTTTGGGAAAGTGTATGTTACCGAGAAAGTGGCTCGAATAAAACAAATTCCATTTGATGCCTCAAAACTACATACTTCTCCACAGATGGCTGCCCAGCACAATATGGTGGATGATGGTTCTGGCAAAGTGGAGGTATTTGGCTGTTTCTGTTTCTGTGTGTTTGTTTTCATCAAGACCACTTACACCAGTACACCTGGAAATGTAATTTCAGGGAACTACAAACATTGTACTTTTACTTGTTAATTTTATTTGTTAATGAAGATGGTCAGTGACTATATATTAAATCAGGAAATTTAAAGCCGGAAAAAATACTCTCTAACCTTCAATCCTGCTTTATAATGTGTATGTTGAGATCCCAGGAAGTTAGGTGATTTGTGCAAGATCACTTCATTATCATCTCAGAGATGTGATATGGAACCCAGCTGTCTTTTTCCTGGTCCAGAATTGCTCCTGCTCCTGGAACTGGGATTGTCCAGTCAGGGCATATTGCTTTGAGTGTACCAACTACCATTATTAGACCTTTCCTTGTACCTTACAGGTATTCACAGATGTGCTAAAATCACAGATATTTTTAGAGCATTCAAATTGTTTATTATTCCCCTTTTTTGCCAAAAAAAAAAAAAACACTAATAACACCCTATAATTCTCCTTAATTCAACTCTCTTCACCCTCTACTGTGGAGTAATCTCACTTAATAAAAACTGGGTAATGTCACATCTTCTCATAAAATATTTTCATGGCTCTCCATAGTCTTCCTGAGAACACTGATCTTCATCTGGGCCTGCAAGAACTTTCATAATTCGATCCTTGCTCTCCTCTCTGCCTCACCTTTCCACTGCCTGAGGGCTCTTCCCCTCCCTTCTCCCTCTGGCTAAAGTCTCCACCTGTACTCCTTCATAATTCAGTTCAGTCACAAGCTGCATCTCTTTAAAAAGCCTTCCCTCTGCCCTGGAGCAGCCTTCCTCTGTGCTCAAACTATAAGTAATATTTTTCACAGAACCCATTTTAAAATACTGCAGAATTGATCATTTTTCTTCCTAGCCCTCTTGATAGTTCCTTGAGGGCAGGGATTGAATATTTTATCATTGTATTCCCAAGGCTTCCTACAGTGTTTGGAGCAAGGTATATGGTTGAGAGATTTAGGAAGTAGTTTTTCCTCTTTTCAAAGACACAAAGTGTGAATCTAAACTCTCCAAGGGTTGTGGGAACTGCCAAGGGACAAATGCTCCTTATGGCCATTGTCTGAGGGGTATCAGCTTCTGGTCTGGGTCTGTCTCCTACTCAGATAATGTTTTTCTTAAGCTCAGCACAGCCAGAGAGCCTTGTTTCAGATTTGGCTCCCCAGCATCACCTGCAGTCTCCTTTGTCAGGTCACATTGTCTCTGAGATGTCTTGAGTCATCCCAGGACTTCTGAAGTCTGGAAACGTTCTCTAGATTTTTTGGGTTTAGCCTGGCAGTGCTGCTGTTTCTCCTCAGCTCACCAGGATGTCATGCTTCTCTCTGAAAGCACTGCCACTTGTTCATCTCCAAATTTTAAAGCAAGGGGCATATCATCTACCTTCCCCCTCCCCTGTAGGACATGCATACACAAAGTGCCTGGCAGGCTCTCTCCTGTTACTTTCTTGGTTCATCTAAAACTCTCATCTCTCCAACTTGGAGTGTTTTTAATCTGTGATGAGGATGAGAAACTAGAAAAAACTGGTTCTGCCTACTTTTATCTTTTCAGTCTTATGTCTGGATGGCACCTCTTGAAAATATTCAGGCAATTGGCATATTGATTATTTGGTCCCAATCTGTCACTGTTGCCTGAGGAGATATTGGTTTCATGCCTTACAGCGCAGGGAAAAAAAAAAAATTTAACAAACAAGTTATCTCCCAGAGGATTGAAATATTTTATACAAGGGATATATTTCTGGTCTGAATGTTTTACTTCATTATTCCACTGAAGTCTCATGTTATTCTCACTAACCAATCAAACAGTCGGTATGTATTAATAGGCTCAGAACTGAGCTAAGTACTATGGAGGATGCAAAAAATATAAGCACCTAAAAAATCAGTCAACAAAATTGTCAAACTGATAAAATTTCTTCTCATTGCTTAATTTGAAAACTAGTTAGAAAAGTAATTTAAAAATTGTTTAACATAACAATAAGTCTAAAAAAAATTTTTTTAACTTCTGAAAAGTACTATTAGGTCAAGAAAATTTTAATTTTTTGCCTTGTGAAAAGTACTATTAGATCAAGAAAATTTTAATTTTGGTACACACATTCCATTCCTTTCAGATTTGGCGTGTAGAAAATAATGGTAGGGTCGAAATTGACCAGAATTCATATGGTGAATTCTATGGTGGTGACTGCTACATTATCCTCTATACTTATCCTGGAGGACAGATTATCTACACATGGTAAGTTTTCCTCTTTCATAAATCTCAAGTTTCAAAGAAGACAAATTCTGCTCCAAAGTGACATTTCATTAAATTCCATGGGATATGGGGTAGAATTATCCTATAGTTAGTCCAGTGAGATTTGTATAGCATGCATGTGGAATTTTATTTCAGTATGATTTTTGACTGTATTTTGTAACTCCTGTCCACAAGCACGAGGAGGTTAGATGAAAATCATCCTTTCTAGGGGCATCTGAGTGACTTAGTTGGTTCAGCCTCTCTTTATTTCAGCTCAGGTCATCATCTCAGGGTCAGGATCTCAGGGTCATGAGAACAAGTCCAGGGTCTGCCTCCTCCACTCAGTGAGGAATCTGCTGGAGATTCTCTCCTCCCTCTGCCCCTCCCTCCACTCATGCATGCTCTCACTCTCTCAAATAAATAAATAAATCTTTTTCAAAAAATCATCCTTTCTAGTCTAGGAAAAGATTTTGGTATCCAAATGTAGTGTTCTTTTAGTGGGTATGTAGTTGAATATTTCACCTCCCTTGCAAGCTAACTCCAGCTGGCCAGCACTGGCTACCATGTATACTTATTGTTAAAATTCACAGAAGTCAGGGATCCCTGGGTGGTGCAGCGGTTTGGCGCCTGCCTTTGGCCCAGGGCGCAATCCTGGAGACCCGGGATCGAATCCCACATCGGGCTCCCGGTGCATGGAGCCTGCTTCTCCCTCTGCCTGTGTCTCTGCCTCTCTCTCTCTCTCTCTCTCTCTCTGTGACTATCATAAATAAATAAAAATTAAAAAAAAAAATTCACAGAAGTCCCTCTTAATTGGAGCTGTGAAATTGCAGTGAGGCAAACCCTCTAAGTGATATATATAATTTATGACCCTGTTTCAAAATGATGCATTTTACTCTTGGTCCTCATGAAATTTGTGGCAATAGAAGAGAAAAAAAAATGCCAGTGTATCCACATCTTATATGGTTTTGCATAATGATTTGAGTTAACTGAGGGTTAAGTTTACTCAGAGTCCATGCCAAGGCCCTGATCAATGGGAAATATCCAATCAGGTAAGTTAAGTATACACACCATGCTGGGCTATTCCAAAGGCATGAGGATTCTGCAACAAGTCATATAGTGTGTGATTCTCAAATTATTTGTTAACAGAAATCAGGTAAAATAAAATATTTCTGAGAAGAAATAAAACTTTAAAAAAGAAAAAAAGAAGAACCTTTCCAAAGAAGATCATAAAACTGAGAGGTGTGGGTAGGAGGTGCAGGGGTGAAGAGAATCCTACTTTTGCCTATGTGGTACGTGGACGCAGGTCTCTGCTGACATGGTGAGGGTCCTACCAGTTGACAGATTCACCTCCATCCCTATAGTGTGACCACCTACCACTTACATTGACCAGTGCCTTGAACCCAACCATGTTCAGGAGGTGGAATGATTATCTTTATCCTGTAGGCTTTGGTACCCAAAGGGTGGTCTGAGAACCAGAAGCATCAGTATCATCAGTGAGCTAGTTAGAAATGTAGAATCCCAATACCCACCTTTGACCCACTAAAGTAGAACATGCATTTTAAAAAGATCACCAGATGATTCACATGCACTTTCATGATTAACAGGCACTGCACTGCCTTAGGCAATGGTTCCCATCATACTCTGTCAAGGATTAATGTATTTAGCTATTTAACTCTGTGTTTAAGGTGTCATCTTCATAGCAACCATTTTTTGGAGCAGCGTGTTTGTACTAGCAAAGTGCTAGATGTTTCCATTTATTATGTTTGTTCCTTACAACCGTGTTATTTTCAAAAATAAGGGGAAGGGAGAATCAAATGGATTAAGTAATTTACCCCACATTCACAACTGTCATAATTGGTGAAGCAACATCTCACACCTTGATCTATAGCTCTCTTTAAGTCTAAAGCTGAGTGCAGCTATACCTTGGTATTTGGCCATTTGGCATGTCCTCTTCCAAAATTTTAATTCAGAAAAGTATTTGTGCAAAGCATGGCATTTGTAGGGATAATCAGTTGTTCTCAGTCAGCTTTTCTTTTACATTCTGTTTCTTAGTCTTTGTCTTAACTCTTTTTTTTTTTAAGATTTATTTATTTATTCATGAGAGAAACAGACTGAGAGAGAGAGGCAGAGATATAGGCAGAGGGAGAAGCAGGCTCCTTGCAGGGAGCCTGATGTGGGACTCCATCCCGGATCCCAGGATCATGACCTGAGCGGAAGGCAGGCGCCCAACCGCTGAGCCACCCAGGTGTCCTTTAAGTCTCTTTTGTATATGAAAAGTATAATTGATTGTGGCACTTAGATCAAACAAGAAAGACAAACAAGGAATTCAAAAGACTATTTTGAAAAATTAACAATTTGCAATCTATGTGAATAACTATGTAGATATAACTAAAACATGAAATCAGATGATCAATGTTAAATGCAGTTACTATTTCTCAAATTATTTTAAAGTATTCCCTGAACACTTTCTATGTGGCAAGCACTGTGCTAGATACATACTAAAGATAGAGTGGTTAAAAAAAATATATGACCTGTGTTTCAAGAATTTACACTTTGAAAGGAAGCAGGTGATTAGGCACTTCAATAAAGTATGAAGTATTTTAAGATAAAATCAAGCTGATCTTTGGGAAATTCAAGACAAGACCTCTAAGCCTACTCCTAGGGCTCCTAGAAGAAGGGACATCTAAGTAGAAGCAGAAGTAGCAGCGAGGCAGGCCAGCAAATAGAGAGATTTTTCTAAGCAATGCGGAGAAAGTATGCTCTCATCTACTAGTAACAAGCAAAGTTAGGGAGCAAAAGATAAAATCGGAGAAATCAGAAGGAGCCAACCGGTGAATGGCCTTGTAAGTGTCTGGGGAGCATGAACTTTATTTTCAGGGTATTGGAAACCAGTCAAAGAGTTTGCTCAGGGCAGTAGTATGATTGGCTTTCCTCTTAGAGAAGTTATTCTGGTTGACATCTCTATGAGAATGGACTGATAGGAGAAGATCATTGTCAGGGGAGGCCATTGGGAATGTGTTGCAGTCATCCAGCTGAATGAGAATGTGGCCAGAACTGAGTGTTAAAAGCATCAGGGAGAGAACTTAATACCAATGTGTGGTATTAAGGTGTTGGCATCTGAACGACTGGCTATGGGAAACAAGATGACCACATCAAGGGTGACCCCAGATTTCTAGTCCATGCACAAGTGGGTAGTGTCTCATTCACTGAGAGAAAACTTAGGAGGAGAGCAGGTTTGGCCCTCACTGTAAAAAATTCAAAGGGAAAAGTTGAGAATATGCCACACTCTTAATAGTTACTCTCTTTGGGTTGGAAGGAGAGATCATTTAATTTGTTCTTTTCAATTTTATGTGTTCGGGTTTTCTATGATGAGAATTGATTTTTATAAAATATCAAGAATATAAGTTAGATACCTGAGAGTCCTTTTGAGAGTCTTTGCCATTTAATATCATGGATGTTAAATACAGAAGTTTGTTAACATTGTATGGTTTGTAGGACTTCAAAGCTTCTATGAGAACAGTGAAGAGATATTTAGAAAATAAGCAGATCTCTTGAAGAATATCTTTCAAACTAAACAACTTCACAGTTAATGTGATAATTTTGGTGCAGGGGTGCAAATGTTTAAGTCCAGGAGGCACAGCAGAAGGTGAAGGACTGGAATTAACTACTGAACACACATATATATTATTGTTTTTATTCCTGAAACCACTTATATTCTAAAATGGTAGGGTGAAAAAACATTTCAGCAGTGATCTTTTCTCTGGAATGTCAGGTAATTGAAATTAAACAAATATTGTTGAACAATGGCAATGATGAATCTCTCAAAGCAATAAATTCCATTTTCATGCAGCATTTATTTTTAATTTGTAACAAGCGCCAAAAGTTTATAAAGAAGAAATCCTGTCAAAGTAGACTGTTCCTCCCCACCCCCAGCACCCAAACATAGATTTTCAAAGCTAGAGACAAAGAGCAACCTTATTATGTATTAGTTGCAGTAGCATATTTAACCCTCTGCATCAGAGATCCATAAAGCAAACTGGTCTGAATCTGTGTGGTTGGGTGCATGGGTCACTTTGCCATGGAGTAGAAAAGGTAAATAGTGAAGAAAAACATTTTAAAAATTTTATTCATTCATGAGAGACACACAGAGGCAGTGACATAGGTAGAGGGAGAAGCAGGCTCCTCATGGGAAGCTCAATGCAGGACTCAGTCCCAGGACCCTGGGATCATGCCCTGAGCCAAAGGCAGACACTCAAGCACTGAACCACCCAGGTGCCCCAAGTAGTGAAAAATTTATTGAGAGTGTCCAAAGGTGGAAGTTTGGTGAGGCTTTCCAGGTTTGCTTGTTGAAATACTTCAGAGGTAAAAAAAAATGGGAATTGAAACAAAAATTTGGTGATACTGTCTATAGTCAGTTGAGTGTTTTTCTACAGAAAAAAAGAGGAAACAGAGAAGTCGGGGAATTGCAGATGTGTCAGAGAAATGACAAGTGGTAACAGATCCAGCTGTCACCCACAGCTCTGTTACTCCCCACTCTGTGGTCCTGGTGGTTCACAGAAGTGTTTGTTCACATTATAGGCTCCTTGAAAATTTAGGCTATTAGCATTAAAGGACTATATTTTCATGAGTGTCTTTATTAGGGAAAACATTTTTTATTTTCTTTCAAATATGTGCTTCTTGTGAGCATGTCCCTTTTTTTTTGCCCCCCCCCATTGTGAACATTTTTATATCATTTCACTCTGTTGGTGCAATGAAATATTCTGATATAAACAAAGCATGTTTCCTGTACCCAGTGTTTTTGGGGTGTGTGTATGTATATGTGTGTGTTACCCAGGATGGGAGGTTATTGCTAATCTGTTCTGGGTATTGGACAAATAGGTCACTCTTAAAATTTCAGAAGAAAAGATATGGTTAACCTCTTTAAAAAAAAAGATTTATTTATTTTAGAAAGAGAGAGCATGTGTGCAAGTGGGGGGAGAGGGGCAGAAGGAGACAGAGAAATTCTCAAGCCCCCATTGTGGGGATTGATCTCATGACCTTGAGATCATGACCCAAGCTGAAATCAAGAGTTGGATGTCAAACCATCTAAGCCACCTGGGTGCCTTGGTTAACTTCTCAAATCCATTTCCAGGATTAGTGTTTCTCCTGCTAACCCCTAGTGAGACAGAGATGGGAAAATAGGTTAGAAAGAAACTGCTCAATGCTTTGGCTTCCCTCCCGACCCCCCCAAAGTCATCAAACAAGCAGATCTCCCAAAGGTTGCTTTACAGGTTAAGCTAGAGTTTGGAGATATAATCACAAGCTACCTTAGAAAGAGAAATTGGAAATGAACTGAATGAACTGATTTATTGGACCTTATTATCTGGGTCTCTGGTAGAACTAAGCCACTTTTATGGTTTTACTGATAATTCCTTTAAAGAATCGCTAGAATGACAAAACAGGGCCACTCCACTACCTACTTCTGATGATTATTTTCTTGATTTTTCTGGGTCCAGACATTTGTTACTATGGTCACCAAATATTCATGTAATGATAGGATGCTTCTAATATCCGCCTAACAGATGAGGCTCATATTCTACTCAAATGTATTATTTTTACTGTGGAGATGGTTTCCCAAAATAGGCAGCTCCAACTTGAAATGAGACTGCCCTGATTACTTAGCTATGTTATATAAGGAGCTAAGCCTCAATATTTTTTTCTATAAAATGAGGACAGAAATATAATTATCATGTGTAGTCCTAGGCAACACACAGGGCAGTCCATGGCTCAGTGTTAGTACTTTCAAAAAATGATAGCTTCCGTGGGTATATCACATCAAAAAGGTTTCATCTTGATTTTTCATAATGACTTAAGTCTCTGAAATGCCTACATTAGAAAGTCTTAAAACGTAAATACAAACTAATTTATTTTACTTTGGTTCCTCCAGGCAAGGAGCGAATGCCACACGAGACGAACTGACAACATCTGCATTCCTGACGGTTCAGTTGGATAGGTCCCTCAGAGGACAGGCTGTGCAGGTTGGGATAGTTTTACTCCCAGAGCACATGCAAGTTAAAGTTTTGCTAGCCAGATGATTCGTTAAAGCCTTCCTCTCAAGTTGGGATGGGAATTTGACATTTTCTAAATATTGCATCTTTTTCATTTTGCAACTTAAATATTCCTACTTTAATGCCATACTATTTCTCTCAGATTCTGGAAAAGAGAGAGCAAACAAAACTAAAAACAAAAAGCTATTAATAGATCTAAGGAACCCAAAGAATTGACAGTTGACATTAAACTATTCTACCCAAGTTATTATTTCCAGGTGATCGCTTTCCAGTTTTCAAATCATTGTAAACATGTCTTTACTTCTTAAAGGGTAATAATTAAATAGGGAGGTAAGTCAAATATTTTAGTACAGAGAATCTAAGATGTGGACGCTAAATTTGGTCTTCTGGCTGGTTTCTTTCCTGTCTTGGTGCTTGTTAATGGATATATAAAGCAATTTAAATTTAAATGTAAATGTTCATATAAACTTTTTAATTTTTTTATAAATTAGCAAGATGACTGAATTTTTAAAATGCACTGAACTCTACTTTCCCATGAACTGTTACATTCACTTCTTGAAGAAATTTTTTTTAAAAGATTTTACTTATTCATAAGAGACACAGAGAGAAAGAGAGAGAGAGGCAGAGACACAGACAGAGGGAGGAGCAGGCTCCATGCAGGGATCCCGATGGGAACTCGATCCCAGGACTCCAGGATCACACCCTGGGCTGAAGGCAGGTGCTAAACCACTGAGCCACCCAGGGATCCCCTTGAAGAAATATTTCTAGTTAAGAACTGACATCAGTGTCATGGAATTGATCTTTAAAGTGTTCCTTACCAAAATATGCAAAAACTTTGAAGATCTACATTGTCCTTTATAAATTCTGTCTTTTGTGATAAAATATTTGGTATGCCCAGTGAATGAATTTCCATTAATTATTAGCCCACTGGAAAAAAAAATATTAGCCCACTGAATCCTAAATTCACAATGAAATGGTAATGTTTAGTTTAATCACTAGATGGCAGTAGTTTACAATAATGTATAAGCAGCTCCAGTGCTGTACTGCTGTTTTAAAATTCTTTGTAGTGTACATTAGCAGTAGTGAAAGTTTTTCAACTTACTTTTTATCTCTTTTATTTTAATTTAGCAGTGGAAAATGGGTCTTAATAAGGGGCCATCTTTTTTTTTTTTATGTTGGCAGTTGAAATTTTCTCACTGTTACAGGAAATGCCAAGCCAACAACAGTTTTTTAGGTAATCCTAGCTAACCTTGTGACTTAAAAGACATTTTCATAAGTTACTACTTGCTTATTTGAATGTCTACTAATTGGAAGATATCTGTAAGGAGTGCCTGGCTGGTTCTGTCAGTAGAGCATGTGAATCTTGATTTGTGAGCTCAAGCCCCACATTGGGATAGAATTTACTTAAAATTTTTTTTAATAAAATAAGAAAGAAAGTTAATTATTTTCAACGTTCTTTAGACCTCTCTGCTATGGTATGTGCATCAGCATTCTCATTTACTTGGCTTCTAGAAAAAGACACACTAGGTGTGTAAGACAGTTCATTTTTAGCATTGGGCAAAATAATTGAAAAAATATAGAGAACTGACACAAAAGTTGAACTATGTAAAAAATTGCATCAATAATTTATGTAAGAAATAGGAAGCTCGGTCAGCCTGGGTGGCTCAGCGGTTTAGTGCTTGCCTTCAGCCCAGGGCATGATCCTGGAGACCCTGGATTGAGTCCATGGAGCCTGCTTCTCCCTCTGCCTGTGTTGTTGCCTCTCTCTCTCTCTCTCTCTCTCTGCGTCTCTCGTGAATAAATACATAAAATCTTTTTTTTTCTTTTTTTATAATTTTTTTTTTTTTTTATGATAGTCACAGAGAGAGAGAGAGAGGCAGAGACACAGGCGGAGGAAGAAGCAGGCTCCATGCACCGGGAGCCTGATGTGGGATTCAATCCCGGGTCTCCAGGATCGCGCCCTGGGCCAAAGGCAGGTGCCAAACCGCTGTGCCATCCAGGGATCCCAAATACATAAAATCTTAAAAAAAAAAAAAAAAAGAAATAGGAAACTCATTTCTAATCCAATATCTGGTGTTAAGCTAATAGGTGAAATTAAATAATTTATCATTTACTTTTTTCAATTTTCTTATCCTGAAAAGTCCTTATATTACATATTTTTAAAGTGCTTGTATTAAGCAAATCTATTACCATTTCTATGAATAAAAAGTAGAAAATATATTGTATTTATTTTTGCCAGATTTTGATGCTTAGAGGCTATGTTATAATTTTTCATTTCATAGTTGTAGATATGTACAAGTAATGAGTATGCTTTGGTGTCATCTTATTTTTGGAAGCATTTAAATGCACATCTCTTTATCTTCTGAACAAGATCCAAGACATTTCAGAAACAAGAGTGTCAC
The DNA here is from genome assembly GCF_048418805.1 of Vulpes vulpes. Classification (NCBI taxonomy): domain Eukaryota; kingdom Metazoa; phylum Chordata; class Mammalia; order Carnivora; family Canidae; genus Vulpes; species Vulpes vulpes. The sequence continues at coordinate 92,572,031 of NC_132786.1, forward strand.
TACACAGCTATCAAATGTGGGTGCTCTTGAAGAAAGAGTAATTTTTACAGTGACTTACATCAGCACTTTGTTGTTTTTTTCTCTTTTGAAGATGGCCATGAACACACTCACGACTTTATACTTTCTGGATGCAGGAAGTGGTGCAGTAGGGTGATGTTTCCTCCTACAAGAAATGGCTCAGTGTACTGTGTCTGGAGTCAAAGACTCTTAAGTCAGCAAGAACACTGTGCCTGATTAGCATTAACCCATATTATCTGATAATCATCATGCCTCCTGCTCTGGATTATTTATTTATTTTTTGTTTTGTTTTCTAAAAGGAAAATAACACATGTGGAAATAGAACCCTCCTTCGTTGTGCCCTTCATCACATTTCTTTTATCCACCGCCCTCCCAGATCCGAGTCTCCCAAGGCAAAGAGCCTGCTCACCTGCTGAGTTTGTTCAAAGACAAACCGCTCATTATTTACAAGAATGGAACATCAAAGAAAGGAGGTCAGGCACCTGCTCCCCCTACACGCCTCTTTCAAGTCCGAAGAAACCTGGCATCGATCACCAGAATCATGGAGGTAATGTCATGCATTCAATAAAACGTGCCCTATTTATGGACTTCCCAGTGGACCTGAGCCATTAACAAATATGAGTCTTCAAAAAAATTGTCAAGTAAACTCCCTGTCTTTTGAAAATTAATCCATTATTCACGTAAGAACAAAAACAAAACAAAACAAAAAAACAAAAGCAGGAGAACCAAGTAAAAAGTTAACTGTAGAGACCAGCCCTCTCACACTTTTCAGTTGCATTGTATCAAAACAAATGAATTTTAAGAATAATGTAGCAGATCAAATGGTCAAGGGCCTGAGGCAATTGAAGCTTTATCTTGAAAGGCCTGGAGGAAGATGGATGGCAGGTGATGGTCAGGTGGTCACACAGAGAAAATTTGAGAGGGAAGACCCTTCTTGGTAAAACTGTAACAAATGCGGAAGGCAAGCTTCCCTATATTGGGCCAGAGCCATTACTCAACCGGCCAAATAAGCTGTCTCTGACAGCAGCTGTCAAAGAACTCAAACCCCATATCACAGGTCAGAAGACAAGAAGACCTCCAGGTATGGACAAGCCAGTAGGGCCCGGGTGTTTAAATGGCTGAGTGTTTTGACCTCTAGATAATCCATTACCTTTCATGACCCAGACACCTCAGTCACCATTGAAATCTCAAGGCACTGAGGGGGGCACTTGACGGGATGAGCACTGGGTGTTATTCTGTATGTTGGTAAATTGAACACCAATAAAAAATAAATTTATAAAAAAAAAAAGAAATCTCAAGGCTTTCTAGTCATACCTAAACTGCCCTATACATTCTGTAACCCCCACATTCGGACCCACCCTCCAACCCTCCCCTTCACACAATCCATTCAGCCAAGCCCTTGACACTGGGCAGGTCATGGCATACCCTCCACCTGCAACCTCTTCTCTAAACCAGCCTCCCCCATTACCTTCTTGCTCTGTGACTGTCCTCTGAGGACACAGAGTCTCATGCAGCCCTCTATAGTTGTTTTTCCCCAATGTCCTTTTACCAGGTAGGGGTGTGGGTGGGGTACTCCCCTGGCTCACTCTTGCCTCTTTGACTTTTGTCCTTCTTATCAGACTCTTCCTCCCTTAGCTTCCTGGTGCCGCCATCTATGGAGCTGCCAGTCCTTCCTCTCTTATTCTGTGGTGGCTTCAGCCATTGTCTCACTGAGGACAGAACCTCCAACTTCTGTCCATAACCCCTGCCTTCTTGCCTTCCTAAGGGCTTTCCTGAATTTCCCTTGGTCTCGTGTTCTTGCTTCATTTCCAGTTCATCATTATGGTGGGCAGTGATCTCCTTACTCTTCTGTATCAGCAGCGCATTCTTCCTCTCTGGATCATTTACTTCAGAATGCAAGCATGCCTTTAAAACACTCCCGTCTTCCTTTAAAAACTCTCTTAACCCTGATCTTCCCACCTGCCATGTTGTTTTCTCTGTCCTGCTTAAGAGCACAGGCCCTCAAAGCATTGTCCTCACTCACTCCCTGTCCCTTCATGGTTAAGTCCCTTCTCCTCTCATTCTGGCCTGTTACCTCATGCCTGCCTTTAACGGAGTCAAACCTCTTTCCTTAAGCTTCCAGTGGCCTTTGCCGTAATCATTCTTCCCTAGCTTCTTGAAACACTGTTTTTTGTTTTTTTTCTCTAAGACCTTTGAAGCACCACACTTATCAAGATTTCCTCCAAACTTCTGAAGAGTGTTTTCACTCCACTTGTCACGCCAATCCAGTTTCTGCTTCTCCTCCTCTGTGTGTCTTCCAAACCCCCAATGCTCAGTCTTGGCCGTCTCCATGGCATTCTCATTCAGTCATATCATTTAAATGCTGTCATATGTATTGACCTCATCTAGAACATTCTGTACACAGATTCTCATGTGTTCAATTATGATATATATACACTTTTTAATCTGTCACATTAACCATTAAGCTCTCCTCTGCAGGCACTCTCAGCTGATTTTAGATGGAAGAGTCAGTGAGAATCCTTGCATTCCTGGTCTCTTCTGGCATGCATGTTTTTTATGAGACATGTGAGCTGCTTATGATGTGGTTCCTTTGTTTGCTTGCTGCCTCTCAAACTGTCCTTCACATTCCCCTCCTGTCTGAAATGTGCTCATCAGAATCATTGTTTGTAAAGCTTTCTATTTTCATCTCTTGGGAAGCTAAAGCTTTATAATGTCCTATTTTGGAACTACCTTCCTGATGTCACACTGCTCTGTGTGGGGGCCTATTGTACCCTGTCTATCATCCGAGCTCTTTGCTCTGTAGCAATAAGGAGACATTGGGATGAGAAGTTGGCAATCCTGGTTCCTATTAGTCTTCATCATCACATCTGGTAGATTCCTTTGACTCTTAGTCCAAAAGGCTTTGTTCCTACAAAAAAGAGATGATTGTAACCAACCCCTGTAACACATCTTTAACATTTCCAACAGATTGTATGTCAAGTATACTTTAATAAAAATATTAATAAAAATAAAACTTCCAGTATCTATTTCTTCCTCCTTTAGTGCTCTTTCTGGGAATAGGGTCCTGATGAACTTGGTGAAATCCAGCTGTCCACATAATGGCAGCTCAACTCAGTTGACGAAACACCATCATTGGGCAGCTCAGCATCACTTCCTTCTTGAAACTCCCTCAGCCCTTGGCCTCAGAACACCACCCTTGATTTTTTTTTTTTCACCCTTGATTTTGTTCCTCTCTCATGGCTGCTGCATTTCAGGCTTGCTCACTGATTCTTCTTCATCACATTGAGTCCCTCAGTGGTGCAGAAAGTCATTCATATACTGTCATAGTCACATAGTCATGTGGTCAGACAGAGGTCCTCACAGAGTCTGACACGGAGTCACAGAATCACAAGTTTATAGGCGTGAAGGCACAGGGCCATCATAGGACCTTTGGCCTGTGACTGTACATGCTTGCCCTGCCCTGATGTTGCACTTTCAGCCTCCCCTTCAGGCCAAAGCCTGGGCCCAAGTGGGTCCTTCTCATTTCTCTGTGACCATAGAGAGCAGAACTATGCTAACCTAGTTGATCTCAGACAGTGGCCACAGCTTCTTGGTTGAAAGAAAGGGACATATCAGTGCTGTGTTACTAATCTGCTAAAGTCTTACACAATTTGAGTTACAATTTATCAGAGCCCAGAGAACCCTTTAGTGAATTTGCATTGTTATTTCTTTGCCGACATTGGACTCCAGTCCCTGTTTTATGATTTTTTAGGTGTCCCTTGGTAGCTTTAAAAAAATTTCAGTGTAGTTAATATACAGTATTATATTATTTTCAGGTGTACAATATAGTGATTCAACAATTCTATACATTACTAGGTACTCATGGTAATAGGTGTACTCTTAACCCCCTTCGTGTATTTCACTCATCCCCCCACCTCTCCTCTGGTAGCCCTGTTTGTTCTGTATAGTTAGGGATCTGTTTTGGTTTGTCTCTTTTTTTTCCCTTTGTTCATTTGCTTTGTTTCTTAAATTCCACATATGAATGAAGTTATATGGTATTTGTTTTTCTCTGTCTTGTTTCACTTAACATTATACTCCATAGATCATGTATGTTGTCAAATGGCAAGATCTCCTTGCTTTTTATGGCTGAATTATATATATACCACTTCTTCTTTATCCATTTACCCATCATTGGACACTTGGGCTGCTTCCATCATTTGGCTGTTGTAAATAATGCTTCAATAAACACAGGCACATAAATCCTTTCAAATTTGTGTTCTCAGATTTTTGGGTAAATACCCAGTCATGCTATTACTGGAGCATAGTGTAGTTCTATTTTTAGCTTTTTGAAGAACCTCCATACTGTCTTCCACAGTGGCTGCACAAGTTTGCATTCCCACCAACAGTGCACAACAATTGTGTTTTTGATTTTAGCCCTTCTGACAGGTGAGAGGTGATCCATCATTGTGGTTTTAATTTGCATTTCCCTGATGATGAGTGATGTTGAGCATATTTTCATGTGTCTGTTGGCCATCTGGATGTCTTCTTTGGAGAGATGTCTGTTCATGTCTTCTGCCCAATTTTAATTGGATTATTTGCTCTTTTGGTGTTGAGTTATTTAAGTTCTTTAAATATTTTCGATACTAACCCTTTTTCAGATTTATCACTTGCAAATATCTTCTCCCATTCAGTAGGGTGTCTTTTAGTTTTGTTGGTTATTTCCTTTGCTGTGCAGAAGTTTGTTTTGTTTTGATGTAGTATCAATAGTTTATTTTTGCTTTTGTTTTTCTTGCCTCAGGAGACATATCTAGAAAGATGCTGTTATGGCCGATGTCAGAGAAATGACTAGCTGTGCTGTCTTTTAAGAATTTTGTAGTTCAGGTCTCCCATTTAGGTCTTTAATCCATTTTGAGTTAATTTTTTTGTGTGGTATAAGAAAGTGGTTCAATTTCATTCTTTTGCATTTAGCTCTCCAGTTTTCCCAATACCACATGTTGAAGAGACTTTTTTCCATTGCATAATCTTGCCTTCTTTGTCAAAGATTAATTGACCATGTAAGCGTGGCTTTATTACTGGGCTTTGTATTCTGTTCCACTTATCTTTGTGTCTATTTTTGTACCTTACCATACTGTTTTGATCACTACAGCTTTGTAGTATACCTTGGAAGTTTGGAATTGTGATACCTCTAGTTTTGTTTTTCTTTTTCAAGATTGCTTCAGCTATTCAGGGTATTTTGTAGTTCAATACAAATTGTAGGATTGTTTGTTATAGTTCTGTGGGAAAATGCTGTTGGTATTTTCATAGAGATTGCATTGAATCTGTAGATTGCTTTGGGTAGGTGTCGCTTTGGTTATTTGGAAAACTTTATTCAGGAGAGAAGAACTGAACATCTTTGCTTTATGTATATCATTTATGCATATTACACCCACTTTCAAAACATCAATCATAGCCCATACTTGTTCTTATGGTTTCTTTGAATATTATCTTTGTTACTTGTTACTTAAGTTTGGCTACTTTTATTCTTAGAGCCCTGTGCTGCTCTCTGCAGCCAGCTGAGCATTAAAGTGATACAGAGCAAGGTGCTACTGGTATTTCTAAGGCCATAGTGGTGTCCCAGTGCCACCCTGGGATCAGTACAGAAGGTGATGGATGGTTTGTCCCTGTCACAGTTTCTCAGACATGTTTATTGAGGGAGTCACAATGAATTTGAATCACTGTGTCATTTTTCTTTATATTCTAGGTAGATGTTGATGCACAGTCTTTGAATTCCAATGATGTTTTTGTCTTGAAACTGAGACAAAACAATGGCTATATCTGGATAGGAAAAGGCGCTAGCCAGGAGGAGGAGAAAGGAGCTGAGTATGTGGCAAGTGTCCTCAAATGCAAAACCACAAGGATTCAGGAAGGCAAGGAACCAGGTGTGTACTGCAGTGTCAAGGACACTAGCCAGGACTTCTGTTTGGTACAATTGCTTATCATATAATTCATTATTTTCATAAATAAGACCTTCAAAGCAGTTATAGGGCATTACAAATCCTTCCATTAGTTGCAAAAGTGGGTGAACATACCTGCTATATTTAAGTAGTTTCTTGACATTAAGGTCAAGGTGAAATAATATCATTTGTTAATATAAGGCAAGACCAATTATGTATACAATGGAATATTACTCAGCCATTAGAAATGACAAATACCCACCATTTGCTTCGACATGGATGGAACTGGAGGGTATTATGCTGAGTGAAATAAGTCAATCGGAGAAGGACAAACATTATATGGCCTCATTCATTTGGGGAATATAAATAATAGTGAAAGGGAATAGAAGGGAAGGGAAAAGAAATGGGTAGGAAATATCAGAAAGGGAGAGATAACATGAAGACTCCTAACTCTGGGAAATGAACTAGGGGTGGTGGAAGGGGAGGAGGGCGGGGGGTGGGGGTGAATGGGTGACAGGCACTGAAGGGGGCACTTGATGGGATGAGCACTGGGTGTTATTCTGTATGTTGGCAAATTGAACACCAATAAAAAATAAATTTATTATTAAAAAAAAATAAGGCAAGACCAACTCTCTGCTCCTGGAAATGCAATGGATAACTCATTGTGTTTTTCACAGAGGAATTTTGGAATTCCCTTGGAGGGAAAAAAGACTACCAGACCTCTCCACTGCTAGAAACACAGGCTGAAGACCACCCGCCTCGGCTTTATGGCTGCTCTAATAAAACTGGAAGATTTGTTGTGAGTGTCTTGCGAAATACTGGGGTAGAACCAAACAACATTGGGAGAGGCATTCTGGTGTGGCTCTAACACTTTTCAGCCATGTCATTGCTGTGATTCTCAGTTTTAGCCCTCTTATCTGCAAACGGCAGTTGATAATCTTAGCTCTACAGACGGTGGTTTTAAGAGTCAATGACGTCTGAGTAGTATTCCATCGTATACATATAGGACTACTACTCAGCCATCAAAAAAATGAAATCTTACCATTTGCAATGACATGGATGGAACTAGAGGATATTAGGCTAAGTGAAATAAGTCAATCAGAGAAAGACGATTATCATATGATCTTAATCCTATTGAAATTTAAGAAACAAAGCAGAGGAGCTTAGGGGAAGAGAGGAAAAAATAAAACAAGATGAAATTAGAGAGACAAACCGTAAGAGACTCTTAATCATAGGAAACAAACTGAGGGTTGCTTGAGGGGAGTGGGGGGGGGGTAACTGGGTGATGGGCATTAAGGAGGACATGTGATGTAATGAGCACTGGGTATATATAAGACTGATGAATCATCTCTGCCTCTGAAACCAACAATACATTAGATGTTAATTAATTGAATTTAAATAGAATTGAAACAAAATAAAATAAAAATGTATGAGATACCTAAACAAAATAGGAAAACAGGTAAGCAATAAAGCAAAACTGTGGAAAGAACTGAAACAGGTCTATCTTACATGTAATTCTGAAATTAGATAAATGCCTGTTTTTAAAAAAAGAAGAAAGAAGTGAGGGGAAGTAAGTATGGGGAGTTAATGTTTAGTAGGTGTGGAAATCAGTTTGGGAAGATGAAAATGTCTGGAGGTGGATGCTATAGAATATGTGAATATATACATACACACTTGAAAATGATTAAAATTATAATTTTTATGTTATATGTATTTAACTACAATAAAAAAGAGTGAGGAACACACATACACAGGAAAGGAGTCAATGGTGTAATGGATGTCAAAACGTAGGAATACTGTAAAGTACTATATAAATAAAGCTGCTTTTAAAAATAGCAGCTACTTTGCACCTGTGTCAGCATGAGGTTGTTGCTGTATGAATATGCATGTGGTTGGATTTACTGATTTAATAATTTGACACTTTCTGTGGGAAACCATGGTAGTTTCTGATCAAACTGTGTCAGTTTCACACTTCAGTTTCCCAGGGAATAAAAAGTTTCACCACGTTGACTGCCTAGAAATATTATGAAAATATTATGATCATTGGGCAGAATCATTGAAAGCTACGTACACACCTGCAAATATACTGAAATCAGCAAGAATATTCTATTTTATAGTCATTCACACACAGGCTTTGAATTCCAGACATTTTGAAGTATCTGGTGTACAGGACTGATTTTATACTGGGCTCCAAGATATCCTGGAGTACAGCCCTCTCATCTCACTTTAACCATTAAAATTCTGTTTTCTGTTTGACATGCTAGGTTTTTTGAGGAAGAAACTGCTCATGTTTAAACCACATTTGAAGATTTTAAGTGATTTGACCTAAAAATTAAGATTCAAATTAAAGATTTGAATTGTGATAAATATTTGGTTGCTGGGCACCACAATTGCTCACTACTTCCTAGGAAATCCCTGAATTTTAGAAACTTGTTACAAATAATGTTATTTTACTCTTTTAACTGTTAATTTGATATGGCATCCAAACAACTTCTTTTTCAACTAATCATTCTGTAATTTCTTATTAGTATTATATACTAATATTGCTGTAAATGACATGCTTGTTTCCAATGAAGATAGGTTTTACAAAAATAATACCTAGGCTTTGTTCTCAGTCAGGTTCAAAAAAATCTATTAGTCTTTGTTTTTTAATATATTTAAGGGAAATATACTTTCCCCTACACCTATTCATTTTCTTGTTTGATATTTGTAACTCTGACCATTCCCTTCACAATTTAAGGGAAAATGTCATTAACAAGTATTTGATCTGGCTATCATAATCAGAAAGTAGACTTTAGACATATTGATTCACATAAGACAGCAGAGCCTATGGGTTAAAAGCACAGGTTTTAGATCCCACCTGCCTGTGCAGTATCACTTACTTGGTGATACTACTTACTGGCTATGTGACCTTAGGCTGGTTACTTACCCTCTTCTGTGCTGTAGTATTCTCATCTATAAAGTGGGGAAAATCCTAGTACCCACTTCATTCGGTTGTGTGAATATGAAATTAGTTGTTCATATAAAAGATTTTAGAATAATGCTTTATATGGAGTAAGTGATATTTAAAGCTTTTGCTTTTTTAAATCACTCTGTGATTGGTAAATATTCCATAAAAAAGACAATACAAACTAAGTTTTTGCCTTCTGTAAGTAGTTTTTGTTTGTTTTCTGTATAACAGTCTCAAAGCTTTATCAGATTACAACAAATATGAAGCTGCAGGTTGCCTGGGACCAAATTTACCTGGGCCAGGCCCAGCTGGGAGGTTCTCCTTTGGGCTACAGTTTGGATTCATGCCTGTTTTTCCAGTGACTGAGCCCAGGAGTGCAAGAGGGCCTCTGATGAGTCACATTTGCTAATATGACATGGCCAAGGCTGAGGGCACCTCCACTTATTCAACTATACTACAGAGTCACACAGCAGAGGGAAGGAGAAAAGAATTAAGAACTGTAATCTGATCTGCTACATTTTCCTAAAAATCAGGGGGTTCATTATCCAGAATCCTTTAAAAATTTTGGACTTCAAATAAATATCTGCCACTGGTAGTGGGTGCATTAAACTAACCCTTCCCAGTAACCTTTAATGTCAACTACAGAGAACACAATTTAACCATTTAAAATAATTATAATAAAGCTTTGCATATGGAATATTATATCATCTTGGCAAAAATTGTTGGTTTAGAAAATGACCAGACCTATTGATCTTATTAAAATATTCTTGACCAGGCTCCTGGGTGGCTTAGTTGGTTAAGCAACTGACTCTTGATTTGGGCTCAGGTCATGATCTCAGGGCCCTGGGATGAAGCCCCAAGTAGGGCTCCGTGCTCAGTGGGGAGTCTGAGGCTTCACCCTTTCCCTCTGCTCCTCCCCCTGCTTGTGGTCTCTCTCTCTTAAATAAATGAATAAACCTTTAAAAAATAATGATAATAACCTTGACCTACAAAATAAAAGACAAATTTAATACTTAGAGCATAAACTTCAGTGTCTTTAGGGACTAGAAAGACAATGGAAATCTGTGAAGCAGCTTGTCACAAATGGGCGATAGCCTACCTAAGGCATTCTGGTGCAGTGTTTATATGAAGCACTGTGCTTCCCAGATAAGATTCCATCAGTTTGTGATACATGAGAAAGCAGATAAACAATTATCTAAACCTTTATTATCCAAAAAGAACCCAAAAAATGACTATCAGGCTTTATTTTTGTGGTGCTCCAAAAAATACAGTGTGTTTATAACCTGTGTATTAGAAAAGTTATTGCTTCACCGTTTGATCATAAAACTTTTTCATACATTTCAGATTGAAGAGGTTCCAGGAGAGTTCACCCAGGATGATTTAGCAGAAGATGATGTCATGTTGCTAGATGCTTGGGAACAGGTAAAACTATATTTGCTGTGCTTATACTTGGGAGCTGACAAAACCAACTTTGAAAAATGACAAGTCTAATAATAAATAGATTTAGGCTGTGTTTTAAAAAGATAACATAGTTTGGCAAAAAAATAAAACTAAAACATATAGCAAATTGATTTCTTAATGTGGAAAAATTCTATGGCTACCATCTGTGGGTGTATAGTTTTAGGTAAAAAACTTCTATTTTTCATTTATTTCTAAAATTCATTCATTCCCAATTTATTCATACATTCATCCATTCATTTAACTAGTAAACGCACTAGTGGGTGCAATGCCATGGGGGTATAGTGCCATGGGGAAGACTGAAAGATTTAGAATTTTTCTTAAAATCTAACAAGAAGTCATCATAGGGGACCTCTGCTCTGGGGAAGAAGCAGATGCAGAATAATTTTGAATCTAAACAGTAAAATATGTCACTGTTGTGTGTATCTTTATTTGGGAGAAAATGAATGGTGATTTGGCATGCTGTACCTGATAGTTGGATTTTTTTGTTGTTGTTTTAGCCTTTGTGTAAGCTGATAATAGTGAAAGGGAAAAGTAAATATATTAGGAACTAAATTGTATAGAACAATTATGAAACCCATATTTGGGGCAGCATGGGTGGCTCAGTGGTTTAGTGCCGCCCTTGGTCCAGGGCATGATCATGGAGATCTGGGATCGAGTCCCACATTGGGCTCCCTGCATGGAGCCTGTTTCTCCCTCTGCCTGGTCTCTGCCTCTCTTTCTCTCTCTGTGTCTCTCATGAACAAATAAATAAAAAATATATATAAAAAAAGAAACCCATATCTGAATTAGGCCTCATCTTAGAGTCAACCCCAGTAATTGTTAATTCTGGGTCTGTTCTTAATTGCTAAAGTCATTTGATCATATTACTCCTTGGCTTCTTGGTCTAGAATCACCATATGTGAATTTGGAATTAGTCATAGATTCTCTCCAGGTGAATGGATCACTTATTTGTAGATAGGAAATTTAAAATGTCATGTGAATAAAACACCTTTTCTGTATTAAGAATTATAAAATAAGAATAGTATTTCCTTATTCAGGAGAATTTAATTATTTCCGTTTGTAGTCCGTTCTATAGCCATAGGTACTTGAGATGATTTCCCTTACTACATTTCATTTTTTAGATCATATTTTTCATTTTTATGACTGTGCTGTTATGGTTCTGTGCCCTGCAAGTAAATATTTCAGTGCTTTCAGTATGAATTAGAATACAATCAAAACTAATTGGGTCAAAATTTGTCTGCCAACAAGTTATTTTAAAGTGATTTAAATATAAGGTAATAGAGATATTTCAGTATTGAAGTTCACAACCTACACGTTTGACAAGAAGAATACATACAGAATATGTAATTATATCAGTTAAAAAAAAAAAACCTCGGTATTTAAATACTAATCATTATAGCACTTACACCAAAGTGTTAGAGGATACAGTTTTAGGTGTATACTACAGGCTTAAGACAGAGGTTTTGCAAGGGAGTCTGAGGTCTCCACAAACAAGCTAAGTGAGGTCCCCCCAAGATAATAATAATATGGGGATCAAGACTGCCTTACAACCCCAAGGGGTGCCTGCAGAAAACAGCCAATATGTTGTTTTGAGAAAGTCGATAAACTAGAAAATACTATATAAACCTGAAATACCAGAATTTGAATTCTGGAGTCACTGGCTGGCTATCAATTTAGAGTGTCTTCTAATAAGTGCAAACATTGGGAGAATGATGGAACTTCTCTGCACCTCCTTCTCCACGAGGATCCCTAACTTCAGGACTTGCTGTGAAGATGAAATAAGCGATGTGTGAAGGCACTTTGCATAGGGTTTGCACCAAGCTGATACTCCCCAAACAGTACATATTATTATTGTTTCATTTTTCAGATTTTTATTTGGGTTGGCAAAGATGCCAATGAAGTCGAGAGAACAGAGTCTCTGAAGTCTGGTAAGCGAGATCCCATGAACAGTGATGACATTTACCCTGAGTCGTTATTACTAAGTTCTTGACTGTTCTTTTCACCACATTCTTCAAAACTACATATTAAAACTGAGAGGAATCTAGTAAGCTTTCACTTTCAGAACTAAAGAGTAATGGATTTTTTTTAACTGAAGCATTTCATAATAAGAATAAGAAAAATGTTACCTAATTTAGAACATGATTAATTAATTCTGAAAACTTTAAATTTAATTAACGGTATTTTATTATAGAAATATAAGACCTCTATCACTATGATAACCCAGATTTTTAAAAATTCTTTTTGAGTAGTACTGTTCTTTTTGGCACAGTTTTTTGTTTTAATTTTTGAAAAGTACAAGAATAATTATGCCATAAGGATAATTCTATAAAGTTTGAAATTTTTTAGGCAATCATTAGACTGTCATGTGCAAGGAGATAAATCAATAAGGAATTGTTCATATGGAACAGTATTTGGCTACTTTGGGGCAATGGAAATTTGATTCATTACTTTTATTGGAATACTTTTCATTCTATAATATTTTAGTTTAATCAAAACTGACTCTACAACCCAGCAATTGCACTACTAGGTATTTATCCAAAGAATACAAACATAGTGATTTGAGGGGGCACATTCACCCCAGTGTTTATAGCAGCAATGTCCACAATAGCCAAAGTATGGAAAGAGCCAGATGTCCCTCAACAGATGAATGGATACACACACACACACACACACACACATATATATATATAGAATGGAGTATTACTTAGCCATCAAAAAGAATGAAATCTTGCCATTTGCAATGATGTGGTTGGAGCTAGAGTGTATTCTGCTAAGTGAAATAAGTCAGAGAAAGACAAATACCATGTGATTTCACTCATGTGGAATTTAAGAAACAAAGCACATGAACATAGGGGAAGGGAAAAAAAATAAAATAAGGAAAACAGAGAGGGAAGCAAACCATACAAGACTCTTAACTCTAGGGAACAAATTGAGGGTTGCTGGAGGGGAGGGGAGTGGGGGGATGGGGTAACTGGGTGATGGGCAGTAAGGAGGGCAGTTGATGTAATGTCACTGGGAGTTGTATGCAACTGATGAATCACTACATTCCACCTCTGAAATTAATAATACAATATATGTTAATTAAATTGAATTTAAATAAATTTAAAAAACAACAACTAGTGATGTGTTTATCTTTCAATTCTTTATAGCCAAAATGTATCTTGAGACCGACCCTTCTGGAAGAGACAAGAGGACGCCAATTGTCATTGTAAAACAGGGCCATGAACCACCCACATTCACAGGCTGGTTCCTAGGCTGGGATTACAGAAAATGGTAAACTGGTTTTTGTAGGAAAACAAAAACAAATATTATGGAGCAACTGTCTCATTGCTGTTTTGAGGGGAAGAAAGGGTTTTTTTTGTTTGCTTGGCTTTAGAAAATTAACCTCAGCCAGCCATATGGCTATTTTTTAATGCCTAGGATTGGTTTGAAATTTTTTTAAAACTAGAATTTTCTTACATTAGTATTTTAAAATAACCTAAATAAATTTTTGTAATATTTTGTAATATTTTGAACCAATATTAGCTCTGCTGGAAACTGATTTATATCTTTTTATATGACCTTTTAAAGGTGAAAAGCTGCATATAATCTAGGGGGAATTTGTCAGAGGATTTTATAATTCAGGAGCCTTTAGCCAAGTTTGTTAATACAGGAGAGAACTAAGCCATATTGCCTCTTGAGGTTATTCACTTTCCTATGTGTTGTGAAGAATTGTGTATTTGCAGTGGGGTTTATGTTAAGAAGGGTTAAAAGTTTGTTGTTATTTTCCTTCTTCAGCCAATGTGACTCTGATATCATTGACTCCTAAGTGTCATTTCTAAGAGTAACTTTACCATTTTTACCTTTTTAAAAGCCTTTGAAATCACAGCTTTTTCATGACAAAATAATTATAGTCTTATCCGGTTGGATATATGTATTTGACAGTACATGTTTAACACCACAAAGGTTATGTACGAAAAAATTCACTAATGCTGTCTTTCATCATTAAAATGCATCTCTTTTTGGAAAGGTTTTTTGTTGTGACATTTTATTTAAATATGACGTGCGAGTTAATGACACAATTAGTTTTAAGGTTAAATACTTTTATGCATAAATAAATACGAATTTAATATTTCTTAATTCATCCTCATTAAGTAGTCAAAATTAAACAACTTTTCCAAGGTTACATAATTATGAAAGATTTTAAATACCAGTGCATATGAAAGTTGGGCCCATTAAAAGATAAACTGAGGCATATTAAACACCTCAAGAGTTTATTTGAGCAAAAATCAGTTTGGATTGGGCAGAGCTCAGGGAAAGACTTTTATAGAGAAAAAGTAAAGCAAATTAAGGAAATTGTTGATTGGCTGGGCTTAAAGCCCAGTTGGCTATTTGTGCTTGGTTGTCCTCAGGTTTTTATTTTGCAACCTTGGGGCATTTATAGGTTTAGACTTTGGTTTGCTTACATAGGTCTCCAGAGTATTAGAGCCACATCAGTCTCCCGGCCTCCTGTTCAAATAATTTAACAGACCCCAGAAAACAGGAGTCAGGGCAGAAAACTGGAGCTCCAGTAAAGCAGAAACCAACTTTGGCAGGAGGCTAGGAAGTGGCTTGTTGAGGAGCAGGAGCTACATTTCCATGGAAAGGGGATTCGTAGCCAAGGAGCGATCTGAGGAATTCTCATACTCTCTCCGGGGGAAATGAATGGTGTTATGTGTTTCAGACTGGGTCCTGGCATGGAGAAGTGAGCCCAGTATCATTATAGCCGAAAAGTGAATGGTCTTGTGGGGACCTGCAGCTTATATGAGTGATGAGGAAGCCCTGAAAAACTGCACTTCCAGGGACTATTCCTTCAGTCAGTAAATATTTTTTTTATAATAGGCATCTACTGGGTCTCGGATCTTTGAATCCAACATGAACGAAATAAACAAAACCCAAACAGTCATGGAGTTTATATTCCAGGGAAGAAGCTAACAAAAACACAGGCACTGAGTGGTACAGTGGTCCCCCACTTAACCCTCAGTCTTGCCTTCCATGGTTTCAGTTAACCGTGGTCAGCTGTGGTCTGCTCTGTAGCAGATGATCCTCCCGACTTATACTCAGAGGGTCAATGGGAGCCTAACGCTACGACACAAGGGCTATGACATTTACTTCACTGCATCACGTAGGCATTTTACCATCTCACCTCATCACAGGAGAAAGGGTAAGTACAGTGCAATAAGATATTTTGAGAGAGAGAAAGCCCACATTTACATAAATTTTATTGCAGTATATAGTTATAATTGTTCTAGTTCATTGTTGTTAAACTCTTGTAAGAGCTAATTTATAAATTAAACGTTATCCAGGGCAGCCCAGGTGGCTCAGCGGTTTAGCACCACCTTCAGCCCAGGGTGCGATCCTGGAGGCCCAGGATCGAGTCCCACGTCAGGCTCCCTGCATGGAGCCTGCTTCTCCCTCTGCCTGTGTCTCTGCCTCTCTCTCTCTCTCTCTCTCTCATGAATAAATAAAATCTTAAAAAAAAAGTTATCAAGAGCTATGTATGTGTAGGAAAAAATGTATATATAGGGTTCTGTACTAACCTTAGTTTCAAGCATCCACCAGGGATCTCAGAATGCATCCCCCATGGATAATGGGGACTATACTATATTTTAAAATGTATTAGAATGTAAGTTCTATGGAGGAAAGACACATAGGGAAGGAGGACAGGAAAATAATAGGTGAGAGTTAGGTGGAGTGCAATTTGAATAGGGTTGTCACAGAAGGTCTTGTTGGGTAGATGACGTTGAAACGTAGACTTGGGGAAGGAATGGGCCTGTGATCGTGCGAGGCGCAGAGGCGGGAGTGTGCCCGATGGCATGGCTTCATTCTCGCGGGCCTGAATTCTAACGAAGCAGGGAGATTCCTTAGGGTTCTCTCCTATCACCACTGGACTAGAACCAGTTCATCTTAAGCAGAACAGATGCTTTAAGCCTGAGCTGTGAAAGGATTGCTTTCCTAAACTCCAAACCCAAGTACTCAGAGGCAGGAATGGTGACACCGAAGGAGGCAGCCACTCGTCAGCGCAAGCCCTGTGTGGGGGATGTGTCTACTGGGCAGCAGTGCCCAGCTGGAACCCTGGAGGTGGCCCCAGAAATTACCAGCAACTACAGCTGCTATACCAAGAAGACTTAGAAGCCCTACATTTAGTCAAGTGGAGGGCAGCTGGTGGAGAGATGGGAAAAAGAGGATTTAAAAAAATTACCTGGAAGGAAGCTAGGGAGTTGCTGTTTTTGAGTTTCACACCAATATCTGCTATGGCTTGGAGAAACACCTGCAAATCAGATTAAATCATTATGAGGGGGAGGGAAACCCATCTACTTCCAAAAAGGTGATTGGTGGATTATAAAAGGATCGTTGTTCTATGATATGATAGTCTTAAAATTCAAATTATATGTGAACCTCCATAGAAATTAGTCTTCTAGATTTAAAATGCAGTTTCAGACAGCCTAATTGATGTAAAAGTTTTATAACTTTCTATTTTTCTTGAAGAGAGCTATTGCTTATTAATTTTTAATATGAACCTTAGATTTATTTCTTCTCTTTGATTTTCCTCAAAGACTTTTGGGATGAGAAACCGAAACGAGGAACTCCTGGGTGGCTCAGTGGTTGAGCTTCTGCCTTCGGCTCAGAGCATGATCCTGGGGTCCTGGGATCGAGTCCTGCATCAGGCTCCCCTTAGGGGCCTCCTCCCTCTGCCTGTGTCTGTGCCTCTCTTTCTCTGCGTCTTTCATGAATAAATAAATAAAATCTTAAAAAAACCTGAAATGAATATAGTTGGTTTTCAGATACTAGTGCTTTTACAGACCCTTCCTTGCTTCAGATAATAGAGCACACTCATTTTTGTATGAAATGTATGGCTAGAAAAGAAAATTTAGTGAATCCAGGAAACCGAAGTGCTAACCAGAAATAAGTATTCTAGTCAGAAGTAGAATTCTCAGGAATTTTTATTTTATTTTATTTATTTGAGAGCATGAGTGGTGAGGGACAGAGGGAGAAGGTGAAGCAGACTCCCCGCTGAGCAGGGAGCCACATATTAGTCTCTGTGGATATCTGTCCCAGGATCCTGAGATCCATGACCAGAGCCGAATGCAGACGCTTAACCGACTGGATCCATGACCTGAGCTGAATGCAAACACTTAACCAACTGAGGCACACAGGCACCCCAATCTCAGGAATTTTAAATAAGAAATCAGTGATATTAACTGAGTAAAAGACCAGGAAACAAGGAATCTATGTAAAGTGAACTATTGTTTTGTCTTACCATTTTTTTGTGTTATTTTGCAAGTTTACTAGAGAAGTGGCTTCAAAAATAACTTCTACAATGGACATTATTCAGAAGGATGAAATTCTGGTCAAAATAAAAGAATAATATTCATTATATAACTATATCTATAGATACAGGATACATATGTTGTAGTTCAAAAATGAGTTATCAAAACTCTTGCTGTCTTATTTTTTCTCCACTATGATTTCTTTCCTTTTGGTTTTAAAGACTTACATTAGATATTTTTAATGTATGCTGTGTATTTTACAAATTTTCTAAAATAATTTTCTCAATAATAATGAGCTGCTTTGGTGTTGGGAGAAGAAAAAGAAAAGGTTGGATCAACATTTTAGTATATGTACCTAGATAAAGTTTACATAGTTCAAAAAGTTAAAGTGAAAAGGAAACTATGAAAATAATAGAAGAAAACATAGAATTACATCTGAATAGGGAAATCCATCACTCAATAGCTGGTACAATGAGAAGAAAATCAGTAAGAACCTAGAGGTCTCAAACAATGTTCTCAACCAGCTTAACCTGATTGATAGGTACTGAATACTCCACCAGTAATAGAAATATACATATTTGCTCTTTAAGAGCATTTAAAATAGTCACCAAATACTCTGGGGCATAAAACAAATTTCAACAAGTGTAAAGTATTGAAAAATCATACAATGGTTTCTAACCATAGTGGAGTTAAACTACGTGTGAATGACAGGGAGATATCTGGCTAATCTCCAAATCTTTGGATAAAAGGAGAGATCCCAAGGGAAATGAGAAAATATTTTTATTTCAGTGAAAATTGGAAAGCAGCATATCAAAAGCATGGCTAACTCAGTATTTAAAAGAAACTTGAAAACAGTAAATGTTAACAGAATAAATGGAAAGGCCTTAAGTCAATGATGTAAGCTTCAACCTTAAGAAACTGAAGGAAGAGCAAACAGCTCAGAGAGATAGAATGATTAGTACAGACTCATCCAGGAAAAGGGAAGAAATATGAATTACTAAAATCAGAAAAAAGAGGTTCTATTACCATAGAACCTGTAGACACTAAAAAAATAAGAAACATAATTTTATGCTTGTAAATTTAACACTAACAGGCAGATTCCTTGGAAGATAGAGACTAATAATGCTAACTCAATAAGGAGCACCTTATTTTGCCACCCGAGTAGCAAAACATGTGCATACCAAAGAAATTGAATTCATAGTTATATATCCTAGCGAAGTCTAGGCTTAACTGGACTTCACTGGTGACCTCTGTCAAGCATTTAAGAAAGCAACAAAACTAGTTCTATATAGACTCTTCCACATAATAGAAGATGATGATTAAAAAAAAAATGTCCTGACTCATTTATGAAGCCAGTATACCCTGATATCAAAAAGAAGCAGATTATAAGAAAGAAAAACTACATACCAGCCTTTCTCAAGACATAGATTAAAAATATTTTAAAGTATAACAAATCAAATTCAACAGTATGACAAAAGCAAAGGAGTTTATCCATGGAATACATTTTAACATTTAAAAAATTTTCAAGAATTCTCCTTATTAAGACTACAAAGGGAAAACCATATGAACATTTGAATTAATGCAGCAAAGCATTTAATAAAATTCAATAACCATTCATAACAAAAACTCTCAGCAAACTAGAAATAGAATGGAAGTTCCTCGATTTTAAAAGGGGTTTTTGCAAAAAAAAAAAAAAAAAAAAAGCATCCTATCTGAAAGTGGGAAACAAATGTTTCCCACTCAGATCTGGAGCAAAATACAGTTGTTTGTGCTTATTTTTTCTATTCTATATTTTACTGGAGGTTATAAGCAGCCTAACAAGGCAGGGTTTCTAAACCTTGGCAATATTGGCATTTTGATACCTCTTTGTTTTAAGGGGGGCTGTCCTGTACATTACAGGATGATTAGTATCATCTCTGGCCTCTGCTTACCCAATACCAGTAGCACTCTCCTCTACCCACAGTATACCAATAGGAAATGCTTCCAGACATTTCCAAATGTCCCTGGGGAAACAGAAGCACAACGGCCCCTCCATGGAGAACTACTTCAATAAGATAAGAGAAAGAACTAAAAGACTCAAAGATTGAAAAGGAAGAAATATTCCTTATGAAAGTTATCTGAGTATTAATAGCCTTTAAATGTTCCCAGGTGATCGTAATTGCAGCAAAGATAGAAACCTAGTCTAACCCTAACTCTCTGCAAATCAAATACAGCTCTCTCCAGCTCCAGAACCCTCTTCATTAAACAGGGAGCATACTTAAATTATTTTCATATGCAGGAATAGTGAAAACTATAATTATTTGTCTTTTAAACATGTATTTGATAACTAGCAAATATCCCTTTGCCTTAAAATTTCTGTCCACGTCCTATTCTAGCCTCAAATCAAATTTGAGGCAGTCAAAACACCATTATAAAAAATCTACACTCCAACAGCTTAAAATTTATTTTCTGTTTATCCTAGAAAACTATTTTTACTTTAAAACAATAAGAATGGAAGTTATCTATTTGTAACTCTTTTCAAATTCATTAAAACAATGATCTACCACCTGATTAAAACAAAAATTAGGGCATGTTTTAAAACTTCAGAACTGTGTACATCTAAACAGCACAGTAGAGGGCACTCTTTCTCCACGTTAATAAAGACGGGCTTTACTCGTTTGTAAAAAAAACACAGAAATACAGTCATATTTACTTCTGTTTTAGATTGAAAGAGAATGGTGCTTCTAGGCAGGTCAAATGTGGCTGTGTTCTCACTCAAAAAATATTTTATACTATCTTCTAAATTTGAGGTTCAACAGAGTGCAATCACATATTGATTTTTATAATATATTTGCTACATGCCAGGCTGTGTGTGTGTGTGTGTGTGTGTGTGTGTGTGTGTGTGTGTATACCAGGATATATCCTGGTATACATCCTTGAACTGGTGATACAGCACAGGGCAGATAATTAAGGATACCCTGTCCTCAATGGAGCTACACTTTAGTGGGTGGAGACAGAAAAGAAGTAAATAACCAAATATGTATTGTGCTGTACAGCACTAAGTGTTATAAAGAAAATAAAGCCAGAGAGGATAGCATTTGTGGGATGAGGGATTCTGTTGTAGATGGAGCGAACAGGAAAGGCCTTTCTAAGACGACATTTGATCAGAGACCTAAAGAAAGTAAGAGAATAAGTCTGTGATGGTTAACTTTGTGACCCAGCCATGAGATGCCCAGATATCTGGTTAAACATTGTTTCTGAGTGTGTTCCTGGAGGTGTTTCTCAAAGGGATTAGCATTCAAACCAGTAGACTGGGTAAAGCAGATGGCCCTTCATCCAATCTGTGGAGGGCCTGAATAGAAAAAAAAAGATGGCAGAAGGTTGAATTGGCTCTCTCTAACTACTTGAGTTGAAATATCAGTTTGCTGCCCTAGGATGATGATTTACAGCATCGGCTCTATTGGTTTTCAGGACTTTGTACTCAGACGGGAATTTATACCACCAGTTTTCCTGGGTCTCCACCTTGTGGACAACATATCAGGGGCCTTCTCAGCTTTCATAATCACTGGAGCAAATTTCTTAAAAATAATTCTCAATTATACACATGCACACATACATACATCCCTCCTATTGGATTTGTTTCTCTGGAGAATCATAGCTAATGACTAATACCGTGGACATATCTCTGGGCAGATCCAGCAGTCTTTCATGCAGAGGGAAAAGAAGCTGCCTGGCTTGTTCAAGGCACTGTAAGGAAGCCCATGTGGCTAGAGAGGGATGGGGAAATGTGGGAGATGAGGCAGAAAGGTAGTAGAAGCACAGATCACATAGAAATTGTGGTATTTTAATTTTCCCTCTGGGTGAGATATGTTGGAGTAACATGATTTCTCTCACATTTAAAGAGGATCGCTTTGGCTGCTGAGTCAAGAAGAGAGTGAAGTTGGTGAGCCTGGAAGGAGAGGCCAGTGAAGAGCCTTTGATTATAATCCAGGCCAGAGCTGATGGGAGTTGGTAAGGAGGGACTGGATTCTGATGTGTTTGGAATATATAGCCGATAAGAAGATAATGGATTTGATAATGGTGTGAGAAAATGAGAGAAAACGATTCTCAGAGGACTTGCCATTACTGAGCTGAGAAATGCTGTGGGAGGAGAAGCTTGACTGGGAAACAGGAGTTGAACATGTTCCTTTTGAGATGCTTATCCTACTGGGCTGTCAATGTAGTTGTCAGGTAAGCTATTCAAGTTCAATAGAGAATTCATGGCCAGGGACATATATTTGCTGTGAGTCAGTGTATGGATACATTTAAAGATGTGAGAGCAGACATGATGACATGGGGTGTGAGTGTAGATAAAGAAGGCATCTGACAGGATAACCGAGTCCCAGGATATTCCATCATGCAGAAGCCCGAGAGATGGGGAGGAGCAGCAAAGAGGATGAGAAAAAGATCTCAGTGAGGCAAGAAATCCAAGGGTGTCCATGATAAGAATGCTTTGGTGAGGATGTTGGCCTTCTTTAGTCACGCAACAGCCCGTGCCTTTCTGATAATATTCCAACAAAATGATCATATATTTGTGAATGTTCTAGTGGATGCTTAAGGGATATTCGTCATCAAATTGTGTGTTGTGTGCTCTGCGGCAACATGCTCAGGGTCCTGGGGGTAAGGGGATGGGGAAATAAAAGAAAAGCAAAAAAAAAAAAAAAAAAAAAAAAAAGAAAAAGAAAAAGAAAAAAGAAAAAAGAAAAGCAAAGAGATGGGGACAGGAGGGACACAGTGGATGATGTCCAAGCAATGTCAGCTTTATTCAAGGTTCTACAATATTATATAGCATAAGCAAAACAAAGATAAGGAAGTGTCCATTCTTAGCATATTTGTGAATCCCTCCAAGCTTTCCCTTTATCAGCATGCAAGACAGACCCACAGGCACCAGAAGATTTAGGGTCCTGGTCAATAGATAAGCTTGTTGCTCCAGGTGTATATACCTCGAAGGAACATTATATATGTTTAACAGACCAGCAAGGACAGCACAGACCCTTATTTAAGTTTATGACCAGGCCAGAATAAATTGTATCTATGTGGGCAATCACGTAAAAGCAAGCTCTGAAAACCATTGCTCAAGCCCTTTCTCAAGCATCAACCAACTATTTACCCTTTAGGCTCCCGAGCCTTTTGAGTGAATGAGGGATGCAAGTCCGGACCTGGTTTGGTTTAGTTAATCCAGCTAGTCCATGGCCGCCCACAATTGTGCACTACCTGAAGCAGTGACTTTCAACTAGAGCTAATTTTGCTCTCCAACGGACACTTGTCAATGTCTGGTGACATTTTTGGCTGTCACAGCGAGGGAACATCAAGTGCTACTCGCATCTAGTGGTTGGAACCCAGGGATGCCACCACACATCCTCAAGCACAGGAGAGCCCCTCACAACAAAGGATTATTTAGTCCAACCTGTCAACGTTGCCAAGGTCAAGAATCCCAAACCTAGAAGAGCTACATTTCAAAGTGGAAAAAAAGTAGTGTGTTACTACAGAGAAACTTAAGGAAGTCAGCTAAAATGAGATATTGCCACATGACAAGATAGCTGCATTCTTTTTTAACATGATGTTTCATCATAAAGGACAAATAAGACCTTCAGATAATTAACTAAATTTGCCATATTCTTATCATCATGACGTAGAGACCTTGTACCTAAGACTTCATTATTTAGCAGATACTAAAATATATGGATACAAGTACATGTGTATATAATTTTTTTTTAAAATTTTGAACACTAAAAATTTGATATTCTATATTTAAAATTGATGTTGCTGAATCATGGTACATTCATTTCCTATTGCTTCTGTTACAAATTATCCTGAATTTCATGGCTTAAAACAACACAAATATATTGTCTTCCAGCTCTGGAGCTCAGAATTACAAAATGGATCATCAGTGTTGTGATCCTTCTGGAGGCTCTGGGGGAAGAATCCCTCTCCTTGCCTCTTCCAGCCCCTATTGGCCTCCTGCATTCCTTGGCCCATGGCCACTTCTGCCATCTTTAAAGCTGACAGTGTAGCATTTTCAAAAAAACCTTTCTCTCTCTCTCCCTTCCTGACCTCTGCTATGTGACCATTAGTAGCATCCCATTCTCTGACTGACTTTCCTACTTCCACTCCTTCTTACAGTTATAAGGATCTTTCTAATTACATTGGGTTCTCCTGGATAGTCTCTCCATCTCAAGACCCTTAATTTAATCACATCTACAGTCCTTTTGCCATGTAAGGTTCCAGACAG
Organism: Vulpes vulpes; assembly: GCF_048418805.1. Taxonomy (NCBI): domain Eukaryota; kingdom Metazoa; phylum Chordata; class Mammalia; order Carnivora; family Canidae; genus Vulpes; species Vulpes vulpes. The sequence continues at coordinate 92,595,911 of NC_132786.1, forward strand.
ATGTGGTCATCTTGGAGGGTTTGTTATTCCACCTACTACACTGGGTAGAAAGGTATAAAATGAAATCAGTATTCCAATCACTTGGCATATTGGGGGAAAACTGAGGAACTGATAGATTTTCTGACTCCCTTCCATCTGTTCCACCTTCAACCTAGACCCTCACCTCCTAAATAGAAAATAAATATAATTGTAGCTGGAGGGAAATCTAGTCAGCATTACATCTCTTTCCTAATTCTTGCAAAGTTGCTGTTCTTTCTCCAACAGTAACTTTGTAAATGGAGAAATCTTATAAATGGAGGCAGAAAGAAATCCCTCATCCTGGGGACTGTCCGTACAATTATAGTAACAGTACTTGAAAGACAAAAGTAAATATGGGACAATTATGGAGACAAGGGAGTAGGTACAGTATATCATTGAGGTTTAGCCACAAACAAAATATTTAAACAACTAAGGATCTAATTTCATAAGAGATTTTTGAGCTTTGGTTTTTGAGAATGGTATTTTTCTATTCTCAGGCACAGGATATCAGTGAATTTCCTGTATTTGAAGATACAGTAGAGACACTGCTAGAATGATAATAGTCTCAGCAGGTCATCAGCAAGGTTAGCCAACAGACTTCTAATGGTGCATAATATTCAACCCAGGTTCGAACGAGAAGAATCATTATTTGAAATTTTGACTTCTGGATATAAAAGTACTTCAAAAAAGGTCATATTTTTATTAGGTCAAGTATTATTTTACATGAGCCTTTAGAAGGGCACTATAGATAACATCTGTTTTTACAATCCTTGAATCAGCTGCTCATTTAAGTCTGTATTTGATACTTGCCTTTGTAATGTTTTAGACCCCAAGAGGTCATCAGTTACTCAAAGCAGAAAATTTATATAATGCCTAACCATCCCTACAGAATCCACATAACCCTCTTCCTTATGCTCCCATGATGATATTCCTTAGGAAAAGAGGCTGCAGCCAAAAACAATATATTTCTCAAGGAATTTTATAAATGTTTCAGAGGAACGAATCACTTCATATTCTAGTACCAAACCTGCCACAAGCTCAAAAGAATGTGTAGCCACAAGCTCAAAAATAGCCACAGAATAATGATTCCACAGCTTTTAATGAAAAAACACTAATAGCAAATTTATTATGTTCTATTTCCTGGTAAGGATTACAGGTACTCTGTAGTTAAAATATTCTATGATCCTAAAATTTCTAGCTCTATGGGTTTTAATTTTTTAAATGTATTTAGTGCTTGTTGACTTTTAGGATGATCATTACATGAGACCAAAAAGGAAAAGGTATAATTTCATTCCAGGCATGTTTTTTCCCCACAGAAAAGAAACTACTCAGTCTCAGCAGAACCAGATTCCCTCCTGGGCATCCCTACGATGATACATAATATAAATCTGATCTATTAGACTTCCTTTGTTTTGTCAGAAAGCAGTGTCATTGGTTGTAATACCAACACCACACTAAAGAACACTACATTGGGTCTTGATAGGTGCTTTAACTAAAAGAGACCTTGGGAAGGACCCTGGCTCTATCATTACTAGTGGGATGGGTATATTAGATAAATTGCTTAATGACTTTTTAACCTCAGTTTCTCTAGTAGGTGAGTATGCATTTGTTTGCCTAGTCACCTTGCAATCCACATAGAAAACAGCCTTCCCTGGTGAGTGTGGCTGCTGACTGCCAGAAGTCAAAAGGAGGGGATGTTGGCAGAAGCTGAAGGATAGAGTAGAATAAATAAAACAATAATGGTGAGGAGGGTGGGGTGATGGTGAAGAAAAAGAAAGGTGAATGCGTGAAACTCTTACTGATCTGAAGTACCTTGTGCTCAATAAGATTTGTTACAGATGCAAAGGTGAAAAGTAAAAAATTAAACACCTATGCAGAAGATAGGGAATATTCCTTCATTTACAGGAGTATTTTTGGAAGGAATTTTTTGGAAGAAAAATATCCACCTCATGTTGGAGTGTTAATAACCATTTTATATATCCACTCACATTTTGCATTTCCCAGAAACAGTCTTCTCCCATCAAGCACATCAGTAAGACATTGCAATTATATTGAACATTCAGAAAGTAGAAGTTTTGAGAGGTGTTCTCTTTAGCTCTGAAAAAAATTGAGTGTAACTTGAAGGACAAAGAACAAAAAAGCAGAGCGTATTGCAAATAAAAACCTTTTATTGATAGTGATTTGGTGCTGATAGACCACCTGAATATCCAAAGGATATGAAATCTAGATTGAAAATATATAATTTTGTATATAACTTGGGAGCTAAAAATACTGTTTCTAAATATGTGAGCTATTTCCCTCAATGTGATGTCAAAAACAGAAGAAAAGGAGGAACAAAATATATTAATGTGATATCTGTATTCACTAATTGGTCTGTATTATCCATTTTTCTCTTTTTCCTTTGAGTAATAGAAACCTACCTACATATCTTCATAGTTCACAGTCTTCTCATTTCCAGTAGCAAGGTGTTGTCATCTGACTAGATTCTGGCCAATGACATATGCTCCTAAGTTCTTTAAGTTATATGGGCAGGTTTCTAGTCAATTCCTAAAAAGGAAGTTCTTAGTCCTCCACTTTTCTAGTCCCCTTCCCGCTAGTTGGAAAGTGATGAGAGCTTAAATGGTTACCTTGGGCCCAGAGACAGAAGCCACATGTAGTGGATGACAGACCTTCTCTACTATGACTTGGATCTACTTATTTTAAGATCGATAGATAAAAAGAAAGAACATTGTGTCATAGACGAGCCACTGTACTGTGCAGTCTCTATAGAACAGTTCAGCTTGTACTCTAATTAATATAAAAACCTCTATCAGAAGTGTAGTTTTTCATAAATATGTTCTAACATATGGCATCCTGCTTTAATGATAGACTTGCTAGGGCACCTGAGTGGCTCACTTGATTAAACATCTGGCTTCAGTTCAGGTCATGATCCCAGAGTCATGGGATCCCGCCCCTGCATCAGGCTCCCTCCTCCTCGAGGATTCTGCTTCTCCCTCTCCCTCTGCCCACTACCTGCTCTCTCTCTCTCTCTCTCTCTCTCTATGTTCTCTTTCTTAAAAAAAAAAAAAAAAAAAAAAAAGGCACCACCACCACCAACAAAAAACATTTGCTAGGAGTAGTACATATTGTAGGCTGAGATGCCCATAATCCTTTATATGCTAAAACATTAAATAAAACTGTTACCAGTGGTAACTAAGAAGGCAGATCAGATGCCTGCTAAGGTTGAGAAAATGCAGAATGTTAATGTGTGTTGGCTGTTCCTTGCAGTTTTTAGCAATGTGCTCTAAGAGAGATGAAGTCAGGCAAGAATTAATCAGTTTAAAGCAGAGATGAAAGGGGAGCTAAATCTGCTCTCTTCTCAGCAGGTGGCCTTTAATCTAAATTGACTAAGGGATTAGTAACTTGGAAAAGCCAACTGTTTCTATAAACAAAATAACAGTAGATAAAGTTGTCACTCAGGACCTTATTCAAGAGCCTTCCTTTGAGTGTTCTCAACCAGGAATGGGAGCCAATCCAAAATCAGATTAAGGGGGTTTTTCCACTCAATGTAGCTGCTCTTAAATGTAAGAGAGAGAGGGATGATACCACTATTAGGGTGGTATTCAGATAAAGCCTCTGCTTGTGGTTTCTTTCATTTACAACTACCTGGAACCAAGTAGACAAGGAGTCAATTCTGGTTTTGAGCCAATTATGCCACTAAAGAACTTACAAGTCTGGTACACACACACTTGTGATTATTTAACCATAAAGCACCTCCTGAGATCCTCTCAGCAGAGAGCTCAGAAACTTGTACTACTCGTGCTCAAGACCTAGAACCCCTTGTCTATTACCCCATTTAGAGTAGAAAGGACGGTATGCTCTCCAATATACATAGTAGTTATGTCCCAGGGGATTATGGCCAGAGGAGAATTTCCCACAGAAGGAAGCCTGGAGACCAAGAAGACAATGGACAAGAGACTTTTATCAGAGAGCAGAGCAGGATTTCATTAAGGAATAAGGGTAGTCTTCACGCTTTCTGCCCAGCAAGATTTCAGCACTGCTCTAGACAAGTGATTCTGTATGTTTCCCATTCTCTGCACGTCCAAGTAGGAATTTTTCTTGCAGTTTTCCTGGTTCTATTTCATCGTGTTAGGTCAGGGTATTTGCACTTGTGAGTGGCGACTTGGGGGCTGGAGGCATGACAGTGAGAGTATCTACTACTTTATGGGTCACAGGAACCAGACAAAGCCTCATTGGGGTGCATGGAAATAATTTTGCATCACCTAGATAATGGAGAAGAGTTGGAAGAAAGGCAGGCAGGGCAAGGGCCTCCCCCTTCCTAAGAGGAAACTACCCTTAAAAGGAAAAAGACCCCATCCTGTTATTCTACACCACCCAGGAAGGATCCCTCCACCATTTCCCATGTGAACAACTCCCTGATAGGTAGATGAGCAGGTGGACAAAAACCTGATTGAGTGACAGGTGTAGGGAGGAGGGTGAATCAGATTAAAGCACCCCGCCAACAGTCTCATAAAAACCTCTAGACTTAGAAAGTCCAACAGCAACCCTCTTGGGTGCCCTCCCTCTTCAGGAGCTTTGTACTATCACTCAATAAACTTTGACTTGTGGCCCACAAGTCTATCTCTTCATTCTTTCAAGTGGTATGACCAAGAACCACCAGCACTAAAGCACAAAAAATCCTAAAACATAGACTTTCTAGATTTTGAGCTAAACTGGATTGGACTCTTACCTTGTTCACTCTTGGAAAAGATGTATGTGAGATAAAAGAGATAGGAGATAACTTAGTTACCATACAAATAGGTCATGGTAGAAGCCACTTAGTATTTAGTATCCCTTAATGCCTTCTAATCATGGAACTGACCCAAATTTTAGCAAATACATGGCTGGCCAGATAAAACTAAAGTTCCTCAGCCTTACTTGAAGTGCATTGTGGCCACATGGCTCATTACTGATGTTTACCAATGGATGTTTACCTAAAAAGGAATCTTCTTGCTACAGAAGCTTAACCTATATACTAATGAAGATAGTACTTGAACATTTGACAAAAATGTTATAGGAAGGCATTTAACTATTTCTAGGAATAATAATGGAATGAAAAATAATAAAAAATGTATTTATAAGTATCTTATCAGGGGCGCCTGGGTGGCTCAGTACTGTTAAGTGTCTGCCTTTGGTTCAGGTCATAATTCCGGAGTCTTGGGTTTGAGCCCAATGTAGGGCTCCCTGCTCAGCAAGGAGTCTGCTTCTCCCTCTCCCACTCCCCCTGATTCTGTGTGCATGTGCTCTCTCTCCCTCTCTCTGCCAAATAAATAAATAAATAAATAAATAAATAAATAAATAAAGTCTTTTGAAAAAGAAGTATCTTATCAGGCAAGCTTAATATACTTAAGGCTGGTGAGAAAGAAATATAAAGAGTACTTTTTCACAAAATTAATAAAGAGCAAGATTAGTGACTCAATGTGAATTGTATTTGACTATGGTTCTTTAGCTTATCTCGTGGGTTTTTTTCTTATCTCTGATTTCTAGGCATATAGAAGGATTTCAGTTAATATCTATTGAATGGTAAACTTAGATAGGAGAGGTAGTAAGATTACAAGGTTGTGAAAGCCTAAAATGATTATTCAGTTTTGTTGTGGAGTTGTAGCCTGCCCAAAAGAAGGAGAAGAGAAGGAGTGCCTGGGTGACTCAGTTGGTTAAGCATCTACTTTTGCCTCAGGTCATGATCTCAGGGTCCTGGGTTGGAGCCCTGAGTTGGGATTCCTGCTGAGCAAGGAGCCTGCTTCTCTCTCTCTCTCTCTCTCTCTCTCTCTCTCTCTCTTTCGCTTTCTTTCTCTCTCTCTCCCTCTGCCCCTCTCCACCACTAGTTCTCTCACTCTCTCTAATAAATAATAAAATGTTAAAAAAAAAAAAAGGAGAAAGAAGAAAGCACAGCTGTATCGTTTCTGAATGCATCAGAGCAAAAACATATGCTCTCAGAAAGCATAAAAGAAAAAAATATGATACAGTTTCCTACCAGAAAATACAGTTGATTAGAAGTCATCTGCCTTGGAGAGCCACTTTGAGATCATCTGTACTTACTCAAGCATAATTCTTGATACTTCCATCTCCTATCTCAGTAGCTTATTGAATTATTCTTCACATCACCTACTTCTAACAGTCCTGGTAAGGAAAATTGCCCCCATATTGTATTTTTAGCAACATTTGGCCTCCAGTAATGGTTAGAAACCCACTATAGATTCAAATATTAAGCATCTGTCCAGCAGACTCATCATTCAGCCATGCAGCAGTTTTCCTGCCAGCCATATCCCAAAGCTCCAAGCTATAAACATATACTGTTGTATAGAGCAACCAACGCTTCTACTAAAAATATCAAGTTGAACCTTACTTTGAATTAGAAGGAAAAAAACCCTAACATTTATTTTAAGCCCAATGGATCTGAACAGAGTTTGAATTCAAAGACCTACATATGCCCAGCATATGGAGAATGACCATTCATTCCAGTTGGTTGTGTTGTCCCTGGGTAAGACAAACAACCTGCGGGGTTGGGGGAGAGGCTTATAAATGCACTTCACAAAAAATAATATAAAGAAAGCCATTACATCTACAAAAAGTGGTTCAACTTCAGTATTCATTAGGGAATGGCTGAAATCAAGTATTTTACTTGGCAATACAAGTAAAAATACTAGCGAGGGTATGGTACACCTAGAACTCTCATCCACTGCTCGTTCAAGTTTCAGTTGATACATTGATTTTGAAAAACTTTTGCTTTCGATTAAAATGAGCATATACATACATACTCCAGGACCCAGAAATTTCACTCCATGGTATATACCCAATGGAAATGCATACAAAAGTGCACCAAAAGATATAACTGAATTTTTAAGTGATAAATTTATTTTTTCGCATTAGCAAAGAAATGAAATTACTGATTAGCAATTTCCTTGTATAATGCAATCAATGGAAGGCAAATCAGAGGTATTATTTGCTTTGTGCTTTGCAACTTGTGTTGTGTTTTTCTCTTTCATACTGACATCAGCTGTCTTATTTGACAATAACAGTCCCGTATTAAGATGTCATGTTCAGCACAGAAAGGACTATGGTATTTGCATGTATTTCATTCAGTCTCCATCTCTTCAGAATGATAATTTTCAATATATTTTTTTCCTAATACCAGAAAAAGAATTCAGCAGTCCTAATGTTTTCTAGAACCTCTGAAAAAAAAAGGTTTTTTGATTTAGTTACTATGACAAAGTCCATTTTCTTTAGGAGGATAATGTTTAATGTTGTTATGATAAAAATGACACCTTTATTAAAAATGCTTCATCATAAAATGCATTTCCATACTGATTGCAAACAGTACTGAATTAAAATATTATTCCTGCAAATTTACTGTGACACAGTCTAAGGTTTTAATAATTCATGAATTAAGATTAATGTTGATGTTATCCAAATTATTCTGGCTAATGTCAACTCCCAAATAAACAAATAAACAAGAATGAGATTATTTCAATTTTCCTAATTATCTGACATTGGCATTGGCTTGTGCTAGATCTGTAGCTGGAATATATTTTATAATATATTTCCTCACAGAGGACGGATGATCCCTGCAATGGAGGAAGAACAGTGGGGGATGGCCCTCAACTCCCTAGAACCGTCAAAGGGAGAGATGAATGGGGACATGTTTTCAATGGAACATTGACCCACCAAAGATGCTACACAAGTAGAAATCCCTCCTGACCTCTTCCTTCTCCAATGAACTGGAAATAGCAGCTGAATATGGAGTCTTCAGTAACAATATATCTCCTGGAAAACAGTCGCGCTTAACATTTTAGGTGTTTGTTATGCATAACAGAGCTCATATCAGATAGAGTTCAGGGAATAAGATGAAAAAAGGCAGGCAGGCAATTGAAGTGAGGCTGTCTCCCTCATTTTAGAAGGATCCGATGCTTGGAAAGGGTGATTGTGACGAAAGCTGATGCCAAGGCTCATTTATATGATCCATCTCTAGCTTGCTTCTTTTCTGTGCCCTTTGCCTTTGGGAAGAAATCCTGGAGGTATTTATATCAATCCTATCATTTCTTTTTTTTTTTTTTTTTTAAAGATCAGTGCAAATCTCCACAAGAGTAATCACTTATATTTATTTATTTATTTTAAATTTTTATTTATTTATGACAGTCACACAGAGAGAGAGAGAGAGGCAGAGACACAGGCAGAGGGAGAAGCAGGCTCCATGCACCGGGAGCCCGACGTGGGATTCGATCCCGGGTCTCCAGGATCGCGCCCTGGGCCAAAGGCAGGCGCCAAACCGCTGCGCCACCCAGGGATCCCAATCCTATCATTTCTTTTAGATACAAATTTCCTCAGGGCATCAGCGAAGCTGGAGAATTCATGGAATATGAGAAATAAGACATTGTAATTGCTGTAGAGCCTAACCCACTCTGGGTGAAGTGCCTGTCTTTTTTAATTCAAGGGCGGGTGGATGTAGACTACAGTACCTCTACATATGCTTTTTGAGAGCACATTTACTGACTTATTTGTCTATGCACTTCTCTATGGATGGGAAACAGTAGACAGGTAAATACAGATTTGACTGTATCTGAACAACACCTCTAAAAATCAGGAGTTATACATCAGATAGCTAGACTTCTCCATGGAGTCAGGAGATTCTCTGAACAGGGGATGTCTGGAGTGGAGATAAGTGGTGTGCTAGAGATCATGTGCCATTTTAGTGTGAATATATAACATCACCATGATAGCTTTGTATTAATGAAGGAGATAAAATCCAGAATAAGTGTCTCTATGGTCACTTAGGGGAAGAAAATGGTTTAAATAATCTATTTTAGCACTACTTGACCTGTAGTCAGATATCATGAGTACACATAATACAAATCACTGTTCTTATTCTAAACCACACTTAATATATTTAATACAGTGGTTGGCTAAAATGGCACAGTGGCAAATCCTGGCCCTAGGTTGCCCCATGCAAAATATACAGTCCCCCACTTTATACAGGTCGCTCCGCACTTAGCCTTGGAATTTTTATGTATGCAGCCTACTCTACATAAGTATTTGGTAAACACAGTGGCCTCACTCGTTCAAGATCAAATGGCAGTTAGCAAAAGCAAAGTGTTCAGAGCAGGGGTAGTCTCATGTTTGGGCCTCATCTGTACATTGGCTACTGAGGCTTAAGGGGTTCTGTAATATTGCCATTCTGTAATATTGCTAATACTGGGGAGATACCCTGCATGTAGAATATGGCACATTTGAAGTGCTAAAGTATTCAGGCTATGGGGCCAAAGAAGGAGTTTGGGAGCCTATTTGCAGCTGCTCAAGGCTACAGCAGATTATAACTGAATTAGTGATACAGAGCCCAGAAGGCAGATTTGACAAGCAATTTCCATTTTTAGATAAGGGAATAATACTTTCAGGGTCAGTTTCCCAGGCAAATCATGCAGGGATAGAAGCTCTCAAGACTAGCAGAAAACATCTGTTGTTCAATTGGAGGCATAGATCCTGGCTGTGTCAGTCTGGATGGGTCAGGGCATCCTGGTCGGGGTAGAAGTAAAGGAATCTTTTCTTTTCTTGAACATCTGTAGCCATCTCTAATATAAGATATCAAGAATACCCTGGTGTTCACACACCACACACACACACACACACACACACACACACACACATTTTGTTTTGTCAAAGAGAAATTACCTTTATTTTCTGGTTATAAAAATGTAACCTAATGTAAGTGCCCCTCACCACCACACTAATCTCAGTGTAGAAATGCAACCTAAAGAGACAAAGACCTAGCTCCAGGAAGCCTTTGAAGTAGTTTTAGGGTTTGTTGCAGTTCTCTTGAGAAGGCCACAAAAAGGGGGTTAATATAGTAGAACATAGAGCAGGCCTTCTCCCAAATCTGCTCTTCGCAGAAGCTGCTGTATTTCTCACTTACTCACTTCCCACCCTCCCTGTCCTCCGCCATTAGCCCAATTCCTACTCTTAACATTACTCTCCTTTTTACCCTTCAGCATAATCAAGCACAAAACAATGAAAACAAACGAGCAAATAATAGCTCACACAAGACACTTGCCTCCTTGGAAGGGAGGGTGCGTTGGGAGGATTGCAAATCTTATGATTTAACTGCATTTCATTACTCTCACAAATTGTATGTTGTTTCCTAAGGTGGCCATCACAAATTATGACAAACTTGGTGGCTTAAGACAACAGAAATCTATTCTCTCACAGTTCTGGAAGCAGAAATCCAAAATCAAGGTGTCCTCTGGGTCATGGTCACTATGAAGATTTTAGGGCAGAATCTTTCCTCTTTTGGATTCTGGAAGGTCCAGGTGTTGCTTGGCTCATTGCCAATCCTTCACAAGGCCTCCTTCACTGTGTCTTTTCTTCTTGTAAGGACACCTGTCATTGGGTTTAGGGTGCACCCAATTAATTCAGGATGATCCAATTTCAAGAGCCTTAGTTACATGTGCAAGAACCCTTTTAGGAAGAGGTCACATTCACAGGTACAAATGAACACTACAACTTACATTTTCTTGTATAAATAAGCAGAGAGTAAAAGCCTAGATGGACATAGGTCTTTTCCTGTTATCTTCCCTGATAGTGTCCAACACATAGCCTAGTAAAACTGGCTGAGCTATGACTTGAACACAGAGCATACACTTCTGACTTCTATGCCCTGGCATTAGCCAATACCCATGAAAGTCTCAGTGCTTCTACCCAGTAATGAAACCTCCCCACTACCCAGACCTACACTAGAAATTGGAGCACCTTTTCTACAATTGAAATGCAGAATATAGTTCAGAGCAGGAAAAATGGGAGTGTCTTCCTATATCAAGATAGTTTCAACTAGACACAACTAAGTTTGTACCACTGCCCTATCCCTGCCTTTGTCGGGAGGAAGGGATTTGCTTAAGCACCTTGAGAAATCCTGAGCACATCAGCAATGTACCATCCATACATTTATCTCTCAGAAGTTAGGAAGACTGTGACCATGTAACAGCTCAACATGAAAAATGTTCTTGAAACCTTCTAAGAAAGGAGACTGGACAAGGTGAGGGGTGAGTATGGCTTGGCATCCTTTAGCACTTTGGTGTTCATGTGTCCTCGAACACGGCTCAGTGATTCTGAGAGGCCAGGGCTGTTGCTGACCAGTAATCTGTCTGGGTGAAGCAGGACTATCATGTATCACTCTGACTTCTCCAAAGACAAGCCTGAGTGATATATTTATGAGGCAAGAACATCTAAAGAGCAAAGACGGCTCTTGTGTGTTATTAGTGGGAAGATCTTTTTAGTTTTTTGTTGTTGTTTTTTGTTTGTTTGTTTTCCTGAGGGAGATTCAGTAATAAGAGAAAGGGTTTATTTCGACTGGAAAAGGTAAAACATTTTGGATAGTGAGTGGCAGAAAGTACCAATAGTTTGGTCTCCTGTTAACAAATATTGAGCAAGGTTCTACTAACCTCTGCACCCTTTTTAAGACACCAGGCAGTATAATAGTATAAGGATAGGAAACTAAAGTTGAAGTTCTTCATTCCCTGAACCAGTTGCACTTGAGAAGCACAGCCGAGAACGGAAGTTGAGTTGGAAGTGTCATAAGCATAATTAGAGGATAAATTAAAATTAAAGCTGAAAAACAGGCTAAGAGAATGAGCAGAATCCAAAACAAAGAATTGATTAAAGAACAATAAAAGTACAAAAAATAGTTCCCCTGGCAGAGTCTGGCAAGTTCTACGGGAAGCAATGTTGTGCATGGAGGTAGACCTTCCAATAGCCAGGGTAGCCGACAAGGGCTCTGAGCTTTTGGCGGCAGCCCACTGAAATGAGTTGGAAACAAAAAGTTCAGAGGATCTAATATTTAGCTTGGGGATCGTAGCTAATAATACTGTAGTAGATAATTGAATGTTGCTAAGAGAGTAGATCTTAAAAGCTCTCACCACAAAAAAAAGGTGGTAATCATTTTGCAATATATAAGTATTCCAAACAACATGTACATCTTAAACCTACACAATGTCATCTACCAATTATACCTGAATAAAGGTTAGGGGGAAAATGGAATGAGAGAGAAAAAAAAATGGGGAAATACTGGTTTTAGGTTCGGTAACAAACATTTGCCCAGAAAAATCCAAGAAACCCCTCATATTACAGCATGTGAGAAATTCAGATGAAGATATATAAAATGCATAAGAAATGGTTTATTTACAAGTTGACTTTTGACCTCACTTATACTTTCAAGTTATTCTTTATTTAATTGTTTTCATCATGTGTTCACGACTTTATGATAGCTCATTGAAAATACAAATGTTTCGCCCAGATCTCATCACTTAGTGCCTTACATAATTCATATTAGTGAAAGTTTAGAGTTAAATTGTTTATTTGATTCAGAGCTGAGGCTTGTTTTCCCAAAGCCTATTCTCTGATGGCTGTCCCAATTAGAATGAGGCTAGTAAATATAAACATGTCCTGAATCTTACTTTTCAGTTTATATTTTAATTTTTCTTTAATTTTCAGAAAGCGTTAATGCATTAGTACTTTATCTAGATTTTGAACCCATGATTAGCCAAAAGGGAGGATTTCTGTGTTAAATCATCAGTATAGATCATAAGGAGTGATTAGCAAAGAAGTATTGAATTCTGCCCTGAGAAAAAATTAAGCCTAAGAAGCCTGCCTGGAGTCTTAGCATTTTGCATGATATCATATGAAAATCCCTAGACAAGCATTTCTAAGCTAAGTTTTATAAATCTCCATTATTTTTCTCCTAATATGAGGAAAATGTCACTTTCCTGGTACATATTTTATCCAAAAAATATTTATTTAGTATGTGCTAAGATATTGGCAAATGTGAGAGGATGCATAATAACATTTGAAAGCTGATTGTTTAAAACATGAGTAAGGATTCACAAAGTGGAAATAAAGCTATTTTGTTCTAGTGTTCATTGCCTAAGTGAGAGAGAAATATTAGAATCTCCCCTTTGACCCATTACCTGATATATTCTTTAATCTTGATCTTTATAGTAGTTGTTCATTTCTTCAAAGTAACTAGCTCCTTTGAATCTCATTAATCTGTTTTAAATGTACTAACACCTGAGTATGATACCTCCGAGAGAAATAAGCAAGTAACCCAGGGAAGGATAATCCTAGCACCATGACAGAGGGCAGAGGGGCATTTTACTAATAGCAAATAAAATTAACCCATCTCATAGGATTCACCCTATATTTATTTTCAAGCATGTTCTAATTTTTTGTATGTCTTTATACAATGTTGACTATATAAACATATTATAATGTATATGTATCTTTTCAATCACTATCCTATTCATGTTTATTTTGTATCTATTCAATAATTTATATTGAGTATATATATACTATGTGCTACAAACATGCAGTGGTGATCAAAATAGGCACAGTCTAGTGGAAAAGTTGGAGCATTAAAGAGAAAATTATAACACATTTTAATAAGTCAATCATGCTAAGAATAGTAGGAAGGCTAGTCTGGAATATGAGGGATAGTAGAATAAGAGGGCCTTAAAGTAGATATTTTACAAGAAATGACATTTAAGCTAGACCTGAAGAAAAAGTAGATGTTAGCCAGGCAAATAAGTGTCATGGAAAACTCTTCCAGGGGAAAGAGAACAGAGACAACGACCAAAGGATCTTCCAGAGAATGTTTCATATTTCAGGAATTCAGAGAAAGCTCCCATGGTAAATGCTATTATTTAGTCCATATGTAATTTTTTACTTCTTTCTTATGAACCGAACTCTGATTTTATTCAAAGGAGAAAAACATCTAGGTTAAAAGATATAAAAAACAAACACCAAAAACAAAAACAAAAACCTACTTGTTTTCGCTTGATGTAGAATTAAGGGCCATTTGCAGAGTTCTGGCCAATGAATGACATATCAGCAGACGTTTAGGTGATTTATGAGTAGGTTTTGCTCTCTTGACAGAGGTGCTATCTCTTCTCCCCTGTTGTTCTCTCCCTTATCTCCTCTCTGGAATATGGATGTACTTCTAGAGGTGGAGCAGCCATTTTGAAACCATGAAGTAACCATAAGGAGGAAAGCCCGAGCTGTGGGTGGTGGTGTTGAAAGATATAATAAGAAGCCCAGGCAGTTGATGATATCATGGTGTCACTGTTCTAGCCCTGAACTGTCTACCCTTGAATTTCTTGATATGGTAAAAAATAATAATAACAGACACCCCCCCCCCCCATTTCAGTTATTTGGGTCAGTGTTTACATATAGCTGGATGTAATCTCATCTAGTGCAGACGGCTGGTGCATTGTGTGTGAAGATTAAGGCTGACAAGCAAGCAGAAACAAGATCAGTGAAAGACCTTAAAACATGTTAAAGAGTTTGGACTTTATCCTTGGAACATTTGGGACAGCACTAAACGATTTCAGAAAAAGAAGCCAGTAGCCAAATTTGCATAATAGAAAGTTCCCTTGGCTGCAGTGTAGAGAATGTACTGGAAGGGGGGAGAATGGAGGCAGGACAGCCACTGAGGCTGGCAGCCATCCAATCATGAGACAGTAACGGTATAAACTAGAGTAGTCACGTCAAGGATGGATAGAAGTGAGCAGTTTTGAAAGATACTGAAGTAGCAAATCAATAGGGAGAACTCTGCATACAGACGGACATAAAGGGTGAGATAAATAGATGAGCAAAGGCGATGGCAGTTTTCTGGCCCAGTCAACTGAGAGAGTGGTGTTGTCATTTCATGGGAGAGAGACAGAGTGTGGAAACAGGCAAACCTTGAGGGAGGACTATGAACTTGGTTTTGAGGATTTTGAGTCTGTGATGTCCATGAGGCCATCCATGCGAGTGTGAATGTTGGCCACACAGATCAGGAGCTTAGGTTGTATCTCTAAGATACAGATCTGGGAGTTGTCATCATTTAGATGATTTTCAGAACCATGAGAGGAAATGCAGAAGCCCTAAGAGGTATTTGGAGAAAGAAGAGGTGAGGTCAAGGTCAAAGGCTGGGAAATAATAACATTTAAGAAATACTGTAGGGAAAATAAAGGCTTCTGAGGGCACTCAAAAGAAAAGGCCAAAGAAGGCAGGAGAGGAACACAAGACTGTGATATCTGAGAAATCTGGGGGAAAGAGGTGTCTTCAGTCTCAAAGTTGCTGAGTGATTGAGGATAAAACCCAAGCACCACCTGTCAGATGCAGCTCCAACAGTCTTTGCAGAGGTCTGTGAGAGCAGTTACCGTGGGAGCTCAGGGGCTGAGGAGGGAGTGTGAGGTGACATCATAGAAAGACCTGGTACAGGAAATTTCTTGAAAGAAGTTTGGCATGGGTTTTGGCCGTGCAGCCCCTAAGCCTGGGTCTCTGGCTCCCCCACAGATTCAAAGAGCTCTCTGACATTTTTATATGTTCCCTTTCTGCTTCACTAAGTGGAACTGATTTCATTTGTTGGCAGCTTGGAACCTCAACTGCTGCTGCAGACCGAACTGTTGGAATTGAGGGTTTCCTGGAAAAAAAAAATATGAATTTCTGATACAATCACCTTTAATTCTTATCTCAGTGAGGGCTGTGATTCCAGAATATCAGCGGATACTGCAGAAAGTTCCGTCATCTCAAAAGAGTCTCCAAAGTTGCTCTAGTAGATCATTTCAGATACCTTAAAAATCTAAGAATGAGCCAAAAGTTTCTTCCTTCCACGTGTGAAATATTTTATTGTCAGAGCTCCTCAGCATGGCAAAAGAGAAATCTGGTGCCCTGGTCTCTTTTAGTCACTTAAAGTTACGTCTGTAGAAGAGGCATAGACGAAAACTGAGCAAATTTAGATTTTAGTGTTCTGTGCATTTGATTAAATAATTTATAGTGTGCTTAGCACTAAGATCATGAAGGAAAAGAATACGTGGTGAGATCTATTACAACAATGGTTAAAGAACATCTTGTATGTTTCACATGGTTTGTTTTTTTTTATAAACAGGTATCAATATGCATCTCATTTCCCCAGAGCCTAGCCCAGTGCTGGCAAGAAGAGACTCTATAAATATTGTATGTATGTGCAGATATACTCTGCCTTCGTACACATGCATGTTTAATTTCCAAGACATAAATATCAGGCTGCAGAAGGAATTCATATACATAACACTGTCTGTGTTTATGCCAAAGTCTTACCAGTCACATGAGTGTTCAGCTTGGTAAGGAGTCTGAATGTTCAGCCTGGATTAGAATGTATACAAACACAGCTGCCAAAACGAAGATCTGTGTCTCCATCTCCTGGCACAGTGGATTGCCAAATACCTCCATTTAATCTTTGTTTAGTCCTCTTCTTTGATGTTGTAGCAGTGCAATTTTTATACTTTATTTGGAATGGATTATCTGTGAGATGAAAACACGTAGTGGACCCAATCCTAAACTGAACCCCTCAACTGCATTCTGTTGATGTGGGAAGTCTTGCATATGTAACTGAAGCTAGTACATGCTCATTAGTTCCTTGTCCGTCAATCACTCTTCAGATGACCAGATATTTTGATACAAAAACTCAAGATCTATTAAAGCCAGATCGTATGGGCCTTTCGGAGTAAAAGAACTGTAAAGAATTCAGTCAAATGTCTGTTTTTCTGAACACACCGTGATTGGTAGCCTGTACAACTATCCTGGAGAAGTGGAGTATTGCAAACTGTTTTGTGTTTGTTTTGTTTTTCACCACTCTGAATGTGCTAGATATCCTTGTATCTGAGTGTGTAAGTCTTTTTAAAAAGAAACATGATTTGGGATCCCTGGGTGGCGCAGGGGTTTGGCGCCTGCCTTTGGCCCAGGGTGCGATCCTGGAGACCCGGGATCGAATCCCACATCGGGCTCCCGGTGCATGGAGCCTGCTTCTCCCTCTGCCTCTCTCTCTCTCTCTCTCTCTCTGTGTGACTATCATAAATAAATAAAAATTAAAAAAATAAATAAAAATTTAAAAAAAGAAACATGATTTACTTGCATGAACTGGTTAGTTTTTGAGAGATTGCTACTGCCCTCCTTTAAAAAAAGAAAAAATAACTATATGATTTTTGGTATATTGAATTATAGGGTCATATTCAAGATCAATTTTAGGGCATTTTTGTCACCAGAAGAAGAAATCTTAGACCCATTGGCAGTCATTCACCATTTGTCCCTATCCTTCTCTCTTCCTAGCCCTAGGCAGTCACAAATAATCCTTTCTGTTGCTATACATTTGCCCAAACTAGACATTTCATACAAATGGAATCAGACAATAGGTGGTCCTTGTGACTCATTTTTTTTCACCTGGCATGTTTTCAAGGTTCATCCATGTTATAGTGTGCAACAGTATTGCATTTATTCTTATCACCAAATAATATTCCTTTGTGTGGACACACCACATTTTGTTTATCCATTCATCCTTTGATGGACATTTGGGTTATTTCCACTTTTTGGCTATTATGAAAAATGCTGATGTGAACATTCATATACAAATTTTTGCATGAACATGTTTTCATTTCTCTTGAGAAGATACCCAGGGGTGGAACTGCTGGCTTCTATGGTAATTCTGTTTAACCTTTTGAGGAACTGCCAGACAGTTTTTCAAAGCAGCTGCACCATTGTGTATTCCCAACAGCAGTTGCATATAACTTTTTAATATCCAAATATTTACATATTTTAGCAATTCATTAAGACTTTGAATTTCTGTACCTGATAATATAATAATCGTTAATATCTGAGTAAAATCTAAACAAATGGAATTTTTTAATTGTTTGGAAATTATAGTTTTGAATACAAAATATTAAATGGTAATTGATTTTTAGAAGCCTGATTTTAGCATCAATTTCTTTGAAGAAGGAAACAAATGTTTTTGGCTGTATTACACATAATTATACTTTGTAGGGTGCCTGGGTGGTTCAGTCTGTTAAGCATCTGCCAGAGTCCTGGGATCTAATTCCACATCGGGCTCCCCTGCTCAGAGGGGAGCCTCCTTCTCCCTCTCCTTCTGCCTATCCGCAGCTTGTGCTCTCCTCTCTCAAATAAATAAATAAAATAATTTTAAAAAGTATTATACTTTGTAACTTTACAAGTTGTATATGAACTTCAGAAGATCAAATTATATTCCACTTTTTATTTCTGCATTATAAGCTAATCGAATGCCCTCCGCTAACCTCTGACTAAATAAATGGAAACTCTATTTACTGACAAAAAGTGGAAAATATTAACCATGTTCATCATGTATAATTTCCTTATTAAAATAGAATATACAAAATTATTCCCCAAATATATTTCTCATTTAAATATATGAACAGAACTAAAAATAAGTATAATTTTACTCTGAGATACAAAACAATACATTTTAACTTGATCTTCTGATACTAATAGTTTAGCAAATATTGTTAGAGTAAAATGTTAACATATTCTGGTGGATCATTTATACCTTCTCTATACCTCTATTTCATAATGAAATAAATTTTTTTTCTGGTATGAGACAAAAAGGATAGGGTTGGGTTCTATTTTGTTCTATATTACAAGCAATAATTCAAATTTCAGTACTATTTATCTTTGTAGTAATTCACATGCACAGCTTTCTAATATTTCAGATTTTTTGTGAAACACAACATTGCCTTATTATATTTAATATGTATCCTGGAGACAAGTTTAATTTCGGTATTATAGAAATGTTTGAGAACCTGGCATGGTATTGTATTTTTATGTAATGTCTTAAGTTATGACTTATAACAGAAGTGATTTCTCAGTTTATTAGGTGGATTTAATTTTTAGATTTCTGAGGAAGTATATTGACCCTCAGCTTCATAAGCTATGCAGCACACTTTCAATTTGTATCACAGAGAGTTGTGATTCTAAAGAACATTTGAAGACCACTTGGTGATCACATGTGGCATGGAGAATAGCTCCAATTTTCTACTAAAAGGCAGTGCTGTCTTTAAATAGAAGATAGCAGGACAGCCCCTCAACACCAGTATTTCTCTATGCGTGTTAAGCTTAAACTTGATTTCATGCCTCAATTAAGAATTAATTAATGAAATTAATTATTAAAACCACATAGGGATATGCTTTAAGACCATACACTCCTTTTGGTTTGAGAACATCATAAATTCGCTACCAACTGTCAATAGGTTCCAGACTGATAGTTACTAATCCTCGAACACCAGGTCTTCATGATAAATGAAGCATACGGAGGAATTAATGTGCTAAAAACAGAAAATGTACTTTCAAAACATATTGACCTTCCTTATTTTTTTGCTGCCCTATCCTGGAAACTTTTTGAAATAACTTTCTTCCCTCCCTTGCTCCCCACCTCCTGGAGTTAAGTCAGCAAGTGGTTACAGACAGAGCTCTTACCTGGAGTTAGCCAAGTTACAGTTCCAAAACACTAGCTTAGTGGGCCCCTGGGTGGCTCAATTGGTTAAGTGTCCCACCCTTGATTTTGGCTCAGGTCATGATCTCAGAGTGGTGGGATCAAGCCCTGTTGGGCTCAGTTGGGGAGTCCACTTCTCTCCCTCTCTCCTTGTCCCTTGGCCCTTCCTTGCACGGCCCCCTGGTCGTGCAAGCTTTCTAAGATAAATCAATCAATCTAAAAAAAGAAAGAAAGAAAGGAAAACAGTTTAGTGACCCTTGGAAAATAAATCACTTAGCCTCACAGAACCTCAGGTTCTTCATTAATAAGATTGGGACAAATCACACAGATCTTGCTTAGAAGGCAGTTCCAAGGATAATTGAAGAATGGGGAAAAACTCACTTCTTAAATAAATTTGTAGACTATAACTGGTCTTCATATATTTAACAAATTGAGATTTATAAAATGTTAATGATTTACCAGATTTCAAATTTAGCAGTTTGTTCATTAAATTACTCACAAATAGCCAACAATTTTACCTTTCTTTTCAATAGGTCAGACATCTGCATCTTTGCAGTTTACTTGTTTTATGCCAGAAATGTCAGGAGCTTGGAGTAATTTTTAAATCCTAATTACTTATAACCAAAATGCTTGTAGTTAAGAAGTTCTGTGCTCTTTAGGAAGTTGACAAATAAAAGTAGTCATATATAAATAAAATACTAGGATACCTGGGGATCAGTGGTTGAGCGTCTGCCTTTGGCTCAGGGTGTGATCCTGGGGTCCTGGGATTGAGTTCCCAATTGGGCTCCCCGCAGGGAGCCTGCTTCTCCCTCTGCCTGTGTCTCTGCCTCTCTCTGTGTGTCTCTCGTGAATAAATAAATTATATCTTAAAAAATAAAAAAATAGATGAAATACTCTTTTTATGTTATGAAATCATATAAAATAAAGTACTATTGTAACTAACATTGTTGGTGTCATGCATAGACTAGCTTCATTCAATGCCCCAAAAACAAGCCAAGGAGGAGATGAGGTACGAAGACCCCAAGGAGCACGGAATTGGCTAATTTATTCACTCTCGGAATATTTTCTAAAGGCCTGTGGGTTGGCAGGTGTGGGACTTGCAGGATTTTAAAAACTGGTGACGGGCACTGAGATGGACACTTGACGGGATGAGCACTGGGTGTTTTTCTGTATGTTGGTAAATTGAACACCAATAAAAATTAATTAAAAAAATAAAAATAAAAAAATAAAAACTGTTGCTGGAGTCTTCCCCTAGCACGGTACCACCTGCAGAGGGCGCCCTTTCGCCCCGTGGTTGTGCTCCGCTGTAGACCGCGGCTGGCTGCGCAGCAGGTGGCCGGGCCTGCCCTAGAGCCCCTTCTAATGAGGAAGGGCGGTGCGCCAGCGCTTAGCAGGGTTGATGCCATGAAGAGGGCCAGTGGCAGCTCCCCGCTGGACCCCTGCCCACGCCCTCTTCAGTCCCACCCAAACATCCCGGTGTTCATATGGCCCGGCCTGGTTGTATGCAGAAGGCAGGAGCAGTCTCCCCTGCCAGAGCAAACACGCCTCTTCCGACTCCCATCTCCTCTGGCACCGCGTCTTCTGACCTTCTCCTGACAGTTGACCAATTGTGCCAAGTAATGCAACTTTTAGATATTTCTGTGAACGTGAAAACACAGGCTTTCCTCCAAGTTTCTGTCCTCCCCTTGTCTCTAGTAATTACACCTACCCTGCACCAATGCCAGCAGCCCTGGAAATTTATTCTGTACCGACTTCTGTCCTCAGCTTCAGTCAGTGGTTTCCAACTACTTCTGATTCTAAAAGTGGTGTAAGACCTTAGCCTGACATAGTCTGATTTGATGGATCTGGATGGGAAAACTGGGACATCTTTTGACCATACGTTAGAGTTGTATTCCTAGGAGACCACGCATTATCACAAAGTGTGGTAGTAAAGCAGATGTTTCAATGAAAAAATTAAACAAGAGAATTAGAATCTAATAATTTTTACTCGTATGGAAAAAATTTTCCTGCACCTTTTAAACAAAATGATAATGAGTATGGCTTTAAAACGGATATAAAATCAAGCAAATCCAGACATGATTTTTACCTAGAATTGCTGAATATTGCCCCTCCAGAACTCTTAATAGCACAGGAATCCTTATGCATTTTTTAAAAATGTATTTTCAAAAGCCTTACACTTTTAAAAAATCACTGATTTAGGAGGCACAAAACCACATGAAGTGGCTGTTGTGCAAGAAAACACCTTTTATTTTAATGCTTGCTATTAATAAATCATTTTTACCTGCTACTTTCTGCCCATGGTCATATTATAATGAAGGGCATTTTGTAGCAGTGTGAGGAAAGCAAAATGTGTTATCTGCTTAATCAATCATGATGTAATCCAACCATAATCTAAAAATTCCATCTGTAACAGAAATTTCTGGATTATACAAATACTCCTCACCCAGGTGATTCTTTTTTTTTCCACCAGGTGATTCTGATGACAGTTTTGAAGATGACTGTGTTACCCTCTGCTGTGTGCATACACTTGCGACACCACCACGCCAAGCCTGCCTTCTTGCTTCAGACTGGTTAAATTCTCCCAAGCCGATTACACCTTTGTGTTTCCTATCTTTTGTTAATGGTTCTAACATTTTCCTCGTTACTCTGTCTAAATACGTGAGAGCCATACAACACCATTTTCTCGCCTCCTGTATCTGTTTGTAGGACCTGTCAATCTACTCTTCATATTATTATCTCCATATTACTAATCTTATTTAGGACTTCCATTACCTCTAAGCAGAAGTCTTACCTGGTTAATCTGCCTGACTAGTTCTCCCTCTATTCTTAACCTTTTTTTTTTTTTTTTTTTTTTTGCCAGAGTAATCTTCCCAAAACACAGACCTGAAACTGGCAGTCTTCACCTGAAAAAAAAAAAAAAATCCTGGACTATTCATTCTGTAGCTGGTGGAAACTACCTCAAGAGTGGAAGGTACAAGTCAGCTCACAAATCTTATTTTTCAAAATAAGACCAGCTCAGAATCAAATATTGGGTTAGCAGGAAGACCACAGTCTTCCTTTTGGGGCCTCTCCTCTCTCCCTGAATGATCCCATAACCATGGGAACTTAAAGAGCAAGCCTTACTTTTAAATACTTTGTGATGATGGGGTTGAGGATAATATGACCAGTTTCCCATTGGCCTATTTTTCACCCACTTTGTTTTGGTCTGTCCTGCAGTGTTGCTGTTCCAGACAAGACCTACTATCATAATGTGCTTATTGGTAGAGATATCTGCAAAGCCTGAAGTAGTTCTGACATAGAGGAAGAGTGAGCTTACATCCAGAGGAAGTCCACCATGCTAGGAAGGCAGGACGAGCAGGGACGTTTGCATTCATCCATGGTGTGTATCAGAACAAGGCCTTACTCCCATCTCTGTTCAAACCCTGCTGCTGAATCGAGATCCCAGGGCAGACCCTCCCCCCACTTCTCTTACAGAAGTTCCCACCTGAAGCCCCTCCCTGCTTTATGCCTTGGCTTGAGACCATGTTAATCTAAAAAAAAAAAAAAAAAAAGAAAAGAAAAAAAAGAAATTTCAGTAAGTTACATGTCTTTTATTCTTCTTCCACCCAAGAAGTTCCTTGGTTTCAGAACAAGGAACCTTTTCCTAACCAACAAATCCGTTTGGAATGGCAGTACTGTTTACCAAAAAAAAAGGGCCCTATTCTGTCTTGTTCCCTAGACAATTTTTACCTAATAGCCTTGCATTTATTTAACTAAAAAGGGCATTTAAACTGCTTCTTTACAACCGGAGATATGCCTCAAGGAGACTTAACACCGACTCCCAGGCAGAGAGGCAGTTGGCAACTTTTACATGGCAGATGTGACTGGATTAAAAAAGTAATCAGCCTAATAAATCACCTTGCTGTGATAAATTCTGTACCAGTGTTGCGCAAGGCATTGGAGATCAAAGAGTCTAGCAGGAGAATTAGACATGAAAACAGAATTTCAAAGTGATGGTGCTTAAATAGTGGTAGGTACATGAAACCAACACAAAGAAAAGAGTGATT
Source organism: Vulpes vulpes (assembly GCF_048418805.1). Lineage (NCBI taxonomy): Eukaryota > Metazoa > Chordata > Mammalia > Carnivora > Canidae > Vulpes > Vulpes vulpes. Next base: position 92,619,308 of record NC_132786.1, read on the forward strand.
TACTCTGCTTGGGAAACAGAAAAGCCTCACCAAGGTGCATGCTCTGGAACCTTGTACATTACCTCCAAGAGAACAAGGGTCAGTCCAGGCCTTGAAAGGGGATGGACATGGGACATTTTGGGCATCGTATACAAAGGTCAAAGGCATGAATTAGCATGGTTTGCTAGGATACCTGGAGAAGTAGTAGTTCCTTGTGGATGAAGCACAGGAATGGGGGTGGGGAGGGGAGGATGAGGGAAGGGTAGCAGATGGGGTTAGAAAGCAAGCCAAAAAAACAGTAACGAAAGCCCTACAAAGTGGAGTATTACAACTTCAGGGATACATAGAGGTGTTTGTGGGGTATTCAAATCTATAGTGTAAACATGGTTCATTTTGCTAAAATATTAACTTTGCTTTCTGATGGGAAGAGGTAATTTATGGGAATACCATTTTTTTTGTCTACACTAAAACTTAATCTATTTCTTTAGTAATACCTAGAGTTGTTTTATTGACACTTAATTGAGTAGTTGTTATTTTTTTTCCCCACTTCTACTGAAACTATTCTCTGAGAGATCCTCAATGACCTTTCACATGGCAAGTAATTTTTGGGAAGTGATCATTGCATCCAAAAGTTTGTTCAAAAAAAAAAAACAAAAAACAAAAGTTTGTTCAGCCCCAGTCCAAGATCATTCTTTTGTAACATCTTAAACTTCTTTTTCTTTTTTATCCTTACTTAAAAAAAAAAACATGAAATAAATGCAAACAAACAAAAATGCACAGAAATCCTAAGTATGCAGCTTGGTAACCTATAAGAAAGTGAACACATCTTTTTAACCACTATCAAGAAATAGAACAATATCACTTATTTTTAAGGAGTTACTCCTCTGGTCAGGCTCTCTACTAAGTCCTGTGTGTAGACTTTAGAACTAACTTAGGCTGGGGTGATAATACTAAGGAGTCATCAATGGCTGAAATCCAACTTCATTACCAAGATACTCAAGACTCTTCACTATCAGGGTCAATTTTTCCCCCTTTCTGAATCAGCCTCACGTCACAGAGCCTTCATTCTCATTCATTGACAAATTACTTGTTATTTAGTTGGAGCACACCCTAATTTTCTCCGGTGCTTTTGCTTATGCTGTTCCTTCTTCTGGGAATGCAGCTCCTCCTCCTGGCCTGTCCTTTGTCCTGCCTTCCCCTAGCACATGCAGTGCTCAAAGCTTTCTTGGAGACTCAGCTTGAACAACATCTTTTCAGTGATGTAAACCTGCTCTTCCTGATTGAAGGTAAGTCCTTGTCTTCAGATATTTTCACAGCATTATGTATAGCTCTGAATCATATATTTTTAACCCTAATAAAGCTTTCGATGCTCAGCAACACAAGCATCAAAGTACATTAACTGATGTCATACATTTGGTAGCACCGAAACATTCAATATGCATGTCAGATGTGCTCAGAGATTTCCTCGATGTAAACTGGAATGTAAACCAAAATAAGGAGTAGAAATTTAAAATAAAATAAAGTTTAGAAGGGTTTTTGTATTTGGGGTTAAGCTTTAATTATAACTTCTGCATCACAACAGAAAGCTCATCTAGGTTTTGTAATATTTTCCATAGGCAACAAAAATATATTATTTATTCAGTGAGAGATGATGTACTTTAATTGTCCTCTTTTTCTCTTAAATAATCTTTTCTTTTCATCTGTCAAGAACAAAGTTCCCAGTGAAGCATTTGGTTTTCATTGGTACATGAGAACTCATAGAAAGGAAGCGAAGATTCTACTTGACTTATGATTTTAAAATAAACCAAACTTCAAGCTGCCCTTAAATACTAAATGTAAGACAATGAAAAAGTAGTTTATTATATTACTTAACATCATAAATTAGTTATTCCTTCCTCAGAATTTGTACATCATATTTGATTACTTGACTTAACTTTGTCTTCCTTCCAGAGCCTCATCGGGTCAACTACTCTAATGCCATTATACACACACACACACACACACACACACATACATGCATTAGGACAAAGATCAACTTGTGGTTTTCTAAATATCTGTTTCAATACTAGGGTACTGCTCTAAAAAAATCTTTGTGGAATTTGTGTTTAAGCAAGTGAATTAACAAACAAATAAAATGGGCTCAAGAGTAATGTAACTGAGCTTTTCTCTTCTCATTTTCCATAGGATATTAGGCCATAGTTTTTCTAAATTGTCCCAATAAAATTACTTACGAGGTGGTTTCTCATAAAGAAAACTAATATATTTATGTATATTCATAAAGCTCATTTATGGATACCTCAAACTGCTAGGATTTTTTTAATAATTGGGAGACTATTTGAGGCAATATTTCGACTACATACTGTTTGGTTAGATGTTAGAATGTTGTTTTGTCTTAATTAAAACACCCTGAAGTACTATAATATCAATGCTATTTGGGGTAATATCTAATTTTCTTCACTAACTATATAGATGCTCAGTTTATTTCTTTTTATTTTTTATTTTAAAGATTTTATTTTAAGTAATCTCTACTTAAAAATGTGGGGCTCAAACTCACAACCCTGAGATGAAGAGTCACACGCTCTACTGATGGAACCAGCCAGGTGTCCCTAGATGTTCAGTTTAGAGAATTTGAAATCAGTTATTTAATCGCTTATTCTGTCTTTGACAAAGAGGGAACACTTCAGTTATATATAGTTATTTTAAACAATCATTTCACGAGCGATTGTTACATGTTTTATATCAGGCACATATGAATCCTGGACATTAAAAGTATAAAGATACATTTTGAAAAATTGAAAAGGGGAATTCCTGCCCATTCTCGACTCTTGGTAATAATGTTTTTACTCCTTATCTCTGAGGAACAGTGTGACAGTGTTAATCGAGTACACTCTGGTAACTGTTCTCCCACCCTCACCACAGGTTAACTACCACTAACAAAGCAAAGAAGCAAATATTGGGTAAGAACAAAGAAATGGAAAAGCTGAAAATAGAAGCCTGGCTGACACTTGAGCTAAAATATTTGAAACACGGATGGTTTGAAGGTAGAGGAAATTACCATTCTCAAAATTGTAATTAGCTACTGCCTCAAAAGTTGTAAAGATCTGAACACTACTTTGGGTCCCCTTACTCTTAGGACTGAGAAACCACCTGAAGGGGTCCATTAGTTATAAAAAAACAGCCAGCCCCTGATGACTGGTCTTAGGAGTAGGGAAATAACTGTTAAGTCTAATGAAGATATTTTACACGGAGAAGCTAAACATTCTATTTCGTCATAATGGTGCATTCAAAGCTGTTTATCTCTTTTTTAAAAGATTGTATTTATTTGTTTGAGAGAGGGAGCACGAGTGAGAGCAGAGAGCACAAGTGGGGAGGTGGGGAAGAGAGATAGAGGGAGAAGGAGAAGCAGGCTCCCGACTGAGCAGGGAGCTGGGTGCGGTGCGGTGTGGGGCTGGATCCCAGGATCCTGAGATCATGACCTGGGCCAAAGGCAGACACTTAACAGACTGAATCACCCAGGAGCCTTCAAAGCTGTTTCTATAGGATCTGCTGCCTGTTTAGTAATAAATAGGTACAAGTTGTTTTGTTTTTTCCCCTCTGTGTAGAAATATATCTTTAAAATTATCACTTGTAAAAAAAAATAAAATAAATAAAATAAAATTGTCACTTGTTTGTAAGGAGATTACTGGGTTCCTGTTTGAGCAATTATTCTTAGGATATGAAACATTCCTTCAATAAATTCTGACTTCCTACTATGTGCCAGACACCGCAATAGACACTGAGGGGTAGAGTGGCACATGACATTGATGTTATGCTTGCCTCCTAGAACTTTTAATGCAAAAGGAAGTAGACAGAGTACACATACAAATACAAATTCTCGGAAGAAGAAACAAAGCAGAGTAAGAGAAAGTGGTGAGAAGGATGGGAGGTTGCTCAGAGAAGATACTTTATTTTTTAATTTTTTATTTTTTTAAGTGGGCTCCACAGTGGGGTTGAACTCACAACCCTGAGATCAAGTCTGACACTTTTTTTTTTTGAAAGGATTTTGTTTATTTATCCATGAGAGACACAGAAAGAGGCAGAGACATAGGCAGAGGGAGGAGCAGGTTCCCTGCAGGGAGCCCGATGCAGGACTCTATCCCAGGACCCAGAGATCACAACCGGAACCAAAGGCTGACGCCCAACTGCTGAGCCACCCAGGTGCCCCCAAGTCTGACACTTTAACCGACTGAGCCATGCAGGTGCCCCAGGGTAGATACTTTAGATGAGATGCTTGGGAAGGCCTCTTTTAGGTGCTGACATTTGTGCCTGAGGGAAGAGCATTCCCACTTTCCCTCAAAAGCACAGAGACCACGGAGAGGACCAGAGACACCCTGGACATAGACTGAAATGTGGAGTAGTAAGGCAGCAGTAGGGTGGTAAGAAGTGATTTGGTTTGGATGTATGTGTCTGTGGGATGGATTAGATGTGGTGTATGAAGATGACTCCCAGGTTCTTGTTCTGAGCAAGTAGGTAAATTGAGTGCTAATATATAGGATGGGGAAAAGGAGGTTTAGGAATTGTTTCTGATGTTTATATTCTCAGTTGTGGAATTCAGGGAATAGGTCCAGGTTGGAAACAAATATGGGGGAGTAAAGGTATTTAAAGTCCTGGTCCTAGATGAGATTGCTTAAGGAGAGAGAATAAAGATCCAAAGACTGAGCTTTGGAGCATTCCAGCAAGAGGACATGAATGTGATGGGGAAGATGACAATATTCATGTTAGAAGATAGAAACGGAAGGACAGGATAAGACTGGACTATTGAAATCAAATATAACACACAGCACTTGTTGTTGTTTTTTAATATTTTATTTATTTATTTGAGGGAGAACATGGGTGAGGGGGGTGGAGAGAAAGAGGGAGAGGGAAAAGCAGACTCCGCAACGAGTAGGTGGTCCACCACAAGGCTCAGTCTCAGGACCTGGGACCATGACCTGAGCTAAAGGTAGACACTTAACCAACTGAGCCAACCAGGTGCCCCAACGTACCGTGCTTGTTAAAACAAGAAGAATCGGGACTCTTCTGTTCTGATGTGATAGTCTTACTGGGATCCTGTTAGACTGGACATTCTCACTGTCAAGCATGCCTGAAGAGGCACGTCCAAGGCCAGGAAATAGGGACATAGAAAGTAGACCTTGTTTGGTGTGGCATGAATCCCTCCACCAGTGTGTATTTTGGCAGCTGGGCATGACGAGGTATCCAGAGGCATGTGACAGCCCTCTCTGAGGAAGGGACGAACTGTCCTGTGACTTGAAACCAGGTGAAGGTAGTCCTTGAACCTGCCGGTAAAAGAAGTTCATGGAGAGGGTTTTGGACCTGTGGACCTGGTGAATTCTTATCTAGGGGTCATTCTATGTAATTTGGGATTGTACTTCCCTTCTGACGTTTTCTTTTTAAAGTCTTGTCAAATTGTACTTTGGGTTTATGCTATAGTGGATCAAAGTGAGTTAGCTTAAATTGTGGCCTCCCTAGAGTATAATGAAGAAGAAAACAGACACTGGTGCCAGACGTAGGGGACAAATCCCAGCGCCACTGCCTATTAACTGAAAAATCAGTTAGGAGGTAAATTAACTAGTTTAGGAGAGACATTATGAAAACCAGATGTAAGTACTGGAAATAGAATGTAAAGAAAGAAATGGATTAAAGAGACATTGGTGGCTAATTTTAAGTGGGACATCGGAGAATTTTTAAAATGGCTCTGCAATTCTACTTGGGGCTATTAAGTGAACTACCATCAGCCAAAACAAGGACTAAAAGAGCAGGGCCATGTTTCAACAAGAGTGATAATGAAGTGATAATTAAGTTTCGAACATGCTGGGTCTTTGGCAGAGGAGTACAAGAGACCATTTAAAATGGAGTGTAGCTCAGAAAAAAACCTTTCTATGAGGTTATGAAACATGAATAATTTACCATAACATGAGTGATATTAACAGATTTAGAAACATAAAATGCAAGCATTTTTATTCTATCATTTGGGGCTTGGGAAAATCTATCATTTTGCTGGCACATCTCCCCCTCTCCCCCCAGTTTTATTGAGATATAACTGAGAGGTAACACTGTATAAGTTTAATGTGTACAATGTGATGGTTTGAAATATTGTGAAATACTACAATAAGGTTATCTAAAATATCTGTCACACTTGTGTGTATGTGCGTGTGTGTGGTGATAACATTTCAGATCTACTCTCCTAGTTACTTTCAAGTAACAATACAGTATTGTTAACTACGGAAGCCATGCTGTACATTAATTAGATCCTCAGAACCTAAACTGGAAGTTTGTACCCTTGATCAATATCTCCCTATTTTTCCTTCCTGCCAACCCTTGGCAATCATCATTCTACCCTCTGCTTCTGTGGTTCAACTTTTTAAGATTCACACATAAGTGATATCATACAGTATTTTTCTTTCTCTGATTTATTTCACTTAGCATTTTATACTCCAAGTCATTCAGATTGCAAATGGCAGAATTTCCTTCTTTTTTATGGCCAAAAAATATTCAATTGTGTACATATAGCACATTTTCTTTATTCATTCATCAATTGACACAGGTTGTTTCCATGTCTTAGTATTGCGAATAATTTTGCAATAAACATAGGGGTGCAGATTATTTCTTCAAGATAGTGATTTCATTTTATTTCTGGATCACATCACAGTTTTATTTTTAATTTTTTGAGGCACCTCCATAACGTTTTCCACAGTGGCTGCACCAATTTACATTCTCAGCAGTGGTGCACAAGGGTCCCTTTTCTCCACATCCTCACCAACAGGTCATCTGTTGTCTTCATGACAGTCATTCTAACAGGTGCAAAATGATATCTCATTGTGGTTTTGATTCACATTTGCCTGATGATTAGTGATGTTGAACACCTTTTGGTGTATCAGCCGGTCATTAATATGCTTTTGGAAAAATGTCTATTCAGGTCCTTTGTCCATTTTGATTGGATTATGTTTATATTGTTTTATTTTTGGCTTTTTGGTTATTGAGTCGTATGAATTCCTTACATATTTTAGGTATTTAGGTAACCCCATATCTATCCATTATCATATAGATATCTCATTGTGGTTTTGATTCACATTTGCCTGATGATTAGTGATGTTGAACACCTTTTGGTGTATCAGCCAGTCATTAATATGCTTTTGGAAAAATGTCTATTCAGGTCCTTTGTCCATTTTGATTGGATTATGTTTATATTGTTTTATTTTTGGCTTTTTGGTTATTGAGTCGTATGAATTCCTTACATATTTTAGGTATTTAGGTAACCCCATATCTATCCATTATCATATAGATAGTTGGCAAATATCTTCTTTTATTCCATAGCCTATCTTTTAATTTTGTTGATTATTTCTTTTGCAGTGCAGGAGCCTTTTGTTTGTTTAATTGATTGATTTATATTTTTTGAGAGAGGAGAGGGGCCATGGGCAAGGGAGAGAGAGAATCCCAAGCAGGCTTCACACCCAGCATGGAGTTTGATGAGGGGCCCAATCTCACAACCCTGAGATCATGACCTGAGAAGAAATCAAGAGTTGAATGCTTAACCAACTAAGCCACCCCAGTGCCCCTGTGCAGAAGCTTTTTAGTTTGATGTAGTCTCACTTATCGATTTTTGTTTTTATTTCTTGTGCTTTTGGTGTCATATCCAAAAAATCATTGCCAAGTCCAATGTCGAGGAGCTTCTTTGTTATATTTTCTTCTATAGAAATATATCATGACTTCAACTGATAAAGATAAGTCTTTTAAAGTATTTTAAAGATAAGAGTCTAATTTGTTCTTAAGCATATGAATATCCAGTTTTCTAATCCTCTTCTGTTGAAGAGACTATCCTTTTCCTATTGAGTTTCTTGACTCCTTTGTCATAAATCAGTTGACCATATATACATGGTGATTTCTGGGATCTCAGTTCTACTCCATTTTCTGTTTTTATGGCAGAGCCAAACTGTTTCCATTTCTATGGTTTTTAAATATATTTTGAAAACACAAAGTGTGACCCTTTGTTCTTTTTCAAGATTGCTTTCATTATTTGGGGTTTCTTGTGATTTCATATGGATTTTAGGATAATTTTTAGTATTTCTTTGAAAAATGCCATTAGAATTTGGAGAGAAATTGCGTTCAATCTATAGATTGCTTTGGTTAGTGTGGACAGTTTAACAATATTAATTCTTCAAATCTATGAACACACAATATCTTTTCATTTATTTGTGTCTTCTTCAATTTCTTTCATCAGTGTTCTATTTTCAGTGAACAGATCTTTTATCTTCTTAATTGAATTTATTCCTACATATTCTATTCATTTTAATGTTATTGTAAGTGGGATTGTTTTATTTTGTTTAGTTTTTTAGCTTGTTAGTGTATAAATACACATCAGATTTTTGTGTGTTGATTTTCTATCTTGCAACTTTATTGAGTTTATTAGTTGGTACAGTTTTTTTGTGGAGTCTTTAGTGTTTTCTATATATAAGATCATATCTACAGGGACAATTTTCCTTCTTCTTTTCTGATTTAGATGCCTTATATTTCATTTTCTTGCCTAATTACTCTGGCTAGAACTTCCAGTGCTACATTAAGCAAGAATGGTGAAAGTGGTCTAAGAGGAAAAGCTTTCAATCTTTCACATTGGGTATGATGCAGCTGTGGGCTACATATATGGCCTGTATTATACTGAGATACATTTTTTTATACATAATTTACTGAGGGTTTTTATCATAAAATGTTAATTTTTTTCAAATGCTTTTTCTGAATCTTTTGAGGTGATCATATGATTTATAACCTTCATTCTATTAATGTGGTGAATCACATTTATTGGTTTGCATACTTTGAACCAGGCTTGAGGTATTAATGATGCTTATTTGACATCTTTATTTTTTCTTAATGTAGATATTTATAGCTCTAAACTTTGCTCTTAAAATTGCTTTTGCTGCAACTGATAAGTTTTCTTATGCTGTGTTTCATTTTCATTTCTCATGATATTCCTTTTCTCTTTTGACTTCTTCTTTGATCTATTGATTGTTCAAGAATATGTTATTTAATTTCCATGTATTTGAAATTTTTCCAATTTTCCTCCTGTTAGTGACTTCTAGTTTCATGCCATTGGGGTCAGAAAATATACTTGATGTACTCTCAATCTTCCTGAATTTATTGAGACTTGTTTTGTGGTCTAACATTATTATCTATCTTGGATAATGTTCCCCGTGGGTTTGAGAAGAATGTATATTCTGCTTCTGTATGTGTCTGTTAGGTCCATTTGTTCCATAGTGTTGTTTGAAAGCTGTTTCCTCATTGATTTTTCTGCCTGGATGATCTATCTAGTATTGAGTGTGGGTATTAAAATTTCCCTATCAAATATTTTTTCCCCATGGAAAATTGTAATCTCCTATTTTTGGATGTGTTTGAACATGTCATAAACTTTATGCTTCCATTCTCTGCATACTGTTGCTTCCACCTGAAATTCTACTCCCCTACATCAGTTTGGTGTTGAATTCTTTTAATATTCAGCTTTAAAATTACATCTTTTTCTATTAAGCCACCCTGACTCTGTCAGATAGTTTGTACAAGCATAGGACTTGATAATAATTTCTATTTTACCACTCAGAAGTCCTATTGTATATCATAGTAATTATGTGCTATGTATCTGTTGTCTCCGCTGAACCAATTCTTTCCAGCATAGTCCATGCCTTCTGTTTACACAGACTCTCCAACTTGAGAGATTCCAGTAAGTACCTACCGAAGCAAATGAAGTGAGGTATCCTAGAAAACAGTATATAAAAGTAAGGATTAGCAAAGGTCATGCAGGACATTAGCTACGGTGTGTGACTACTTAATTTAAGCATATAATAGAAAATCAGATTATGGGAGAGAGGAAAAATGCTATTGGCGTCAGATTGTATCTGGGTCCTGGTATTCAAAAAGGAGAAACAAGGTAAATTACTCAGTTGTAGTATTTAAAAGGAGAAACCTTATCAATTTCTTAAGATCAGTATTTCTTCAAAATATCTAATCATTAATTACCTGGAATTCTTGTTGGATACAGATCACCAACCCCTCCCCAAATGATTTGGATTTAGCAGGTCTGTGATGGAGACCGGGAATGTATATTTTTACAAGCACTACCAGATGCTCATTATTAGCAAAGTTTGGAAAACCATAACTAAAGGCAGAGGTTCACAGAGCCTGTAGTGTCTAAATAATTTTTTCATGGTGCCTCAGGCCAGAAGAAATATCCCAGTATTCTATTTAAATAGATAGAGCCAGACAATAGTTACAATGGTTAAGAGAATCCAACAGATGGCACTGTGTTTCCCTCAAAAAAGTTAAAATATCCCATAGAATCCCCATGAGTTCTGAGGCACCCCAGAGTATCTCAGCACATAGCCTATGAACTACAACTTAAAGGGAACATTTTCCTAGAATAGCATCAAAATATCTGAACTTGTCTTCTATAGGAAGACTGTGCAACTAAGTAGACAGTGTATTCCAGGAATTTCATCACTTTTATATCATTTGTTGCAGTTTTTGTGTGGTTGTTATTCTAGAGGAGGAGTATCATTTTTCTATAAAGAGCTGAAGAGCAAATATTCTAGGTTTTGGAGGCCACAGACAGCATCTATTGTATAGCTTTATCTTCTCTGTTGTACCCCTTTAAACATGTAAAAGCCATGCTTATCTCCCGATGTGGCCGCATGCACACAGGCTTTAGTTTGCCAACCCCCATATTAATTATAAGCCTAGGTTATAGCATTAAGTGCAGTTCAGTGAAGGGGATTCTGCAAGGGTAGAAGCCCTCAGTATTTTCCTATCTCCTCCGTTTTGCTGCAGGGAAAACTATACAAATATGCATCCTCGCAACTAATATCAGAAGGGCCTACTTGATTGTAAACTATTGTAAACAGAAGGCTGTTATGGACTCTGGTTCTTAATTCTTCATGTAATGACAATTTGCAATTTTTTCCAGTTCAATAAGGAATACTTGTTAAATTTCTAAGAAGAGGAAATGAGTCATTGCATGAAGCCCTGTATCCCTTACTTGTTCATTACTATAAATGGCCAAAGAAGTCCACAATTATAACTAATACAGCAAGCTATAGCTTATACTAGATTGAATGACTTGATAGAATATGCTATTTGAGACTTCTGGCTTTATTTTCAAAATTGGTGTTGCTGTCTCGAAAATACACACTGCGCTTAGTCCTAAAGTTTTATGTTTATTTTTTAAAACCTAGTAAGATGAGTACTGTTTCTATGGTAGTCGTAAAGGCAATAAACATCACTAGCAATAATGGTGTTAAGAGAAATAAAAAAATTTTCTTGAGTTAACTTCAATCTACATTTAAAAAGTGCAATGTTTGGGGTGCCTGGGTGGTTTAGTTAAGCATCGGACTCTTTGATTTTGTCTCAGGTGGTGATCTCAGGGCCCTGATCTTAGGGTGGTAAGATCAAGGCCCTCCTCTGGCTCCCAGTTTTTGCTTGCTTGAGACTCTCTCCCTCTCCCTCCCTAAAATAAATATTAAAAAAAAAAAAAGTGCAATGTTTCCTTAAAGTGCACCATGTAAATTCCTCCAAGTTCCAATCTCTTACAGCCCCCACCAAAAAGATGTTTGTCGACTGACACTTTCCCATTTACCCCTCCTCCGATGTTGTCTTAAGTACCCTGAAATGATCACTGATCACGTTTTTAATTAAATTATTCATGCAGCAACTTGGTTACTTCCTTTTTGTCCGTGAGACCTGTATTTCACGAGAGCAAAGACAAGGTCTGATTTGCTCACCGTTCTATCCCCAGGCACATAGAATTGTGCCTACTGCCTGTTAAGTGTTCAGTATTTGCAGATTTATGGGTCAAGCACGCAACTGACATTTAAGGTCAGAATTATACATTGGGAAGCGTTAAGCATTTAATGACTAGCAGACTTTTAAATTCCAGGGACACACCATTTATTTTCTTTGGGTCAAGAGACTCAGCTCTTTAATCTTCCAGTTTATTTCCTCATCTGCAAAACCAGGATATTTCTACCTCACAGGGATGTTGCTCGGATCGAGAGAGAGAGAGAGAGAGAGAGAGAGAGAGAGAGAGAGAGAGAGAGAGAGAGAGAATTTATTTGCTTTGCAAAAGGAAGGTGAGCTCCAGACGCTGGTCTGGCCCAGGCGCTCCGGGCAGCTACCGAGACACGCCCACGTCACCCCGTTATATAAGGGGCCCGCCCCGTCTGGTGTCTTCTGAGATCTGCCCCTACGTCACCGGCCCCCGCCCCGAGGTCACCGGGAGGCGCCCTGGGGCAGGCAGTGCAGGGTGGGGAGCCCGCGGGGCCGGAGGAGCGTGCGAGGCTGCAGGCGCTGCGAGGCTGCAGGCGCTGCGAGGCTGACGCCGGAAGCCCCGCCCCGCCCCGCCCCGCCCCCCGGCCAGTTCGAACGTGACCTTGTTTTGGCGTTGCTAGGAGACCCGGCTCCCGCGCGCCCCCCACTGGCCAGCGCCCGGGCGAGCGCTCCTCGGGGGCGGGGCCGCGGCTGGCGCGGGGAGCCCTCGGCCGAGCACCGTTAGGCGGCCTGGCGCGCGGCGCCCGCCCGGCGCCCCTAGGAGCTGCGTCTCATCCCGGGCCACCGACCGGGCCTCCCTGCTGCCTCCCGGCGGGTGTCAGCGCGCTCCTGAGCGGCTGTGAGCGACGTCGGCTCCCGACGAGGAGGGGCTGTGACTCAGGTGAGCCGCAGAGGGGCAGGCGGCTGCGGTGGCCACGCCCTGCCGGCCCGGGGCGGGGGGCGGAGGCGACGGGTCTGGCTGCGGGGACGGTGGGCCTGCCCCGGGGGGGCCGCACAGCCGGTCATTCACGTCTGGCGGCCGGCGTGGCCGCAGCGAGCACCCGGGCCAGCGGACAAAGGGTTAAGGCGCCGGCGGTGACCGCGGGCCCCGGATGTGAGAGCCGCGGCGCGGCGTCCGCGGGCCGCGCAGCAGGTGCGCGGGGCGGGCGGGCGGAGCGAGCGCGCTGGCGGCGACCCGACCGACCGGCCCGGCGCCGCCTCACCTGCAGGGGCCACTCGGCTCCCTCCCCGGGCGCCTTGTTTTCTAACTTAAGGGCAACAGGTGGTGCCGGTGGACCGGGAGAGAACCCAGCTCGGCCGCGCCGGAGCGGCAGTTGCTCTAGCCAATTGGGGCGCTGGGGCGGGCTTCTGGTGGACGCGCCGTCGCGGCTGGCCAATGGCATTCGGGCTCGTGGGTGGGCCGTGAGGGGTGGGCGTGGCCAGCGTGGATCTCCGGGTTCTGGCGCTGCAACTGCCAGAGCTGCGCGGAGAGCTGAGCTGGGCGGACGTGAGGTGCGTCTCCCCGCAAAACCCCGCGTAAAAAAACGCCTACCAAATGCCTTCTCATTTGGACCCAGACTCCAGTTGCGGAGGTGAGCGCATTGTACTAATGTGGTGGTGCAGGGGGGAACGATAGTGACCTTGGGTGGGCTCTTAAGCACGTGGAAATTAGATTCCCCAAGATAGGATTGATTATGCGTTAGGGGTTTTCTGCCCCAAGAGGCACTTCTGTGCCTGGACCATATGCTGGTGACTCGGTTGTCATCGGAATGAGGTCTTTGAGATCTGGGAACCCAGGGGAGTAGACAAGTGCGTGTTTCTGCAATTTTCTTGAATCGTTGAAAGAATTGCAATCACAAGAATTGTTCTGTCAGATGCCTTGGTTTGCGTACGTTTCATATCTCATGTGGTTTGTTTGCTGAAGCAAGTTTTATTTTTTCAAGCTCCTCGTCTTGCTCGTCTAAGCAGAGAGAGAGAAAAAACAGTTGTCTAGTACGTTATTTCTCTACCAGAATAACTTACTCACTTTTTTTCCCCCCTCAGCAGTCTGGTAGCCGGATCCCCTAGGAGGAGAAGTTGTAAAGCGGTAAGAAGAAAGCATTTCAGTTTGGAACACTTACTTGCACCTGGAAATGGGGAATGGACTGTCAGACCAGACTTCTATCTTGTCCAGCCTGCCTTCATTTCAGTCCTTTCACATTGTTATTCTGGGTTTGGACTGTGCCGGAAAGACAACTGTATTATACAGGCTGCAGTTCAATGAATTTGTAAATACTGTACCTACCAAAGGATTTAACACTGAAAAAATTAAGGTAACCTTGGGAAATTCCAAAACAGTCACTTTTCACTTCTGGGATGTAGGTGGCCAGGAGAAGCTAAGGCCACTGTGGAAGTCCTATACCAGATGCACAGATGGCATCGTGTTTGTTGTGGACTCTGTTGATGTTGAAAGAATGGAAGAAGCCAAAACTGAACTTCATAAAATAACCAGGATATCAGAAAATCAGGGAGTCCCTGTACTTATCGTTGCTAACAAACAGGACCTGAGGAACTCACTGTCTCTGTCAGAAATTGAGAAATTGTTAGCAATGGGTGAACTGAGCTCATCAACTCCCTGGCATTTACAGCCCACCTGTGCAATCATAGGAGATGGACTAAAGGAAGGACTTGAGAAACTACATGATATGATAATTAAAAGAAGAAAAATGTTGCGGCAACAGAAAAAGAAAAGATGAATGGTGATCCTTTTTATATCCGTGTGGAGTAGGTTTTCTCTGGTCTGATGTTGACAAATGGAAGAGTGTCTACAGCCTGGTTTGCCCGCCTGCCCTCCTGGATGCTGATAAAGCTTTGTTTTGTTGAACAATCCGATGCCCAACTCTTTTGCCTTGTGGAAAATGAGTAAATGCAGTGCTTCTTAAAATGGTCTCTTCTCCCTACCCCACAAAGCTTTTGGTACTACCATTCTGGGAAGCCAAGCATGGATAGTTTATTGACCAGAAAACAGTTGTGGAAATTTGACCTGAAGTTAGTGAAATAAAACTTTGAAGAATGTCTGCCTAGTGTTTTGTCCTTACATCTTGTGGGGGGAAGCCTTTACGAGGAAATAGCATATAAGGCTTTGTATGTTAAGATAAAATGCTAATGAATGGAAATGTTAAGATAGATTAATATATATACAGTTATATCGATCACATTGGTCCAACCAGTAAGGGATAAAGAAGAAGTGTTTGCTTTTTTAAGTTTTGGCCAAATGAATTTTGACATTTTCTGGAATCCAATGATGTAATGCTATATCTTAATTCTAGACAATGTTTAAGTTGGTCTAACTTGAAATAATAAAAATAAGATATTGGGGGCATATTCAAGTGCATGGATTAGTTTTCCTGACAATGCATGTTTCGGTGTGTAGTTTTTTACTTTTTAGAAGTAGCTATGCATCTTTCTCCATGGTCAGGTTTAAAACTCCTTTTTGGGGATTTAGGGCTGTTACAGAAATAGTTTATTATCAGAAGCACTTTCACTCGAAGAACCTAAAATAATTTACTTGATTCTTTTATATAGTAAATTAGGGCATGTAGACTAATAAATGAGTATGCTTGGTATATGTATGGATTTATGAAGAAAGCAATTGAGGGATTCAGTCAAGAGGACATAATTACAATACATAGTTTCTAAGGTAATTCCAGTGGTAAAATATTTGTTTTATTGATCCTTGCTGGCTGAACACAAATGTGGTTTCATATATTTTTGTAGTGTTTTGAGAGGAACAGAAGCTTTATAGTCAACACCTGATGCACTGTGGAGTGAAAATGTAAGAGATATCCTGTAAGTGCTCTGAGCTTTAATTTTTTGTTTACAATCTAAGCAGTGTTATGTGGGCCGTCCAGTCCTGATTATAAGGTAGGAAGAAATGAGGCAGTACTGCAGATAAGAATTATGATTCTAGAAAATGAAGGGGAAAGTAGCAAAGCTATGTTTTGTGAAAATTCGCTGGTGCCGTTTACCCTGGAATCCAAAAAGCCCCTGTAAATTAAAAGGACAACCCTTTGCCTAATTCTTATCTATAAGCAAGGACTTACTTCCAGTGGTCATATATTATTAGCAAATCAGCATAATTTTTGTGTGTATAGCCAACAGCTGTTTGTTCTAAAGATAACCAAAAGAACTGCACTTTGCTAGCAGGGTTTTGTTTTGATTTGGGGTTTCTGTTTTGAGGGTTTGTTCTGTTAAAGTTTTTGGAACCTTGATTCTTGTTACACACAAAACGAAGTAGCTTCCTGTGGAGCTTTCATTGTTAAATGTACTGCACTAGTGACAGTCACTTAGAATGTTTATATTTATAAAAATGTGGATAATTACCAATAAACTACTGGAGGCACTAGGAGACCAGTGTTTGAGTTTTAATGTATTTCCATTTGGTAAAGCTTTTAATTAGGTGTGCAAAAACAACTGACAGCTGGGTTTACATAGTCCCGTAGTAGGTTGGGTTTTCCTCAAGTCTGACAGGCACCAAAGGCTGTTTTCCGGAAGAACTCTTTTTTTTTTTTTTTTTAACTTTCACTAAATGAAATCATGATACATACTCTAATCACTAAATGTGTGATGGATTAATAAGGCTCGCTGAAAAAACAAAATCAGTGAATGGTTTTAGATATTTAGCACACTTGTACTTTTTATATACTTGCTGTATGAAATAGTACTGTTTTAACTCTCTCTTGAAAGTTTAAATGTTCGACCCTTATTTTGTAGCCTAAGAATTTGATGAGCCAATCCACGCTAAGTGTTTTCATATTTAGCACACAACTATAACAACAAAGAAAATGGTGTGTACACTCTACTAGCTTTGATGTATAAAACACATTTTCAACTCCAAAACTGGTCGTAATATTTTCCATTTTGCTAAGGAGTCTTCCTAAAATACATCCTGAAGAGTTTTAGCAGTGTTTTTATATCTAGTTTTTAATTAAGGTACGACTTTTCCAAAGTATATTTCTAAAATATTTTCTTATATTTAGGATGATTTGGTTTAATTTCCAACATTAATCAAGAACCAGATAACTCTAAATTCAAATTATTATCAAAGATAAGTTAAATATAAAGAAGTCTGGGGTTATTCCTAAATGGATTATAGACACTTGGGGAAAATAGTTGTGTAGTTTATGTAGCCAGCATAGGTTCCCTAAGAATCATGGAGAAATGAATAAATCCTTGGAAGCTGAAACGTGAAATTACTAGTAAAAATAAGTGTATATAGAGAGGGAATTACTAGTCTGTAAAAGCATGATGGTTTCTCAACAGAGGGAAAGACCTAGACTTAGAATGTTTTTGTTTGTACAAGGCATTTGACACCTACACCATGTTTGATTAATAATTCATAGTGACCTGGAAGGAGGTCTTTGGTAGACTGTTTCAGGGTTCTAGTTAATACAAGAATTTCATCAGTAATAAAAATACAACAGTTTCTTCAATGATAACAAAAGACAAAAAATATTTGATTTTTAAAAAAACTTTTGGTGATGTAACAGTCAACATTTAGGTAATACAAATTGGAACTTTGAATATTCCATCATTTGAAGTTGGAATTTTACATTTAAGGTTTAAATTTAGCAGAAGATTCTTAAACGAATAGTAGTGATGCTTGTATAACATTGTGAATGTACTTAATGCCACTGAGTTATGCATCCAAAAGTAGTTAAAATAGTAAATTTTGTGTATATCTTACCACAAAAAACTTGAAATACTAAATATATACTTAGTTTAAAAGAATCAGCCAAAAGTAGAGTGAGGGCATCCTAATTTAGAGATCAGATTCAGTTACAAATTTTACGGAAGATTGAGTTATCTAAGGCTTAATATGAATGGGATGCCTGGGTGGCTCAGTTGGGTGTCTGACTCTTGTTTCAGCTTAGGTCATGATCACATGATTGTATATAGGATTGTATTCCCCATTGGTCTCTGCTCAGTGGGGAATCTGTTTGAGAGCGTCTCCTTCTCCTGCCCCCCACCCTGCTCTAGTGTGCATTCTCTCAAATAAAATAAATCTTTAAAAAAACTTAATATGAAAAATATAGCATGATAAACTAATAATCATAAAGTTAATATTAAAACATGATAATCAGAATAGTCTCAAACCACAGCTGAAGTATGTATTAAATTCTCCGTATGCAAGTTAAAAACACAGGAATAGCTACATGGAAAGCTAGTTTAGGAGGACAAGTGTGCCTAAAAGTTTAGTGTTTTTACCAAAAAACAACAGGAGATTTGGATTCAAATCCTGACTCTCTCACTATTCACTTGTGACCTTTTGGCATGTACTTTGAAACCTCTCATGATGTGAATGCCCTCTTGGGAAAATGAAGACTGTCACATGGAATTTTGAGAGGATTGGGTGAAATTATGTAAACTACTTAGTGCCTCACCAATTCACAACTCAATAAATGGTAGCTATTATTGTTAACTGGTATGGATTAGTAGGTGTTGAGAGGCAGTTGATAATGGCTATGGAAATTTAGATTTGGACGTTAGATCCACCATGCACTACTTTCATTTTGGACAATTTATTTGCCCTCAGCCTTAGTTTCTTCACTAGTAAACTGAGGCATATGCCTACTGTTTGAGTTTAATTGCCTAAAAGGCTTAGATGAAACAGTATGATATTTAGTGAGTACCTGACACATGGTAAACATTTAATGGATATTTGCTATTAATAGCCAGAATATTTTCTGACAGATGTATTTAAAGAAAACTTATTTTGTAGGGGAACATGACACAAAAAGCTGTTAATTTTTTTTAATATTTTATTTATTCATGAGAGGCAGAGAGAGAGAGAGAGAGAGAGAGAGGCAGAGACACAGGCAGAGGGAGAAGCAGGCTCCATGCAGGGAGCCCGACGTGGGATTTGATCCCAGGACCCTGGGGTCACACCCTGAGCTGAAGGCAGTGCTAAACCGCTGGGCCACCGAGGCTACCTTTTTTTTTTTTTTTTTTTTTTTTAGCATTCCTGTATCATGGTATGAAATGGGAACTTGGTGGAACTTGGGAAAGACTAAACATACTGAATTCTCTTGATATCTGGGTCATTTCCACAAATTTCTAAAGCACCGGTCTATTTTAGCACAATATAATCTCACCTTCCCTTGTAAGAAACAAACAAAATTTTAAAACATGGTTATTTTTTGGTATAGACACAAATCAAAATAGAATACTTCACGGCAGAAATTAAACATCTGGAACTGTGTACACTGTTCAAAATGCCTCAAGATTGTTATCGATTTGCAGATTTTACCTAATGATGAGTAGGGATCTGTATGCTAACCCTTCTTTGGAAACTTGTCAGTATTTGTGGACATATCTGGTAGATGATGGTAGTGTGGTGATATGTGTTTGCTAGACAGATATGTGTGCTTTGTTATTTTCCAATTACTTTCAATTTGGGGCCATATTTTTATGTGTTCTGCTTATGTTTTGCTGAGGTTGAGATTACTGACATTAGGTGTTGGGTTATAAACAAGTTGAGTAGAATATCCTGGATTATTAGCCAAAATAAACCCATACTTTCTTTGGCTGTCTCTTCTCTGAGTCTGTAATAAGGAAGAAATTAAAGCAGTGCCAAAATAAAAGTACTATCTGGATCGTTGTCCCCACCCCTTCCCTTCCTGTTTGAAGACTAATAGGTAATGCAGCTGTGTGTGTGTGTGTGTGTGTGTGTGTGTGGTGTGTGCACATGCGCTGTATTTACCTCCTCTGAGTGATTGAAACCGGTATCGGTTAACACAGTGGTTCTCAAAGTGTAGTCCCTGGACTAGAAGTATTGGCATTACCAAGAAACTTGCTAGAAATGCTGATTCTCAGGCTCTATTCTAGACCTATGAATATAAAAGTTTGGGATTGAGCCCATCAGGTGATTCTGATTTTCGTTAAAGTTAACCATTGAGTTTAACAGAAAATCCAGTCACTTATCATGCTAAAAAAAAAAAAAAAGAAATAATTCCAGTACCATAAGATTCAAGCCTTTTTAAGCATGCTTTTTTCATGCAAACATGAAAAACATGCATGATGTTTGATTTATAGTAGGTGTCTAGTAAAACCTAGTTGAATGAACTTCAAGTCAAGCCAGCAGAAACACTCTTTTAAGTGTCATCTTATAAATTTATTTTTATACATGTACATATAAACAAAAAAAGAGAGCTTTGCTTGTATACTATATGCTAAATATCCTAAGATGTGTAGGATTCTAAAAATGGGTGGTTGAAGAGGAATGTTGAGGCTGATTCATTTCATTGATTTTCTAGTTTAAAATAAAAATCTTAACCTTTTATTATGACAAATCTCAAACTTCTATAAAAGTAGAATAGCATAATGTACACCCAAGTATTTCTCATCTAGTTTCAGTAATTACCAACTCCTGGCCAATCCCATTTTTGTTTTTGTTTTTTGTTTTTTTTGGTGGGCAGCAAAACAAAGTTTATTGAGTGATAGCAAAATGATAGTACAAAGCTCCCAAGGAGGGAGGGGACCCAAGAGGGTTACCCCTGGCCTATCCCATTCTCTGTATTCCCACTTACTGCCTTCTTGGCCACTTCCCCTCCACCCCCGGTATTATTTTGAAGTCCTAAAAATTCCATTTTATTTATAAATATTTTGGTGTGTGTCTCTAAAAGATAAGCACTCTTTTTTTTTCTTGTTTTGGAGAGAGAGCATGGTGGGGCAGGGTGGAAAAGTAGAGGCAGAGAGAATTTAAAGCAGGCTCCACGTCCAGCATGGAGCCTGACATGGTGCTGGATCTAGGACCCAGAGATCATGACCTGAGTTGAAATCAAGAGTTAGATGCTTAATGGACCAAGCCACCCAGGTGCCCCAATAAGTACTCTTCTTAAAAACAATCTCAATATCATCACATGTAAAATAAAATACTCCTTCAAAACAAATATCCATTCAGTGTTTAGACTTCCCCAATAAAAGTTTTTAAAAGATTTTGCACTGGAAGACATCTGCCATAGAACAGTCTCTGGTTAAAAAAGGACTCTTGCCTTTCTATCGTGCTTTATATAATGCCAACATGAGTATGAAGAGTCATTTGTTTCCTTTTTTTTTTTTTAAAAGATTTCATTTATTTATTCATGAGAGACACAGAGGCAGAGACATAGGTAGAGGCAGAAGCAGGCTTCCTGCAGGGAGCCTGATATGGGACTGGATCCCAAGACCCTAGGATCACCACCTGAGCCAAAGGCAGATGCTCAACCACTGAGCCACCCAGGTGCCCCATTTGTTTCCTTTTTAATGCAAAAATGGAATAACCCAGCAGCAAGTGTTTGGAAACCCTGGGTATCTAATCTAGTGGGCCAAAGTATTTTTTCTTAAATATAAAAATGGGAAAGGCTTGTGTCCCTTAATCCAACATTAATCTATCTGTAGATACCCTGTAATGGGTCAGTAACAAAATGGAGTTCCCTAGAGCTACATTTTGCCAAACTGGCTGTACTTCAAAATGATTTAAGGAGTTTTTAAAACTCCCTAGGCTCTACCTTGGACATTTTGAATCAAATATCTAGGGGATGGAGCCAGTAATTTATTTTCTAACTCTTCCTAGCTTTTTAAAACTACAGCAGCCGGATTTAGAAACCATTGTTGGGAATGACAGAGGGATGGTATGTTTAGTGGCAGAAATAAAGAGACCATAAATAGAACTGGCTAGGTGAACATTTACCTGGCTGCCTTAGATCTCTCTCTTTTTTTAAAATTTTATTTATTTATTCATGAGAGACATAGAGTGGCAGAGACAAAAGAGACATAGAGGGAGAAGCAGGCTCCTTGCATGGAGCCCAATATGGGACTCAATTCCTGGACCAGGATCATGAATTGAGCTAAAGGCAGATGTTCAACCGTCGAACCATCCAGACATCCCAGATCTCTCTCTCTCTTTTTCTTTTTCTTTAATGGTGGGATTGTCTGTTGGCTTGACACTGATGTCAAAATAATCAAACTGAGAACTTTGATTTAGAGATGTCTCAGATCTGATAACTTAAGAGAAATCTGAGAGAGCCCCGGGGAAAGGCAATCTATGAAATAAATGCTTTTCCTTCCATGGACCATGTATATACTTTATGCTAAGAGGCATGAGGAATCCTAGAAATGTATAAGTAGTCCTGCTCATCTCAGAAAAGATAGAGACCAGTTAGGGACTTAGAGGTAAAATAATAACTAGTGCCTAAAATGTTGCTTTTCTGTAATCCTCGTGGGAACTTTACATATCACAGATTTCAATGATTATATCCAGTTAGTTTGGGACTAACAGGTATGATAAGGAAAAATCATAGGTTTATTATGGTAGCAACATCTAAATAAAATAGGTAGTGCCAAATGGCCTAGACTAAACTCCTGACATATTTGATTAATAAATACTTCCAGTCTCTCAGTTTACTAGACAAAGATGGTTTGTTGCTGTTGCTTGATCAATCTGTCAGCAACATCCCGTGCTAAAAACCGGTGCTTGTTTTAAATTTTAAAGAGAAGTTTTAGAGGATCCCTGGGTGGCTCAGCGGTTTAGCACCTGCCTTTGGCTCAGAGCGTGATCTTGGACTCTCAGGATCGAGTCCCACATCAGGTTTCCTGCATGGAGCCTGCTTCTCCCTCTGCCCGTGTCTCTGCCTCTCTCTCTCTCTGTGTGTGTGTGTGTCTCTCATGAATAAATAAATAAAATCTTTAATAAAAAAATAAAGAGGTTTTAATCCTACTCTTGGCATGCATTAGCTCTGTGACTGAATAGAAGTTATTTTATTTCCCTGAGTTGCAGCCTTCTTACTTTAAAACAGTGATACTACCTCTGTTACAGGGTTATTTTCTGAAAGCTTGTAAGTTATCTGGCACATATATCAGACATTCAAGATGTATTTGAATGACTACCTCCCCCTGCCAGGTGTTTGGAATACAACAGGAAGCAAAACAGAGATGGGTGCTGTTTCTGTCTCCTGCATAGAAAGTAAGCTCCACCAGTGTTGGGAATTTATCCGTGGTCATAATCGTAAATCTTAAAACACTGCACTGCATGTGCACATGCTAACCACCCACATAGCTACATAATGAGCCAAGTGAATGAAGCTCACTGATAATGAGGATGTCACACAAAAGATAATAAAAAAACAAATATAAAATACGGAAAGTGCTATGAAGGAAACAAAGGACAGAGGAATGGACAACAAGAAGAATAACTTTCTTTGGATAAAGTTGTTTGAAGTTTTTCTGATCTGTCCAAAGAGCTATGGGAGGACTAGAAGGAAAAGCATTTCAGGTAGAGGAACATTAGCTGCAAAGGCCCTGACATGGGCAATCACTACATGGAGTAGAGAACTGAGAGAAAGAAACTAGCATGATTAGAATAGTGAGAAGGGCAGGACATAAAGTTGAGCAAGCAGGGTAAAACATTTTTATCCAATTTGATAACTGGTTTTGTTTTGTTTTTAAAAAGATTGTATTTAAAAAAAATAAATAAAATAAAAAGATTGTATTTATTTATTCATGAGAGACACAGGCAGAGGCAGAGACATAAGCAGGCTCCATTCAGGAGCTCGATGTGGGACTCGATCCTGGAACTCCAGGAACACGTCCTGAGCCAAAGGCAGATGCTCAACCGCTGAGTTTTAAATGAGAATAGTTGGCTTTTATTTAGTCTCTCTCTCTCTCTCTCTCTCTCTCTCTCTCTCTCTCTCTCACTCTCTTTCTTTAAGATTTATTTGGTTGAGAGAGAGAGAGAGAGGGAGAGAGAGAATGAGCAGGAGGGGCAGAGGGAGAGGGAGAGATAATCCCAAGCAGACCCCACACTGAGTGCAGAGCCCAATGGTTTCGATCTCACCACCAAGATTTCAATCTTCACTAAAACCAAGAGTCAGATACTTAACCAACTATGCCACCCAGGAGCCCCTTATTTAGTTTTTACATATTTAATTACAAATTACTGCTATTTGTGTTTAAATCTACCATCATATTTTTCATTTGACCATTTCTGTTTCTTTTTAATATCTTTTTCCCTTCTTTTTGATTTGTTTTATTCTTTTTTTATTATAAAGTTTTCTATGATTCTTTTTTTGTTACCATAATTACAACATACATCCCTGATACAGTGAGGTCTAATATAAATCAGCACTTTTGCCACTTCTAATTTTTTTGAATGATACAAAAACATAAAGTACTTTTAACTGAATTTACTTCCTTTATGAGATAGAGGTTATTATTGTATATTTTATACACATTGAAGAGCTCCTAAAACACAGTTATTTATTTATTTATTGCATACTTATTCTTTCTGCTCTCTACTTTTTCTTGAATCTCTTGAGATGTAATCTGGGATCATTTCCCTTTTGCCTAAAGAACTTCTTTTACTGTTTTCTCTAGTATGATCTGCAAACAACAAATCCTTCTATGTTTGGTTTCTGGAAATACTTATTTTACTGAGTATAGAATTTTAAGTTGGTTTTTGTTGTTGTTTTTGTCACTTTAAATTAAAGCACATCATTCTAGGGGCACCTGGCTGGCTCAGTTGGTGGAACATGCAACTTGATCTTGGGATTGTGAGTTCAAGCCCACCTTAGGTGTAGAGATTATTTAAAAATAAAAAATCTTTAAAAAATAACACATGTCCTTTAACTGTCTTCTTGTGAGGTCAGCTGTTAATAAATTCTTTTGCTCATATGAGGGTAATATATCTTTTATTCTCTAGTTATTTACGAGATTTTTCTTGGGGTCACCTGGGTGGCATAATTAAGTGCCTGACTCTTGGTTTCACCTCAGGTCATGGTCTCAGGATCCTAGGATAGAGCCCCACATTGGGCTCCACGCTCAACATAGAGTCTACTTGAGATCCTCTCTCCCTCTCCCTCTGCCCCTTTTGTTTTTTGTTTTTTTTCTCTCTCTCTCTTAAATAAATAATCTTTAAAAAAAGAAAAAGATTTTTCTTGGTGTTCAGGTTTTGCAATTTGACTATGTGTCCAGGGATGGTTTCCTTTATATCTCTTTTGGTTGGGATTTGTAGAGTTTCCTCAATTCATGCCTTTCAGATAAAACCAACATCTGGTTATTTGTGAGTCTGTTTATGTTTTTTAATTAAATTTTACCCTTTTATATTTCTGTTTTTCTTCCGACTGACTGCCATACATCATAAATAAAACTTGAATGATATTTGGGCACCTGGGTGGCTCATGGTTGAGCGTCTGCCTTTGGCTCACATCATGATCCTGGGGTCCCAGGATTGAGTCCCAAATCTGGCTCCCCACAGGGAGCCTGCTCCTCCCTCTGCCTATATCTCTGCCTCTTTCTCTATGTCTCTCATGAATGAATAAATAAAATCTTTAAGAAAAAACAAAACAAACTTCAGTGACATTTGAGGCTCTATAGGGTGTCATCCTCCAGGAAGAATTTACTTCTGACACTGGTAGTTAGCAAAGGTTCATCTCTCTGGGCTTCTTTTTCCTTTTGGCTCTTTCCCCCAAACCTTAGTATCTTGCAGCTCTATGATCCCTTGAAATAGATTGAAAAACAAGTTGCTTTTCTAGTTTGTCTTAAGTGGAAGGTTGGTCTGCAAGAAGTAAAAACAGCAAAAAGAAAATTAATAGGGAAGTATTTAAGGATTTGATATCATCTGATTCTTATTTTAAGATGATGTTTAAATTAATTTATTTTGTCATCTTTTCCCTTAAAACGTCTCTGAAGTCACCTTTTATCTCCATTTCCGCTGTTATCATCCTGACCTGAACTCGAGTTACTAGCTTGGGTCTTGCTTTTATCTCCCGCTCTCAGGCCCCGAAGGCCATGCAACATACCAAGGTTTGATTCTTTTTCCTGAAATCCTGGTTTTTTTTTTTATGTCTAGATTTGGAACTTAAAAATAGCCATGCAGGGCAGCTCTGGTGGCTTAGCAGTTTGGTGCCACCTTCGGCCTGGGGCATGATCCTGGAGACCCAGGATAGAGTCCCACATCGGGCTCCCTGCATGGAGCCTGCTTCTCCCTCTGCCTGTGTGTATGTGTGTGTGTCTCTCTCTCTGTGTGTCTCTAATAAATAAATAAAATCTTTAAAAAAATAGCCATGCAATCCTTTTACTTAAGTAAGTAGTTTTAGTAGATGCGTTTCATAGAAGAGCAAAGTGGCTTGAGGTGGCTAAGGAGCCTGGTCAGTGAGATGGAGCTACAGGGTGAACACAGGCTCCTTAAATTTCAGAAGGTAGAGCCGTTATTTTCTGTTACCAAGATGTATTCTACTCACACTATATTTACTCTAAATGTAGCAGCATTTGTATTCTGTTGCTGCTACAGACAAAACTTTGTTAAAATTTAAATAATAAGAAAAAGTCTAAACTTTTATTGTTGTTCATGCTCACTGATATCAAAGTTGCTTAGAGAGAGTTTTTTTTCTGAGATGTTTAATACTGGTCTATGTAATTGTTAACAATATTTTAGAATAGGAATCCCTTCTATTTATACATAAACAGATTTAATATTTTATATAACACAATGTCTATACACACACATGCATGAGAATTTTTAAAAAAGATATAAGACATTAAATTTAGTGCTTTGCAATTTTCATTATCTAATCAAAATACGTGTATTTTAAAGGATCAGAGAAATTTGTTTCCTGGATGACAAATATGACCTTTAATTTGATTTTTCCCAGGTACTGTGATATTTTTACTTTTGGATGTTTTTTGGCACATTAAGTGCTTAATGACTTATTTCACTATATATCAGGCTACTATATATCAGGCTACATGAATGCTTACAAGTCTGGACATAGATTGGGGGGTATAAAGAAGCAGAGCTTTGTCATTTTATCTTAAAATAAAATCAATATTAATGTTCTCATTAATCTATACTATAATATCTGCCATTTATTTATTTTTTTAAGATTTTATTTATTTTGAGAGAGAGAGCAAGCAAAGGAAGATGCAGAGGCAGAGGGAGAGAGAGAATTTCAACCAGACTCACAACTGAGCATGGAGCCCAATATGGAGCTCAATCTTATGACCCTGAGATCATGACCTGAGCTGAATCAGGAGTCGGACACTTAACCAACTGTGCCACCCAGGCACCCCAATTTATATTTACTGGATTAAAGTTTCAATTCCATCTCAAATATACTTTAAATTCTTGATACCCCCCCAAAAAATTCTTGATACCCTTTAAGTCTAGCTAACATATGTCAAATAATAACTGGATTCCCATTCATCTTAGAGAGACTGATATAATCCCCTGGATTTGAAATACTAGAATTTCAGTCTTGATAGAAGAGAAAAAGTTGAATGAAAATAGTGGTGG
This sequence comes from Vulpes vulpes, assembly GCF_048418805.1. Taxonomy (NCBI): domain Eukaryota; kingdom Metazoa; phylum Chordata; class Mammalia; order Carnivora; family Canidae; genus Vulpes; species Vulpes vulpes. The sequence continues at coordinate 92,646,414 of NC_132786.1, forward strand.
TGATAACCCATAAAGCTCTCTAAGAGAGAGGTAGGATGTTATTGTTAAGAGCTTTAGATTCTGGAACCAAACTGGGTCCAAATGCTGGTTTTACTATTTATCAGCTGTGTACCTTTGGATAGGTTAGTTAACCTCTCTGGCCACAATATTATCGACTATAAAATCAGATAACAATAATATGCCCTTTTAGAGTTGTTATAAGGATTAAAATAACCATGACATGTTAACTATTTAGAATCTTGTCCTCCTCTTACTAATTTATGATTTTTATTCTTATTAATTTACCAATAAAATTTCCTCTGAAGTGGCCCAGATATAGCAGGGTTTGTGTGGAAGATCCTTGTAATCCTGACATTCTGTCAATTTAGTTTTCAGAGATTCTTTAGGTGTGAACAAGCTGTGACTCTCTTCAACGTGATATTGCTTATTTCTGTACCAATTGTGCATATGGCAATCTGTGGTCTATATACTAATAAGCAAATGTTTATTTAAAACTCAGTGTTATGAGAGGGAAGGGTAGATTCTGACATAAATTAAGCATGAGATAATTAAAGAGATTTTTCAAGAGGCAGCACTAAAAGTTTGCTTCCTGGCTGCAGAGAGGAATGGGAGGTCTGATTCCCAAGGAGGAGCAGCAAACAGCTAACCACCGTTTCCTCCAGGTTCTGCCTTTTGCTGCCTTTCTCTGACCCCATTTGTAATTGAATGTTAGGTGGACAGAGGGCTTCTGCTGTGTCCTGGAAGTCAATAATATTTCTAAGTAATACGTGTCACCACTTTAATTACACAGCCTTGCTGAAATGTTGGTGGCCTCAGGTTTCACAGGTGTGGTGTAATACTAAATTGGCCATGACCTTGTGTCATTCCTTTCAACCTACACAGCAGTAACCTGGTAATGTGTGAACACCTGGATTGCACCTCCTTTAACCTGAAGCAGAAAGGAGAGGAAAAGCCTGAGTCTAGTTCTGTCTTTGTGAGAGCTGACCCATGGCTCTCCACCCCTTTAGAGACATTGTATTTGGATATGCGCCTATGGATAAGTTTGTATTTTTTAGAACAGCTCTTTGAAGGAGCCATTACTTTTGCTGTATTATGTACAGCAATGTGGGTGCTAATGAATGTTAACTACTAATAATAACAATACCAGTAATTTACAGGTGAAGCATTGGTGACTCACTACTTACCGTGTGTTCGGTATTTCAACTTGGTTCTGCAACTGTACCAGATATTTCTTATATGAACCTAACTTTTAGGACATTCAATCACTGGAGTCATCGTCAAGGAAGAACATTTTAAATACTTTTTGTTTTTTGGGGCTTTTTGTTTTTTACTTTTAATTTTGGAATAGTCTTAAATTTAGAGAAGAGTTGCAAGAATTGAACTAAAAAGAAAAAGGAAAAGAAAAAAAATTCTGTGCATCCTTATCCCAGAGACTTCATGCAAGGTTGGCCAGTTGTCTCAATAATGTCCTTTATGACACAAGATGCAATCCAGGATCGATTGTGATACCTGGTTGTCTCATGTATTTTGAAACAATTCCTCCTTTCCTTTCCTCCTTTCCTTTCTCAGCTATATCATTTTTGAAGATTATAGCCCAGTTTTTGAGAGGTTGTTCCTCAGTTTGGGTTTATTTAATGTTTCTTCAGAATTATATCCAGGCCATGCATTTTTTGAACAAAATCTCACAGAAGTGATACTTTTCTCTTTTCCTTGCATCTAATCATATGGCACATGGTGTCAAATTTTTTCATTACTGGTGATGTTAGCTTTGATCACTTAAGTGAGCTGGTGTCTCTGAGGTTTCTCTACTATAAAGGTATGATGTTTTTTAGATTTTTGAATTAGCAATTATTTTGTGGAGAGAGATTTTGAAACTGTAAAATCCTGTTCCTCTGCCTACAATCACGGATTAGTTTTAGCATCCTTGCTAAATAATAGCTACTACTAATAATAATAACTATTGCTATTTCTTACCTGATTATTACTCTCTTGGTTGAGAAATGTTCATTTTCTAATTTCTCCATCCCTTCTACATTACTTGGTATTAAACTGCAAGGAAGCATTTCTTTTTCCCCCATTTGTTTATTTATCTGTATCATTGAGGACTCATGAATTTTCTTTCTTTCTTTCTTTCTTTCTTTTTTTTTTTTTTTTTGGGAGAGGGAGTGAGGGAGGTGGTGGGGAGGAGCAGCAGAGGGAGAGGAAGAGGGAGAGAGAGAACTTAAAAAAAAAAAGATTTTATTTATTTATCACAGAGAGAGATAGCATACAAGCAGGGGGAGTGGTAGGCAGCCGGAAAGGGAGAAGCAGACTCCCCAAAGAGCACGGAGCCCAATGCAGAACTCCACCCCGGGACCCTGAGATCATGACCTGAGCCCAAGGCAGGCACTTAATTGACTGAGCTATCGAGGCACCCCAGAGAAATAGAGAAAATCTTAAGCAGACTCCATGCTCAGTGTAGAGCCTGAATCTGGGCTCAATCTCACAACCCTGAGATCATAACTTGAACCGAAATCAAGAGTTGGATGCTTAACTGACTGAGCTACTCAGGCACCCCTATGAATTCTTTTTTTATTCAATGAGCTCTCATTAGGAACTATCGTTATTTATTTTAATGTTCGAATTATCCCAGATTTGATTAGTAGGAGACTTTTCAGGCTGGATTCTGTGTGGTTTTGACATGTAATCATCATTCTTATTTTCTGGCACAGTCAGATGATCCAAGCTCATCTTGTTTTTTCCTTATACCAGCCCTGGGATTAGCCATTTCACCAAGAAACCCTGCTTCTTTTAGGAGAGTGGCTGCTATGCATGTGAGGTGTGCCCATTGCTGGGAGAGATACTCCTGTTTCTAGGCAACTCTAGTGGAAAGAGGAAATTTATATATATATATATGTATATATATATATACACACACATATATATACACATACACATACCTTTTTCTCCGTCTCTCTCTTTCTCATATATATATATATATATATAGTTATGTGTGTGTGTATGTGTATATGTATACACACACATTTATTTATGGTTACACACCATACCTCCAATTCCTCTCACTACAGAACTCATTATGGGGTCTTTCCCAGCTTGCAACCTGGTTACCTACCAATAAACCCATCCAAAGTTGAAATATCGTCAATTGAAAATGCATTGAATACACCTGACCTACTGAACATCATAGCTTAGCCTAGCCTACCCTTAACATGGTCAGAACTCTTCCATTAGCCTACATTTGGGCAAAATCACCTAACATGAAGCCACTTTTATAATACAGTATTGAATATCTCATGTAATCTATTGACTCCTGTACCAAAAGTGACAAACTGGGTGGTTGTCTGGGTACAGACTGTTGGTCATTCACCCTCATAATCAGGGGGCTGACTGGGGGCTCCAGTTGCTGCTGTCCAGCATCACAAGGGGCCATCATAGAGCATATCACTGGCTTGGGAAAAGACCCAAATTCAAAATTTGAAGTGTGGTTTCTACTGAATGGATATTACTTTTGTACCATCATAAAGTTGGAATATTATAATATATTAAACCACTGTAAAGTTGGGGACTATCTGTAGCTTTCTCTCCATATTTGCCCTTTACTCCTCTGACAGTAAGAAACCTGGCTTTCATTATGTCAATATACATTTTTTGCTCAATTCACCTATATGCAGCCAACTTTGCTGGACTGCCTGCCTGCCTCTTGGTTCTGCCTAATGGCTCTTTCACTGAATTGTAAACACGAGACAGAGAGAAGGGAGAAGGAGGGAGGTAAGAGAGGAAGAATTGGAAAGAAGAGAGGAAGGGAATGACATTTTAAAATCTAAGTTGAAATTTAAAACTAGATTTTTTTTTTTGCAGATGTTTTCTATTATAGGTATTATAGAAGTAAAATTCTAGGAATGGGTTTTACTAATTTTTTTCAGATTTTGTATATGTTCTATTTTGTCTTTAGATATTCATTCATAGCATTTAATGGTAACATGTTAGGCATACAAAGATGAATGAATGCAAGTAAAATAAATTCTACAGAATTCTATAGACAATGCAGAATTTGATCAGGCAAGCAGACATGTTAACAATCCCTCTAGTAGTACAATAAGGGTTATCGAAGAAAAATACAAAGAATTGACAGGAGCAGAGAGAGAGCAGGTGGGTGAGTTGGGAGAGGGGCAGATGAAGAGGGAGAGGGAATTTCAAGCAGACTCTGCACTGAGTGTGGAGCCTCACCCTGGGGCTCATCCCCTGACCCAAGACCATGACCCGAGCTCAAATCAAGAGCTTAACTGTCTGAGCTCCAAGAAACCACTAGATTTTGAGAGAAGCGCTGAATTGTTCTCTTCTCCCTTAAGAGGAGGAACTGACAAACTACAAGGTTAATTTCTAGCTGGCCTTCTGAATTCTGTCTTTTTAAAAATTCTTTCTTTTGCCCTAGTCATTCTGTAGCAGGCCAGAGAAGGTTAGGCAGGATGAAGTCTCTCTCCATGGTCAGTTAGAATAGCTACTGGGCAATAGCAAATACAACTGTTCCTTAAAGGCCTTGGTGTCTTGTCCTCCCAGTCCCAATGTTGGAGGCCTTTGGCAAATTTTGTGTTGCATTTTACTGCAATAGATCAAAAATTTACCATATTTAATACCATAATTCTTTTGAATACTATATACTTTTCAGTGATTTTATTTTTTTTTAAGGTTTTATTTATTTATTCATGAAAGACACAGAGAGACACAGAGACATAGGCAGAGGGAGAAGCAGACTCCCTGTGGGGAGCCAAATGTGGGACACGATCCTGGAACCGCAGGATCATGACCTGAGCCCAAGACAGACGCTCAACCACTGAGCCACCCAAGCATCCCACTTCTCAGTGATTATAAAGCCACTATTATAAAATATATACTACCAAAAACTGCCAATATTCTAGAAACTTTGTGCAAATCAATCATGTCACGTACAAACTTATAGGTAAATAGCTTCAATTTTATTTTAGTAAAAGACTTCTTTATTATATAAAGTATCTTCAAAACATGCTTAATAAGAGCCACCCACGTGGCTGATTGATTGATTTCACTCTTGATTTCAGTTTGGGTTGTGATCTCAGGGTCATAGGATCACCCTGACTTCGGCTCCATGCTCAGCAGGGAGTCTGCTTCTTGGTCTATCCCTCCCTTCCCACCCCCTGCTCTCTCTCTCTCTAAAATAAGTAATTAAATCTTTAAAAAATAATAATAAAAGGATGCCTGGGTGGCTCAGTTGTTGAGCATCTGCCTTTGTCTCAGGTCGTGATCCCAGGGTCCTGGGATCGAGTCCCACATTGGGCTCCCCACAGGGAGCCTGCTTCTCCCTCTGCCTATATCTGTGCCTCTCTCTCTGTGTCTCTCATGAATAAGTAAATAAAATCTTTAAATAATAATAATTAATGAAAAAATAAAACAAGCTTATTAAGTCTCAACAATGAGGAAATGTAGGTTGGCTTTATCACTTTCCAATTAAAAGTTATTCCTGCATGGCTTCCAGGGAAAAAAGTTAAGGGACTTAGAGAAATTGGTACAATTTTACATGGTGCAAGTAAAATAAGTAAATCAAGATCAGTTAATCCTGACCTTTTTTTTTTTCCTGCCCTAACTTGTCCTAGAGGTAAATATACTCCCTGCTTTACTAACTGAATCTCAGGTTCTAGGTCAAAAAGCCGTTGTCCCTTATTAACACTGACCTTCAAAACTCGATATGGTACATTTTCAAATGAAATCAATTTATAATGAAAAATTTTAGATTACACGAAAGGTAATGGTAATGTAACAAAAAACCCATTTAAAGCTACCTTTCTCCCTGCATTATAGAAGTTGACAACTCTAAATATCATATTATATATGTGTATTATAGATGCATATTATACCATTACATATTTTACACTATAAAGATATTTCTTAAACTAAATACTAGTATCAAAATTGTAATTATCTGTCTGTATTTGATATGGAGCATGGATATTGGGTCACATTTTGACAAGGATCTCAGGCCTGTTGCAAGCCTCTTGAAATTCAGGGTGGAGTCTACATGACAGGCCCATTATGATTATATCTTGGACACAGCACAGTGACACTTCACTCATAACTTATAAGTTCACAGAGTTCATAGGTAATTCGTATAAACTCAAAGTGTCTAAGTAGCCAGATTAAAGACTATTTACATCTTTGGGGGCACCTAGGTCTGAGTTTGAAACTCATTTTTATATATCTAGAAACTTTAACAGTCACCACCTTGGTATAGGTATGGTTAACTCTCATTCTTTTGGATTTGGATGGTTTTAAAACCAGAAAGTCACCAAGTCCAGCACAATAATCTTGTTTATTTTTTAGAGCTTTCTTTCTATTCCTTTTGGTTTTATTCATAACTCTAATTTAAAAAAAAAGATAAATGTCACGTGAGTAGATGAGAATTTTTGAAAATCTGTTTTCCAATCTGTCAAAGGAAGATACTCTTCTGAGATTTCCTTTCTGGATTGCTTTAGTCAGAGGAATACTATGATAAAATATTTTCACAATTATTTTATCAAGCATAATGTTCAGTAAATTATAATACTAACCTGATCATACAGCATCTCAGGAAATAGGTAATAAGTATTATTATTTCATGTTTAGTGATAGAAACATTAAGATTGACACTGAGTGATTTTAAAATAATGATTAAATTCCAGCTAAACTAGTCATTTGACAAGCATTTACTGAAAGTCCTTGAGAAAGCAGCAACAGGACTGATGGTAATACTAAAAACACAGCAGGATAGACTGGCCTCTTTAATGCTCAGAACTCTTGTGCAACATGTGTAATTAACTCTCCATTGAAACCACTGGAGGAACATCATGTAACTTGAATTAGGGAGACTTTGTCCTCAAATTTACTAGCAAATGATATTCTGTAATGATCTGGTAAATCATTGCATTCTATTGATTTTAAAATACTTGGGGATATATAGTTAAAAATCTAAAGTCTGACAGAGAACTTGAGTTGATACCTTTTATTTTAAACTCTTCACAATAACCTCCTGGCATTTTTTCAACTTCTGGGAAATGCCCAGAATGTCTGTCTCTCAACAGATGAAGTGAAGCGCCAACAATAGAATTTTATTTTGAAATCTAGCAATTTCAGAATCCTATTGAAATTATATTCATCATTACTAAACTTTATTGGAATAAATGTTGCATAACAAAATTATGAGTCAATGGTAAATCATTCATTTGGACTTCTGTAACACAAAAATGAAGAGGCAACGAATTCTGCATTTCTTTCTGCCTCAAAGTAGCTGAAGTAAATGTATTTTTAAATTATAATATCTGCAATCATATAAATGTCATAGCTCTTTAAAAATATAAAATTCTGAAGAGTAAGTTACATGGGATATACCAGCTTGCAATGAGATGTACCAAATATGACTGCTTAGCAGAAATATGAAAATCTGGCTGATGATTTATTGAGAATAAGTTTGGAAAATGTTTTCAAGAAAAATAGATGGAAAGTATTTCTTTTTCATATGGTTTCAATTTAATTAGCAAAAACAACAAGACACTTCCTAGGACCTTCCTCCTGAGATGTTGTATACACCTCGGCACATTTAAGGATGTTCTTAGCACAGAGATTCTCAGACCTTCTTGGATCATTGCACTCTTAGCATCACAGTAACTTTATCATGGTGACCCTAGGTCAAAAGAAATATCCAGCAGTTCTGTTTATTAAGTACTTAGACCCAAATTTAATAGTATTGTAGTAGTGGTTTGTGTGGTGTTTGACAGATGTGGCTGTGCTTCCCTAAAATTTAAAAATATTCTATAATACTACTGTATGTTTACAGCAGCCAGCATGGCTTGAGAACTATGGTCTTGGCGGCATTAATGGCAAAACACTGGTAATGACTCAACTGCTCATTCATTGGAAGACGCTTAAAGGATAGTGTATCTATATGATGGGTGATGGAATACTATGTAGAAGTTAAAGAGAATGAAATAGATCTGTATATACTGATTTAGAAACGTCTCCAACACATGCCATTAAGTAAAACTTGGAAATTTCAGGGGAATATCTGTGATATATACCATTTAAAATACATACACATATACATATATATGTAAATGTATATTAACACACACAAAGTATATATTTTTTGTGTGTGTGTACACATACATTTTGTGTATTTTGTGCTGGTTCCTGAAGCTCCCTGCCCTGTTCAGGATGCTCCCACCCAGAATTTTTGTCCACTCCGAAGCACCCAGGCTTTCTCTTTAATGGTTGTCTTTTCCCTTTTTCTAAAATTGCTGTCTGGCTCTGCATATTCCATTTTATCCCCTCCCTATTTATTGTTTTATTTTTTTATCCCCTCCCAATTTTTAAAGAATTGAAACAATTTTAAAAAGGAATAATATTGTGGAAGGAGTAAAATTGAAGTTATACCCTGTAGGACTTTCTTTATGATAGATTAAAAATCTTAAAGCCTTACCAAGGAGCCCATAGTTGCAGAGCCTCCATTTCTAAGTCAGTTTTCCTGACCTCAGCTTCACACATTTCTTTCAAGCCTCCTCCTCCTCTTTCTACCCTTTACTGTAAGTGCTTCTAATATAGCACACAGGCAACTCCACACCTTGCCTAGGACATAGCCTAATTCCTTCCCTCCACAGTGCATCTCCCTGCCTCCCTTAGATATTTCTCATAGACAGGAGCCTCCCCCTTATGGATGGGAGAGATGTTCCAAGACCCCCAGGGGATGCCTGAAACCTTATATACCCTGTTCTTTCCTATACATGCATACATACTTATGATAAAGTCTAATTTATAAAATAGGGATAGTAAGAGATTATCAATAGTAACCAATAATAAAATAGAACAATTCTAACAACACACTGTAATAAAAATTATGTGAAGATGTGAATGTGGTTTCTCTATCTTACTGTACTGTAATCACCCTTCATGTGATGACGACACCTACATGATGAGGTAAAGGGAGGTGAAGGCATTGTGACATCATGTTAGGCCACTATTGACCTTTTCTGTGTGTCAGAAGGTGAATCATCGGCTAGACCACTATTGACTGCAGGCAGCTGAAATCATAGAAAGCAAAACCATGGGTAAGGGGAGGACTACCATCGTAGTTCTCTGGTACACGTGGGAAAGGCTTCTCTGGGTCAATTCTGACTGTCACAATTGCTCAACCACATGGTTTGCACAAATGCTCTAGCTACCAGGCAATCACACCTATTTCTGCTTTTGGGCTTGTGCTGTAGCTTATTTCTGGCACCTGTCAATATCATGTTCTCACCGAGGCCTTTCCCAACCTCCCAACTTGAGGAGTGTTCCAGGTAGAGTCATCAGATAAAATGCAGACCGAGCTCAATTTGAATCTCAGATACTCAATAAATTTGTGGGGTTTTTGTAGTTGTTGTTTTGTTGTGTTTGTGTTGTGAACGTATGTCTCAAATAGTGCATGGGACATATTTATACTAAAATAATAATTAGTTCATCTGAAATTCAAAATGAACTCTGTCTCCTGAATTTTTGTTGGCTAAGCCTGGCAACCTTCTAGTCATTTTCTAATATAACACACTGTTGTGATTTTCTCTGCTACGTGATATTTTCTTGTTTATTAAGCTGGATTTGTGTTTGACGCCTGTCATCCTCCACAGGAATGTGGGGTCCATGAGAGCAGAAACCGTGTCTTTCTTCCTGCTGTCATCCCAGAGCCTAGGAGTATGTAGTAGATCTACATTACACTCCTGATTACACTCCCTTCAGGGGATGAACAGAAGTCTTCCGAAGACAAATGTTAATACTCTAGGGTAATCCATTTTAAACTGAAATATTCCCTACCTACCTCCTATTTTGTGAGGAACTCACCTTTCACGGAGTTCCATTGTCATGTAATTATAGACGGGGCAGTTTATCCTTTACTGCTCCCAATTATGCCCTTCAGAACTGCTAAAATAAGAAAGGAGTTATGTCGTCCAGTTACAGAAAGAAAAGCTTTGAAAAGACCATTTAAAACAAACAAAACTTCATTACATTTAGTGATCTCGATAAAGAAAGGAAGGTCATATATTTTACCTAGGACATATATTTTAACCATTTTTTAACACTTTAGTAATAATAAAAATGAATCAAATTTTAATTCATAAGATATTATCCACATTTTAGGTTGTCTGGGGGTTAACTTTAAATGATTTTTGGCAAAACTCTCACCATAACGCTCCTCTTAATGTTATCGCTACATATTTTTGAACTTTTTTTTTTGTAAATGTATTATATGAAATTCATGAATTTTTTTTTAATTTGTTCGCAAGTTAATTGGCATTCTGGTAGTTTAAAGAAAGGTAAACTAATAGTTATGTGCATCCTAGTAACTTATTTTTTTTTTTTTCTGGATAATTTGTGTCCTTAGAATGTAAGTTCCCCAGAACATTAATCTTATTGATAAAAGGTAAAGTTCTATATGATCTTTTTCACAAAAAGTTTCCATATCTTCTTTGGGGGAATTTGGCTACGTGATCTTTAGGCAAAATGATCCAAGTAAAATTATGAGTTGAGCAATTAGGAGGAGAATCTAATCAATATAGACTGATTTTGTGTAATTCAGACTTCTTTTTTCTCAATGACACATGTAAGGATCAGGATTTTAAATTACATCAGTTTCTAAATTGTGCTCTGTTTATTTACATGAAGTCTAAATTGGTGAAGGTTGGCGTGTGTGTGTGTGTGTGTGTGTGTGTGGAGCCTGAAAGTGTACATGACTGAAACCTTTAATAGATTTGTCTCCATTTAATCTGTATGCAACATATGTATAACATATCAATATTTTGCTTTTGACACACAGATCTCTCTTGGACGCTGATAATCAAAGCATCTATGATGTTATTCAGAAACCCCCTCCACTATTAACTGGGGATGTTTGATTTTGCAGCTAAGGTGCTTCAGCATAATTAGGAGGCTTCCCTTTGCCAGTCCCTGAAAGCAACTAGGTTTTGCTTGAAGGAAACAAGTGAAAAAGCAAGAGGCTGGCAAGAGGTTGTACAGAGTGGGTAGTGGGCTCCCTCAGCGTTCCCCTGGGCACCTCTTATTCTCTCTTCTGCTTGGTGTGTGTGTGTGTGTGTGTGTGTGTGTGTGTGTGTGTGTGCGCACGCACTAGCTGATGAAATCCCCTTCCTGTTGAACTGGGACGGAACTAAGTGAGCAGGGTGTAGCTCTGGAGGGTTCTGAAATCTAAGAACAAGCTTCCTTTCCCACCACTTTACGCTGAGTCAGTTCACTGCAGAGTGCTCCGCAGGATCTAGAAGCCTTTGTGTTCAGATTATTTTACTAGCTACAAAAGCCACACCCTTGTGCTACACAAACAGAACACTTTGTCCTTCCAGGAGGTCTGTACTTTGACCACAGCCCTGGGATTTCAAAGCGCCTCACAGTGGCCTGCCTATTGTGATGTAAAGTGTTAGGCCAGAGAGTGTCTCCGGTTATAATGCAGGTTTTCACAATTGTGAGCTCAGGCAGTGGAGGCTTTGAACAATGATTGACCATCACTTAAAACTGCCTCAAAAATTCATTTATTATACTCACATAAAAGAAAAAAAGTACAGTGACAGAAAGAAATGGAATAATGTGTTTTCATTTAGAAAAATCCATATTTATTTTTTAACCACACATGCTCATTTATAGCAAATATAGTCCCCCACCCCCACCCCCAAGCCATCTGAGGTTTTAGTTTCCTGCAGTCAACCATGATCTGGAAGCAGATGATCCTCCTTCAGACAATCAGTTAGAAATATCATCATATCTATACGTCAGCAGTAGCTTAACACTACTTCCCAGTGTTCACATCATCAGGTCACTTGTCTCATCGCATAAGCATTTTATTACCTCCCATTGTCACAAGAAGGAGAGTGAGTACAGGACAGTAAGATGTTGAGAGAGAGAGAGAGAGAACATTCACATAACTTTTATTATGGTATATTGTGATACTTATTTTATTATTGGTTATTGATAATCTCTTACTGTGCCTCATTTGTAAATTAAACTGTATGAGAGGTGTGTACGTAGGGGAAAAAAAAACATAGTATCTATAGGGTTTGGTACTATCTGTGGTTTCAGGCATTTGTTGGAGGTCTTGGAACGTTTACCCTGCAGATAAGAGGGGACTACTGTTCCCATTTATATTTGTTTATATCTGTTTAGGGCAGTCAATGGTACACTGGTCTACACTGGCACCAGTAGGAACGAAGTGGAATGAGGACTGAACCTAGAGGCTGAGCTACACCCCAAGTCTCCTGCTTCTTCCTAGCAGAGCAGTGATCATTTTCAGAATATCTTAGTCATGTCCCTATTCTCAAACCCCATTGCAGAACCAAGTCTGTTTCATGTAATATTACATTTCTAACAGTATGGTAACATGAAACTACCTCTTAGGGAATGATTCACTGCAGTATGCATTGCACTGTGCTAAATGCTCTATTTTCTCATTTAACTCTCAACATTTCTTTTTTTTTTAATTTTTAAAAAGATTTTATTTATTTATCTGACAAAGAGAATAAAAGAGAGCACAAGCAGAGGGAACAGCAGGCAGGAGTAGAGGGAGAAGCAGGCTCCCCACCAAACAGGGAGCCAATGGGGGTCTTGATCCCAGGACCCAGATATCATGATCCAAGCTGAAGGCCAATGCTTAACTAGCTGAGCCACCGAGGCAACCCTCAATGTAACTGTCTGAGGTAACTTCTATAATCCTTTTTTTTTTCATTAACAAGGAAAGAGGCCCAGATGTCGTTAAATCTCTAGACATAGTCACTCAGTTAATAATGACAAGAAATGGGGTTCTAAGAAGGCTCTAGATTCTAGAGCTCGAGATTGGAACCCCTAAGAAATTCAGCCCAATAATTGCACCAGCCTTTGCACTAAATTAAGGAGGGCTTGAGAGGCAGTCTAGTCAAGCTGGATGGTCAGAGGGCTGACTTTGAAGTGTTGCCCTAGGAAGCAAGCTGTTTTTACTTAGATGGGATGCTTATTGTGGGGGGATGGGACATATCGATAGCTATTTCTAGACACCTGAGCACCCAACTGGCCTAGCAAGCGCCTTGGCAAAATCATTGCCTCTGCTATTGCTTTGCAACATACGTAAAACAATATGAGATGTCACTTTTCCTTTAGCCAAGTAGATCTTATGGAATCCTCCTTTTTACTATCAGAGCTCCCTCCCTGGAACAGAAGTTCACTACCACCCACCAAACTATATGCCAAACACTTCTGCAAAGTGAATCTCACATAAAAAAAAAAAAAAAAAAAAAAAAAAAAAACCAAAGTGAATCTCACACAAAATTAATTATTGACATTTTCCTGAAGTCTCGCACTTAGACTTAATTCTAGACTTAATCTTACGAATTTCAGTCATTACAAGAAATATTGGAAAACAACCTACCCCTGCCTTTTTTTTTTCTTAACAAAACTTAATTGCGTCTGTCTGAGGAATTTAAAAAAATTGTTTATGAGTGGTTATGTTTTTATTTTTTATTTTTACACGTGACTCTAATATCAGCCAAACTACAATATGACTATCATTCATGTAGTGAGCCCTCAAACTGAATACAAATAATTCTAAGAAGTGTTTATTTGTTTGTAAATATGAGCTGATTTGGTCACTTTTTTCTGGAAACACTGTTCTCCTGGCTTCTGTGGCACCATAGTTATCTAATTTTCTGTCTAATTTGCTGTTCTACTTGCTTTACTAGTGTTTTGTGTGTGTGTGTGTGTGTGTGTGTGTGTGTGGTTTTTGTTTTGTTTTGTTTTGTTTGTTTTTGTTTTTTCTTGGTTTTTTTTTTTTTTTTTTTTTTTTTTTGAGAGAGAGGGTAGAAGGTTAGAGGGAGGAGGAGAGAGAGAGAATCTTAAACTTGCCTCCTGGGGCTTGATCTCATGACCCTGAGACCATGACCTGAGCTGAAATCAAGAGTTGGACGCTTACCCAACTGAGCCACCCAGGCACCCCTGGGGGACCTTGGATTTGACATTGATCTCTCTCCTCCATCTATTCTCCATGTCTTTCTGACCTCACCTAGCCCCATCCAAAATTAAAAACCATCTCTATCCTGAGGAGTCTAATGTTTATTTCTTCAGTCTTAATATCTCCCCTGGTTCCAGATGTCTAGTCCACATCTCCCTCCCTACGTACAATGACAATGCTTGTCATGTGTACAAAGAAGGACTTTTAATTTTCTCTCAGAATGATTCCTCTCCTAATCTCGTCCATCTTGGTTATTTAAACTACTATGTGCTCTGTTGTTCAAGCTATCTCGTGGTCCTTTGTTTTTGCACCACCCCCATCTCTCATTCTCTTTTCTGTCTCCAGACTAGCTTTTCACTGTGTATTACTTTCCAGTATTGCAGAGAGGGACTGAAGCTTCTGAATGCCAACTCCAGCCCTAGCTTAGGAAAGAAAGTCATCTGTTTAAGCTCTGGTTAGCTGTCTGTCCTGATCTATTGCAGCCAGCATGGGACTAAGGTCATATGCTATAATCAGGCCTTAGCTCTGGTTATGAGTAGGGCAGTTTTTAGAGAAGGGGGTTGGTGGTGCATGGGATGGGCAGACATCCTAATAATGTTTACAGTCTTACCATATTTTCAATTCTTTTTTTTTTTTTTAAGATTTTATTTATTCATGAGAGACACAGAGAGATAGAGAGAGGCAGAGACACAGGCAGAGGGAGAAGCAGGCTCCATGCAGGGAGCCTGATGTGGGACTCGACCCTGGGTTTCCAGGATTACACCCTGGGCCGAAGGCAGGCACTAAACTGCTGGGCCACCCAGGGATTCCCCAGATTTTCAATTCTTTTTACATTCATGACCCCCTTGACTTGAACACTCCTGTAAAAAATCAGAAAGAATCATGGTTTTATCAGTAATGATTGTGGTCAATAGATTTCTTTGTGTGCTCCATCGTTTCTTCTGTTTCCTTATTGATTAACAAAGAACTTGGATTATATGATTTCCCAACCTTGACATAAGCTTTCTCAAGTTTAGCCCAGCAAGTTTTGTTTCATTTTATTTCTTTATTGAATGTGTATGCCTAGTTTAGACTATTTGCCAAGTAGGCCTTTGGGGGGTAATCAGATGTACTAGGAGTGGTGGTGACTAAGTAGCCTTGAATTCAACCAGAGTCTGTTTGATTTAATTATGACCTTTGTAATAGGATCCTGAGTAATTGGGCGGGGAGGGGGGTGGGTGATGCACAACTATAGGAATTCCCCAGAAGAAAAGAAATCTAGTGAGCAGAAAAAAAAAAAAAAAAAGAACAAATACTCTTAATTTTGACAATTCAAGGGAAACCTGATGGACAATATTCATTTTCCTTTGGCCACAATTTTGATCCATACTAAGTGCATCACAGAAGGAAAAGCTGAATTGTACACTAAGATTTATCTCTCTAAAAAAAAAAAAAAAGATTTATCTCTCTAAAAGAAAGTAGCATTCAAGCCCCCCCCCCCCCCCGCCCCCGCCCCCCGCAAAGGGGAAGGAGACACTCTCTTCATGAACTAGAATTATTCATCTTATTTCTTACCTCATCAGTCTCTCAAGAGTAATTTTCAAACGGAAATCTCCTGGGCAGTTTTGCTGGGATGGGCCTTCCTTTCTAGCAATGCAGCTATTTCCATTTAATAATTAGATAATTGTTATGGAAATTCCCTCTTAAAAGCATTACTTTAAAAAAAATTGAGCAACATTTCTTCCCAAACTTCTTAAAGAATACGTATGTCACAGTAAGAATAAATGATGTGAAATTGCTTTTCTGGCACATGGTTCCGTCAGAGAGAAAGTAAAGCAATGTTTTAGTAGCTTGTTACTTCGCAGAATAAAGATCACAATTGTCACACAAATGAATTGACTTTTGTGTATTTGAAGACAGAATCCTTCACATGATAGCTAAATTGTTTTGATTACTTGAAATGTCACAATATGAAAAATGGTACAACTGCAATTTCTTCATTTTTTCCTTCTTTATCTAATCCAAATCATACACTAAGGCTGAGAGAAACAAGTCATTGGACAATGAAGATATTCACAAACAAATGAAAACTGGAGTATTAGAAAAAAGGATGAGGCATAAAATACATTTTATGTTAAATAAAATCCATTTATCTTTATGAATGGTATTGCTACCATTTTTCAGGCGAACCGACAAAAAAAAAATCATTGGTAGAGCAAAATAGACTACGTAGAAGATTCAGATAGGGTCCCTGTTCTTTCTTTTTTTTTTTCTTTTTTTTTTTTTAGGGTCCCTGTTCTGCCTTTTATCTTTTCTTCTTGTTGAAAAAATGAGAAACAGTCACTGATACAGCTTCAAAATTTCCCCAGAAGGAGAAAATTATAAACTCTTCTCAGACCTCTAGCTTCTCAGACCAACTGGGTGGCTCAGTTAGTTAAGTATCTGACTTCAGTTTAGGCCATGATCCTGGGATTGAGCCATGAATCATGAGTAGGGCTTCCCGCTCAGCAGGGAGTCTGCTTGTCCCTCTCCCTCTGTCACTCTCCCTGCTGGTTCTCTCTCTCATTCTCTCTCAAATAAATGAATAAAGGGGCACCTAGGTGGCTCAGTGGTTGCGTATCTGCTTTTGGCTCAGGGCGTGATCCTGGGGTCCTGAGATCGAGTCTTGCATCAGGCTCCCCAGAGGGAGCCTACTTCTCCCTCTATGTCTCTGCCTTTCTCTCTATGTCTCCCACAAATAAATAAATCTTAAAAAATATATAAATTAATAAAATCTTTAAAAAAAAAGACACTAGGTTTGGATAAAGAATTCTGTGGTCACATGAATTTGGGGATCATTGTTGTATACATACATCCTCCATGATTTCAACCATGGTCCAGCCTCTTAAGTGTTGCTCGACAGCCAGCCATCTTCATAACATGTTCTCCTGGAAGTTCCACAGGCAATTCAAACTCCAAAATTGAACTCATTTTTTTTCTTCATATCTGCTTTCCTACATTCATTTCCTGCCAACTATCCTGTTGCCCAAGTCAGACAACTGGTGTTCATCCCATATACCTTTTCTTTGTCATCTCTCCACAACCATCCCCCCTCCACTGCCCTGCCTCCCCACCTTGGTCCAAGTCATCCAGTTATTTTTATTTCTTGCTTTTCTGATCTTGCTCACACATGCCCTTTTTCCCTATTGTCCATCAGGCCACTAACTAGGCTCTCACTTTGGAGGGCTTGCGTTTTTTTCTCTTCTTTCTCCAATTCGTCCTTCACACCTTTGACACAGATTTCCTACACAAATCTTCCTCAGGGGGCCCCCTATTTACAATATTTAAGTGGTTTTTCTTCAGGATAAAGGTCCTATCTCTGCTCTTTCCCTGTCATTTTCCCTGTCTTCCTTACATAAACCCCGAGGTGCAGAAGGTCCCTGAAGTTGATATTCTCTCTCCTCCCCTCACTCACTGCACATACGTGCTGCCTCCTTGTGTGATACGTCTATTCTTTCTCATTCAAGGCTCAGCTCTTGTGTAATCTTCCCTGATGGTGCTGCATCTACCTTTCTGATCAGTGTGCCTGCCCACCCTCTATGCTTCCTAAACACCTAGTACACAGCCCTAACATAACTCTACCTACCCTTCAATGTAACACTCTGTGGTGGAAAGAGTATTGCCACTGGAATCAGACAGATCTGTATTTGAATTATGGATCTACCATTTATTAAATATAAGCTCAAAATGTAGCTTAATCTCAGTATACCTCTGTATATTGCTTTTCATCTATAATTATTTTCATAATACCTGCCATAGGGAGTTCATATAAATTGTAAGTGGGATAAAGTATATAAAGCATAAAATAATTAGTGCCTGCCATAATAAGTACATGTAGTTAGATCTCCCCCATAACTGTGGGTATGCTATGTTCTTAGGATTCTCAGGGGTGGGAATAGAATTGGCCCTTAAAAGTGCTGACATCTTGTCAGCATTTGATACTATTGCTAACTTTCTCCTTTGAAACTATGGTCTCCTATGTTGAGTTTCCTGACGTAATTCTCATCTATATTTCCCTATCATTTTGTCTGCCCTTTCTCCATATATACTGTTGGGTTATTTCAGATATGAAGGGGAGAGAAACTTCTCTACTCTCTTAGGTTGAATCTCAGAGGCATATGAATTAAGTTGGCAAAAAACCGGATTCATAGAAAAGGCATCAATTTTTATTTTTAATTTTATGCACATAGGGGCTCCACAGAAAAGAAGTGAAAACTTCCGCAGAGAGTTTTAATGAAGGTTACATAAAGTAATGTGTATAAAGTACTTTGTATTTTGAGGGGCACATGGGAAGTTCACAGTTTTATTTGTTGCTATGATCCATTACTACCCTCTTCAGCCCACCAGCGACCCAACATTAGTGATCTTTTAAAAGTGCAAATCAAATCAAGTCATACTTCTACTAAAAACTCTTCAATGGCTTTGTGACATCTTAGAAAATTAACCTTTGCATGACTCTCTATGACCTATCTAGTCTTAGTTAAAAGTCCCAGTGCCATCTTCTACTCACCCTGTTTTGCCCCCTAGAAATTCAGAATTTCTTTCATTACTTAAACAATCTTGTAAACAATCTTGTTTTGTAAACAATCTTGCACACTAACAGTTCTTTCTTGTCTGGCATACGGTCCTACAGCTCACCCCCCTCAAATCCCTCAGGCTTCCACTGTTTAGAGAATCCTGATTTTCAATTAGTCTTTTTTTTTCTATCAGGTTTCAGGGGAAAAATTTTTGAAAACTGACTTTCTTGAGGTAGCCTCCTTCTTCTGGATTCAGTTTTAACTTTTTGAAGTGATCATCACAACTGTGATTTCTCTCTTTGGCCATTATCCTCATGTTCCACTTTGATGTTGGGGAACATATCTGTCTCCTTCTCCAGTGCACAGCGTGTGGAAGACATACAGTAATTCAGCATCCACTAAGTGAATGAATATTATGATCAAAGTGTTGTGAATTTCCCGTTTCATTTTTGCATTTTTCCTCTCTCTAAAAGCTTAAATCAAAATCTTATTTTCTCTAATCTAGAAATTTGATTTCTTTAATCTAATAACTTTGATTATTAGATTTTTCTGAATATTAAGAACAAATGAACAATGTACTAAACGTCCTGAGATTTCTCTCATTGAAATATCCACATCTGCAGAATTTTCCTAGAAAATAAGTTCCCAGGCATTACACATTTTTGATGTTCAATAAATAAATTATTCATTCAACAAAATTGAGTGTTCTTGATTCATCATGTAAAGTGTATTATTGTTCTATGTAAGATGACAAAACTTTTTTCAGACATTTTTGCTCTCAAAAGGGGATATTAGGCTTTATTTGGATAGAACTCAATATTTCAGAAAATGTATTTTAATTATGGTCTAACTTTTTCTAGTCTTCAATACACTAGTTTATAAATGCAGAATTGATTGGTCCTGTAAGCTAATGGAAATCTGAGGTCCACTGTATTAAAAGTATCAGGACCCCTTAGCTTGTTTTATGCTTTATTTACTGTTTTTTTTTTTTTTTTTTTTTTTTTTTTTTACTGTTCTTTAATAGCAAAGAGAATCTTTAGCCTTTTCTTCCTCCAGACTTGTAACAGGTCATGAGATTTGCCCATAACTGCACCTTTCATCATTTTGTTGCTTGTTCCACTTTTTTTTTTAATCTTCTCACTATTCCACACAGCTGAAATAAATGGGAGAATAACTCAGTAGAACTCACCCTTTTAATTAGTCACTCGTGAGGACTCTGAGCAACCAAGCCAGCACCCACATTGCCTCTAAGATTTATAGCCCTGGGTGGTAGCTATAAATAGCACATTTCTATCTACACTTTTAAAAAAATGAGGTGCTGCTGTAGATAAGGTCAAAAGTAAGGTTTAGTGAGGAATGTAATTCTGGTAGGATGGCAAACCAGCTGCTAGATACAAGATAATATAAGGAAAGAAAATGTGAGCCTTAGGTCTCCACTGTTTCTTTACTGTCATGAATCTTGATACCTACAACTCTAGTATTGACCATTTTACACTGTCCCTCTGTGCCTTGGATAATAGCTCTTCTCCTAGGATGTACCTCTTGAGCATCTAATATATGCCATGAGTTGTATTATCTCTAATTCCATAATCGTGTCTTTTTTTAAATGAAGAAACTTCATATCAGCATGGTTAAGCACTGTGCCCAGATTCCCCTGTCCAGTAAGTTGTGGGGTCTGCTGTTCAAACCCAGACCTTTCTGACTGTAAGTGTGTTCATTTTCCAGGGTCCCTCATTGCTTACCTTCATCACCCAGAGCAAGGTGGCACTGTAGCCAATGGGCTGATTTCATAAATGGTCCTTCCCTTCCATCATTTTCCACATCCGTTGCAGCTCTTACTCCCCATCTCACCACCAGGAAGCATCCGGAGGCTCCTCCTTGGTCACCTTTCTCCACCAACACCTGCCTCCACCTCTGGGAGGTGATCTTAGAGACTTAGATCTAAGTCTTCTTAGAGCTGGTTTTGTTCATAATAAAATGTCAGCTTTTGTACAAGGTGTATTAAATGAGGGCAGGCCTTACCCAAAAATATATCCACAGAAATCCCATTAATACAAATTTGTTCTTTAAGTGACTTGAAATTCTGTAATTTCCCTGAAAGAGTTAATACTTCTCACCCCTGTTTAACTTAAGCAGGATGTTTTAGTTGATGGTTGTTGTTTTCTACCAATAAACTGAGATCAGCTTATTGATGTGTAAGTTTTAATGTGAGGTGGGGTGGCATAGAGTGAAGAGAAAGGAGAAGATGGGTATGGGCAGAACAAGCATTAATGTGTTCATGAGTCCAGTTTTGGATGGAGTCCTTTCTAGGGAGAGCAGTTCTGGAACAAATGCTATTCTAATGGGGACTCGGAGGGGTTGGCAAAATCTGTTTCTTATAAGGAGCATGGTTAGGTCTCAGTCTTGGAAATCAGATGTTTCTCAGTTTGGATCAGGGCAGTCCTTGAACTCTGGGAAAGTGATATTGCATTCCCATCTTTGCCCATTAGTTTCTCCAAACCAAAAGGCTTCTGTCTGAGCATACTTTGTTTCATGCTAAGTCCTATATATGTCTTGATGATAAATTACTAGGTTACATCTACCCACTCAACTTGCTTTAAGAATTTTCTCGTAAGCATTTTGGGAACTCTCATCAAAGAAATGTGCAGAACATATAGCTAGCTGGCCTTATTCCATTGGGACATTTATCAGGAACCGACTCTTTTTTGCTCTTTCTAGGGCCACATGGTCTCTTATTTTTATTTTTATTTTATTTATTTAATTTTATTATTTTTTCCATCATGATAAGTGTACTCTTTAATCCTCATCCCCCCACCTACCTCCTCTCTGGCAATCATCGGTTTGTTCTCTATGGTTAAGAATCTGTTTCTTGGCTGGTCTCTCTCTTTTTTTTCCACTTTGCTTATTTGTTTTATTTCTTAAATTCTGCATATGAGTGAGATTATATGGTATTTGTCTTTCTTCAACTGACTTATTTTGCTCAGCATTATTCTCTTTAGTTCTATCCATGTTGTTACAAATGGCAAGATTTCATTCTTTTTTATGACTGAATAATATTCTATTATACATATATATTTATGTATATCATTTCTTCTTTATCTGTTCATCTATTGATGGACACTTGGGCTGCTTCTATATCTTGGCTATTGTAAATAATGCTACAATAAACATAGGGGTGAGCATATCCCTTTGAATTAGTGCTTTTGTAATTTTGGAGTAAAAATGCACTAGAGCAATTCCTGGATCATAGGGTAGTTCTATTTTTAAAGAATTTCCATACTGTTTTCCACAATGGCTGCAGCAATTTGCATTTCTACCAACAGGGCAAGAGGGTTTCTTTTTCTCCACACCCTTGCCAAACTTGTTGTATCTTGTGTTTTTTTATTTTAGACATTCTGACCCGTGTGAGGTGATATCTCATTGTAATTTTGATTTGCATTTCCCTGATGATGAGTGATGTTGAAGCAAGAGAGTGAGGTTCACGTCTCACAGAATTGAAGAACGAATCTCACAAAGGAGAGTGAGCAAAATGATAGAATTTTATTAAGCAAGGATCAAGGAAAAGCTCAGGAGTGAGAGAGGGTCCTGACCAGGTTGCCAGTGAGGGCTTTTTAAATCTCTGGCCTTTTATTAGAACTTTACCAGGAAACTTGCCTGTGGTTGGGTCAGTGGCCTGGAACTGGACATAATATACTAGTATGTTGTAAGTTTTTGTTTCTGTGACATCTGTGATCTATAGATATGTATTGCTCAGTCTAGTTAATCTTTATTAGTGAATTTTTCCTCTGAGACTTGCTCTGTTTTGTGGTTATTTTTATTTTCTGTGTTCATAATGTGATTATTAGAAAAACATTTTAACCCTAGTAATTGGGACAGGGTGGTCTAAATTTTCCTGATCTCTTTGTTTTGTTTCATCGTCTCCATACCTTAAATACGCTCAAAGCCTAATCAGGGCCCTCCGGTCTCTCCCTGTGTACACTTTAACCCTTCCCCTACTCACTGGTAGATGACTCAATGTGACCTCTCAAGGTCTTGGTTCCAAAATCCTAGGCCAGACATTATAGTTGCCCCATCTTCAGTTGTGTCATTGGGTACAAAAATATCAGCGCTCAACCTGTTATTAGTAATACTCTCCACTTCCTGCATGTGTTTCAGCCCAAATCAGTAGGCTGCAAGTGAACAGCCTTCTGTTACAGAGAAAACTTGGGGCTTATACCTCAGAGCTGTTATCTTACTACCTTGGTATTTCTTTTGTGTATATGTGAAAGACAAATCATGTATCCCGTCTTAGCATAAAAAAGGAAAACAAAAGCACCCATTGGGAAAAAGCCTTCCTCAAATCCCCTGAACCAGACATCTCCCATTTCCTTTGCTTAAGCTCATTTCCTGACAGCCAGCCTTACGCCTTTCTGAGCTCTTTTATTGTAGTTTACTAAAAAACAAGGAGGTCTGCGCACTGCCTCTCTGCTTGCTCACATCATCTTTGGAAGGCAGCCTCTGTGACTTTCCATCTACGTGAATTCTTTGATGTGATTCAATTTTACACACACACAATTTTAAGAATGACTCTAAAAAGTTTAGAAATATAATTGTCAGCAAAATTATATATCTTTTTTATTTTCAGATTTTATGCTTGCACAACAACAGCCAGCTACTAAAATCTTATACACTTACTCTAAGGAAACCCTCTTCTTTGCTCTCTAGCTTCTGGGAGGAAAGCAGCCCGATGTATTTTTTAATTTTTTAATTTGTATCCATGCATAAGGTTGGATGTTTCTTGGTTATGTTTCTGAGAACTTCTCCCTGTAATATTTGACAGGTTTGGTTCCCTTTATTTTTCCTTTCTTCCTTTGCCACACTTTTGATTTTAATAGTTTACCTACACTTTCTTAGAACATTAGACAACTTCATCCTGAACTCTCACTTTTCTGGGTTTTCTCTTCTCGGTACAGTTCTGTCTGCACTTTAGGCCAGAATGTGTGTGATCATTAAAAACAAAACCAAACTCAGCCACACACACACACACACACACACACACACACACACACACACACACGCAGGCTACAGCTCTGGCTGGATTCCAGTATTCCTTTAGTCAGACAATGGGCGGCCCAGCCAACAGGCAGAGGGGGCGGGAGGAAGCCTGTCTTGCCCTCTTTGGGTGTCAGGACCCTGAGCAGGGTCAACAGAAGATTGAGGCTGGGAATGGACTGGACTGATTGTTTTGCAAACGGTGATGATAAATGTCTGACACGGCCTGTTCTACTTATAGTTGTGTTAAAAATCAATTAAATTTGGTGGGGTGTATTTAAAAATCCACTTTACAAATTTATTTATTTTTTCTCCTCCTAGAACAGTTCAAATAAAACCGAGACCAATTTTGGAATAACTACAGCTAAGCAAGAAATGGCTTAGTGAGATGCTAAAAATAGATGTCTTCCTTTAGATTATTTTTTGGTTGTTGTTCATTTCCAAAAGACTTGCCAGTGTACTTAGGATTGTAGTCTGAAGACTAAATTAGTGAAACCAAACATTGAAAAGTGCAAGGATTAGCATTCTGTTGCATAAAAAAGTAATTGGTGCTTTCTATATTTAGATTTCTGCATCCTTATAGTCTCTCAGCAATGTTGTATCAATCTTTGCAAGAATTGCCAAAAGTGAAGAGGAGTGAAATATGATCAATGTACAAGTCTGAAGTTATATTTTTGAAGGAACACTTTAATTTAAAAAACAACTAACACATGTAAAACTCAGTTTACCATATGTTATTTCTGTTACTCCTTCATATCACCCCTGCTGTTCCTAGAATGTACAATCCATGAAGGTGGGAATCTTGAGTTACCAATCATGGCATCCGCAGACCATTGGGAAGGCTGAATTCCCAGCCCTTATGCAAAAACCACTCAGGGAAAGAGGGGAAAGAAATCATGTACTCACTGAAACAAGGTGCAGGAGCTATGCTGCCACTTTACACACAACATTTCAATTCCAAGTAGTTCTTCCCTCCCACCCCCAACCACTCTCTCCTCAATCCTGAAATTAGAAATTTTTATCATAATTTACAGATGAGTAAACTGAGGTTCAGATGAAACCTACTCATTCTTACCAAGCATTTTTTTTCTTTTTAAATCTAAGGCACAACACCAAAATTGCACAGCTTCTAACTGACAGATCTAGGATATTAATCCCATGTGTATGTTTTCAAGTATAGTTCCTTTCTACCCAATGTCACCTGTTGACTGCAGGGTGTGTGTGTGTGTGTGTGTGTGTGTGTGTGTGTGTTTTAACTCTTTTGCAGACAGTGAAGAATAGGAAACATCATAAGACTGGGCTGGAGTAGACAGTAAGAATTTAGGTTTTGCTTTGGAAAGTCTGGTGAGGGTCAGGAAGGAAGACTCTCATCCCTCCCAGTAAGATCAGAAAGGCTAGGAAAACAGCACAAAGAAAAGTAGGAAAATAGGATTCAGTCCTTTAGGATCCCTGTGTTTTGGCTCATGCCTACTACCCCCATGTGTTTACCCCCTGCTGGGGAAAAATTCATCCTTTGAGATTTACTCTTTTGTCACCCTCCTCTCTCTTCTCACCCTTTAAAGGGTAGCTGTCAACTCCAATCTTGTAAAGAAAATAGGGCCTGCTGGTATGAGCATGAAGCTAAGGGTGAGCAATTGGGGAGAACTGTTCACAGGTCTCATGATCCACAACTTGGGTTAACTTGGATAGCCTGAGTTTCCACTTAAGGGTATCCCATTACCTTTACAAAAACATTCATTCTAGGTTATTTCTATAATGTGAACAGGAGTCAGGCATGGGGGAGGAGACAGTGCTCATACACTGGGAGGAAAACACTACGCGAGGTAAGGTAGACCGTGTTTCCTGTAAGTAAACAGAGTATGGATGACTTGAGAAAAACACAACAACAACAACAACAAATTTAGACACTGCTTTCACTAAGCTTTCAACCTACGGACACTAGTTGCATTTGACTATTATCTTCGTATTTTTCTATTTTATTTTTTCTTTTCTCTCATGTGTAACTCATTTTATCCTGACTACAAATTTGATCTAAAATATTAGTAATTCTGGATTTTCTGTTATGAACTTTAAGAGACACGATCTAACATATTTGGATTTACAGAGATTTGTTTTTTAAATAAAAAAATAAAGTGAAAAAAAGATTTATTTTTTATTTTTTATGTACTTTTTTTTTTTTTTTGCCCTCCCTTAGAACATGTTTTTTTTCCTTAATCAAAGGATGACAGGTTCTGCAACCACACCCAGCAAGTCTCTTAAAAATATTGATAAAGCTGTCACTGCAGACACATTCTCTGGTAAGAGGATATCAACACATAACTAGTGTTAGAAATTTGTGTTTTATGGAACAAGATATTTTCTTTAAGTACAAAGCTTAGCAAAGTCATTAGAAAATATGCACACATGATTGTGTTGATATAGACTTTTTTAAAGTGCCAGAACACTTAAGCTTCTGATTTTACTCAACTTCACTGAACTCCTCTGAAATATTTTGACACTCACAAGTAGACTATTGGGCAAAGAAGTTGATAGACCTCATTTTGGATGAAGCATAACAGTTATTAAAATATGTATAATTATACAAAGTCAATAATTCTGAAGGACCTACTATGATTAGATTATAAAGCAAGTGTAGATTGAAGACAAATATACTTCTAAATGCACCTGCAGTTGCCATTGCAAGGGAGATTTTGAAGAAAAGGCTGAATTCAGTGGTGAAAAAACTGGTTAGTAGCTCATTTTTAACCTCATTTTAACATCAAAAGGGTACAGGAATCCAACTGTATACTTTCAAGTTGGTTTATAGGCCTACTTATACTCTTAAACTTATTTACTCAAGTATTTCCTTCAACTTTTTGACTTGGTTGGTGTATCAGTCAGGGTTCACCAGAGAAATAGAGCAAAGGGGAATCTCTCTCTCCCCTGTCTATTTATTGTGAAGGAGGAAAAAGAATTGTCCCTATACCCTTCCTTCTAGGTTCTTGGCTGAGAACTCCTTCCCTCCCACCTCCCCCCCCCCCATTGTAAGAAAAGAGAGATTAGCAGGAGAAAAACAAACAAGTTTAATCACATGTATACCTCCTGTATGCATGGGAGATACCCAGGAAAACTCAGTAACTTCCCTGAAATGGTCCAAGTCACAATCTTAAATATCATTTCCAGCTAAAGATAAAAGAAAGATGTTAGGGGTAGGGAGTCAGTTATGGGAGGTCACCAGGAAAAGTAGTAATCAAGGAAAGGCAAATTTAATTTGTTTGCCCTTTTCAGTGATAAGAGTTTCTAGGGATTTAGTCGTCTTCCTCCTCCTTCTACCACTGGGAGATGCCCTTACAGATGGAGATTTCCCTTATAAATGTAAATGTCCCTTACAGAAGGGTAACTCTCACTTGGTTTTCAGAGCTTCTCCTGTGTCTGCAGTGTCTTAAAAAATAGTAAGTTCCAGATAACTCATCGCAAAGAGACAGGATTTGGGGGAGCAAATTCTGCTCTCCTTTACTATTGAGAGATTTATTTATTTATTTTAAGGAGCTCGATCATAGAGTCTGGCAAGTTCAACATCCGCAGATAGGCTGCAGGTTGGAGACCTAGGGAATAATTGAAATTTAGCTTGAGTCTAAAGACATTTGAGGGATACCTGGGTGGTTCAGTGGTTGAGCATCTGCCTGAGGTTCAGGGCGTGATCCAGGAGTCCCACAATGGGCTCCCTGTAAGGAGCCTGCTTCTCCCTCTGCCTGTGTCTCTGCCTCTCTCTGTCTCTCATAGATAAATAAATAAAATCTTAAGGAAAAATAAAATAAAGACAGAGCTGAGACTGAATTTTCTCTTCTTTGGGGATCTCAAAATAAAGCGCTCAACTAACTGGATGAGGCCCAGCCACATTATGGAAAGTAATTCCACTTTATTCAAAGTCTACTGAATTAAATATCAATCTCATCTAAAAAATACCTTTACAACAACCAGACTGGGTTTTTTTTTTTAATACCAAATTTCTAGGTAATGTGGTTTTGCCAAGTTGACATAAATTTAACCATCAGGGTTGGCAATTATAAAACTGTCCGTTTAATCTCTGAAGTTAGATACTCAAGGTAGATTCCCTGAAGAGAGAATTAATCAACACTTTATGGAGAATGGCCATGGAGAAATTCCTCATGGATTCTATGGCAGCTGCCTGTCCAGTAGTTAGTTTTCTTAGATTTACCAGATTTAGCAAATAAAACAATGGTGTGCCTTGTTAAATTTGAGTTTCAGGTAAACAGCTAATACATTTTTAGTCCAAGTATGTCCCACATTTTGCATGGAGCTTCTTTTATATTAAAATTTATTCAAATTTAGATGGATGTCTTCTTTTTTTTTCCTTAAGTATATATTTTTTAAAAATTAAAGGACTTTGTTTGTTTGTTTGTTTGTTTGTTTGGAACAGGTTTACAATAAAATTGAGAGGAAGGTACAGAGATTTCCTGTATACCTTCTATCCCCATGCACACACAGGCTCCCTCATTCTCAAGAGCACTCACTAGGACGACCAATTAATTACCAAGGATGAAACTACACTGGTACATCATAATCCCCTAAAGTTAGGGTTTACCTGGTATTCACTTTTGGTGCTGCAGATTCTATGGATTTGGAGAAAAGTATGTAGACCTCTCTCCATCATGTCAAATAGTGTATTTTCACTGCCCTAAAGATCCTATGGGCTCTGCCTCTTGGCATACCCTTCTTCCCCGCAGCCAGAACTGCTTCTTATTGTCTCCAAAGTTTTGCTTCTTCCAGATGTTCTGTATTTTATCTTGCAAACTTAACTTTCCTTACTACCAAATCTTTTTTTGGAGAGTGGGCATAACTTGCCCAATCTAAGTTAGTATTCCAGCCTGCATCCAGGCCACAACACACAGTTGTGCCCAGTAGAATATAATTGGAAGTCAAATGATGGACTTTTTCATTTTTGCTATTTGACTATTGTGCCTTTTTTACATCTTTATGTCCAAACCAAAATGCAGTGTTCAGAGGAGGTGAGGCCACCTATTTGAGAATGAAAGGTACATATTAAAAATGACACAGCAGGAGAGAAGGAGCCTGGCATCTTGATGAGATCATTGAGTTGCTGCATCAGTTCTAAAATGCCTACTTTAGAATCTCCTATTATATGGAAACATAAACCTTTATTTGCTTAAGCCATTGTTATGTTCCTGTTACATGAAACTATACAACAGCCTACACATTGCAGATTTCTATGTGGCCTTTGGAATCAAATTCAGGGAATATCTTGTTTCATTTCTGTAAGATATACCTCCCTTTCACCTCTTCTTGTCTATGAAAAACAGTCTTTTCTGCTTCCCGATTCCTGAGTGAATTTGGAGATAGAAATGCCTACAAGCCAGTCTGAAGAAATAAATGACGTTTTTTTTCTTTCTCCTTTCTTCTGCATACTTGTAAACACACATATGTGCTGCAGTACAGTTAATTTGGTCAACTACCAAAATAAGTTAGATTTGATAACAACCATGGAAGCGAAAGAAGGACTCCCTTTTTATCTGCCTCAAACTGTATCTTTAAATTCTGTTCCAAACTGTGTTGTTCTTTATCGGAACAAGTAAATATAAGAAACAAGAATAGTCAGCTCCTTTTCCAAGAGATACCATATAAAAGTAGACATTATCTAAGTCAGTAGGAAATAGTAGGCCACAAAACTGCAGTTGCAACAAATAAGAAAAATAAGGTTTGTGAATTATTTCTAGTAAATCAAGCTTGTAGCTACAAGTAAATTAGGTTCTTGAGTGACATGAGTAAATGTGAAAAACACAAATACAGATAGTTTTATATCTAAAAAACAAATGCAGATCTCTCATGAGAGTATATGGAATTTATATTTATCTGGTAAAAAATAAATCCAGTGTGCCCTGAAAGTACATTAAAAATCATAATTCTGTAGTACCTGGGTGACAGTGGGTTAGGCATCTATCTGACTCTTGGTTTCTGCTCAGGTTCATAATCTCTGGGTCCTGGGAAAAAGCCCTGCGTTGCGCTCCACACTCAGCATAGAGTCTGCTTGAGATGCTCTCTTCCCTCCCTCTGCTCTTCCTTTTGTGCTTTCTCTTGCTCTCTCTCTTAAAAAAAAAAAAAAAAAAAAAAAAAACTAAAAAAAAAAAAAAAAAGAATCATAATTCCTTCCAAAATCTTTATCCACTCATCCCTGGGCCTTCTGTTCATTTCAAAGGAATTTGTGAGTTATTTGTGGGCAGCCAAAGATTTTGTCTGGTCCTCTGAGAACAATGTACAGGTAGAGGATATAGTGTTTGATTTTTGTATTACTAAGAAAGAAAACTGGAAATCACTTATGTCTTTGTTTTTATTATAGCCAAGCCATCCAATCTCTATGAACCCTAATTTATGAGGATGAAAAATAAAGATGATCATAAATATCCATTTCTGAGGGATGCTGAAATAATTAACAAGAAAAAAAATTACTATTCTTTGTTCAAGAAAACAGATGTTCCATGATATAAATCATTTCATGTTGTTTTTCAGGATATGGGAAACATATCCCTTTAGTGAATAAAACCGTATCTGACAATAGTCAGTAAGTAGGTATATGAGTTCCATTCTGGAGAGGAAATGCAAAGAGAAAATAATGCTTTAGAAGCAATGTGTTTTTTAGACCAGTGTATTCTGACCATTATTTTACTTACAAATTACACTATTATTATATATACGTATCTTCTGAAATGATAAAGAACCCAAACTCAAAGAACATGAAAAAAATTATATTTTTCACTACTTTAGTAGTTTAAAGTTGACCCTTAAACAACACTGGTTTGAACTGCGTGGGTCCACTTATATGGGGACTTTTTTACAGTGCAGGACTGCAAATGTACTTCCTCTTCCTTATGATTTTCTTGATAACATTCTTTTTTTCTAGCTTACTTTATTACAAAAATACCATATATGATACATATAACATGCAAAATACGTGTTAGTTGACAGTGTATGTTATCAGACTGTAGGCTATTAGAAGTTAAGTCTTTGGAGGGTTAAAAGTTAAGTGCAGATTTTTGATTGTATGGAGGAAGGGAGGCACAGCTCCTAAACCTGGTGGGACTCAAGGGTCAAATGTCTGTGGAAAGTAACTATAGTTTTTGCCTTAACACAGTGGTGTCTACTATGCATTATGGATGTTGTTTTAAATAATACTTGATCTTGAGTAAATTATTTTTATAAAGGAAAAAAGAAATTGTCGTTTTTAGTTTAATTGAGTAATAGCCCAGGTGCATCTGTGCTATATGCAAAACTAGAAAGTATTTTTATGCTATACTAAGGTATAAGACAATGTAAGGATATTTGGTACAAGAGGGAGATTGGTATTACTTACATATTTTTTAAATTTCTATTTTTATTTATTTAATTTTTAAAGATTTTATTTTTAAGTAATCTGTACCCCCAGTGTGGGATTCAAACTTAAAGCTCCTGTATCAAGTTGTATGATTCACCAGTCAAGCCAGCCAGGCACTCCTTAAATTTTTTGTTTTAATTTACTTATTTACAAAAAAACAATACGGAAAAATTTCAAAATAAAAAGCCCCTAAAAGGAGAGTAGGGAATGAAAAATCACTCTGGCACTTTTTTTTTTTTTTTTGGTCACTTTGGTGATCCTTGGCTCTATCTTTAAACAGTATTCTGAAATAAGCCACTTTCACACCTTCCACCATCAGCTTACCCTCTAGGCACTGTGATGTCTTGCCTGGACTCCTGCAAAAGCTGCCTAACTGGTCACCCTACTTCATATTTGTCTGCTCACAATCTGTTCTTCATATAGCAGATTTCAATTTGTTTAAAATAGATGGAAATAAATCTATTCATTTTAGTTTCCTTATCAGTGCTTCCCATCAGATTCAGGGTGAAAGTCCAAGTATTTTCACTGACTGCAAGACTACACAGGGTCAAGCTCTGGCCTTAAATCCTTCTATTTTCCTTCGTCCACTTGGCCTCAGTTCACATTGGATTTCCCGTTGCCATAAGTAGGTCAAAGTTTGCCTGTATCTTGATCTTTACTGTGCCTTTCCCACAAGCTGTGACACTCTTGTCCAAAGCCTTTTCATCATTCAGATTGCTTCTCAAATGTTACCTTACTGAGAGATCTTTCCTCTGAAACTTTCTGTTCTTGAAAATACTATACTTTACTACCTGAAACCTTATGATTTACTTATTAAGTAGGAGCAGCGCCTAATTTATCCTTTTTCACATCTTAGGTAGACATCACTTGGTATATAATTAATACTCAATGAATGTTTGTTGAATGAACAAAGAAAATTATTAACTGTGTGGTTTTGTAATTTTTAATGCATGAAATTGGTAGGAATCTCTTCCCATATGCCACACACATTTTGAAATTGCCTGTTCAGCTTGTACATTTCTTTATTCTTTCCTCAGAAATGTAGCGAGAATTTATTTGTGAGCTTTGTTGTTTAAAGGAGAGACCCAGGCCATTTCCTAGCATTCTTACTTTGGTCAGGTTTATTTACCTGGTTATCTCTTTTTATATTTTAGAAGCAGGAGTAATGCTTCCTACCTCACTGAGATAAGATACAGACACATAATAGATTTAAAGGTGTCTGTTATAGCAGCCAGCACATGTTAAGTTCTCAGCACATGGCAGTCATTCCTACCAGTGCCTCATGCCATGCATAGATTATATTACTTTATTATTTTTTTAAACAAGGAATAAATGTGGGCATGTGATGAGTATGTGATAAAGTAAAAATATATGACGTGGGGGAAGGTCTGAAGACCTGGCCTGTAGGCCAAGCTCTGTCACTTACTAACTTTACTAAGAAGTTAAGGGCATATTAATCTCTCTGATCTTTACAATCTTCACATATAGCATAGGTAGGGTAGGCATGTAGGGTGGAAAAGAACTGTATTATTTTCCCATTCCCAAGTTTCTTTTTTTTTTTTTTTTTAAGGATTTATTTATTTATTCATGGACACGCAAAGAGAGGGGCAGAGACACAGGCAGAGGGAGAAGCAGGCTCCCCGGAGGGGGCCCAATGTGGGATTCCATCTGGATCCTGGGATCACGCCTTGAGCTGAAGGCAGACGCTCAAGCACTGAGCCACCCAGGCGTCCCAACATTCCCTAGGTTCTATCACATTCTATAAGTTCCATGTTTCATAGTGTATGGAATGATGTTTTCTAGTCTCAGAAGAAATTGTTGAAAATCTCTTAGGCAAACGATGTATTTCCAAATAAACATTTCTCAAGGCATTGTGGATTTCTTCATCATTTGCGAGGTAGTTGAGATAAGATCATGGAATTGGAACTATTAGTGAAAGAAACTGATATCTCAAGAGTCTTACCCACAGAAATTTCAGGCTTTAATTCTAGTTTATCTAAGATGTTAATGATAAACAGGTATTAAAGGCAAATATGATTTATCTCACAGGGCTTGATTTTTGAAAAGAAGGCCAAATGTGTTCCCTGCACATAGGTCAATCATTGTGGTTACTAGGTATGTGTTAACAGGTAGGTTGAATTAATTTAAATCTTTTTCACATGGTGTTAGCTAAGTCTATCAGGGGTATTCCCACAATTTATTTGAATTCTGACATCTTCCTAAAATCGTCATGGTACATAGAGTAATGCTTCCCTTCAAAGTTGTTCCCTTCAAAGTTGTGAATATGTTACCTTGCAGAGGAAAAGGAACTTTGCGGGTGTG
Source organism: Vulpes vulpes (assembly GCF_048418805.1). NCBI lineage: Eukaryota > Metazoa > Chordata > Mammalia > Carnivora > Canidae > Vulpes > Vulpes vulpes. The sequence goes on from NC_132786.1 coordinate 92,679,700, forward strand.
ATTAAGTTAAGGATTTTTGAGATAGTGATATCTTGGATTGCCTGGATGGGTCTGATGTGATTACAGCATTTTTATAATAGAGACATAGGAGGTCAGAGAAGAGAGAAGATGCTTTGACGATGGAGGAAGGGGTTGCAGGCCAAGTAACGTATGTGTGCTCTTTCCAGAAGCCAGAAAAGACAAGGAAATAGATAATCTCCTAGAGCCTCCAGAAGGAACATAGCCCTATGGACTTACTTCATAGTTTTGACTTCCAGGACTATAAAATAATAGATGATCATGGTTGGTTTTAAGCCATTATATTTGTGGTAATTCATTGTAGCTACAATAGGAAATTAATACATTTGTCTTGTAAAAATGTACAATGGAATTTTCATAAGAAAATTCTAAATTTACAAATGGTAGTTCAAGTTAATAATTTTAATTAAAAATGTTCAAAAACTTAATCATATGGAAATGCTAGCATATGTAACAAGTTATCTGTAGCTACGTTTAACTGTAGGGAAACCACCTAGAGTAACTTCTTGTGAATCATTCACTTTTTCTTTTTCAATTAACTAATTAATTAATGTTTTATATTGTGGTAAGAATATATAATGTGAGATCTACTTTCTTGACAAAATTTTAAGTGTACAGTACAGTATTGCTAACTGTAAGCACAAGGTTGTACAGTGGAACTCTAGAACTTACCCATCTTTTATAAGTGAAACTTTATACTCTTTGAACAGCATTTCTACATTTTTCCCCTGCCTCCAGTTCCTGGCAATTACCATTCTACTTTCTGCTTCTGAGAATTTGACTATTCTACTACTCGTAACTGGCTTATTTCATTCAGCATGATGTCTTCAAGAGTCATCCATCTTGTTTCATATGGCAGGATTTCCTTCTTTATGGCTGAATAATTTACCTACTTTTTTGAGGAGTGATTCTTTCTGGGTGGAAATTCTAGATATTGTATATGAGATTGCTGAGATATCTGTCCTTCACATAAATAAGATTCCCTTCTGTGGTGGTTTTAAGAGTATGTGCAAACATTCAGCAGGTTGAAACTAAAAGTCCACCTCTCTTCACCCCCACCACTGAGTATGGGTTGGGCTACATGAACTGCTTCTGACACAGTAAATATTGCAGTAACGATGGTATGTGACTTTCAGAAATAGGTCATATAAATGCGTTGTCCACTCCCACACTCTCACTCTAGAGGAAATTAGCTTTCACATTGGGAGGACAATCAAACAGTCCTGTGGAGAAGTCCAGGTGGTGAGAGGCTGAGGCCTTCTGCCAACAGCCATGTAATAGCCGCCTTGGGTTTTCAGTCTTAGTGGGGCTTTGAAATGCCTGAAATCCTGTTCTAAGCCCTGACTCTAACCTCCTAGGAGTCCCAAGCTAGAACCTTTCAGAGATGCTACTTCCATTCTAACCCTCAGAAAGCATCTGCAATAATACATTTTTATTGTGTTGAGTTGTTAATATTTGGGATAATTTGTCATGCACTAGTAAAAAAATGAATGTACTCTTTCATGGTGGCCTTCCAGAGCTAAATTATGTTGCAATGACTACATAGTTTCTCTTTGTAAATAGAGAAACTGTCTACACAGAGAAACTGCCTTAGTGTTATTGAGAATGTTTAACTTATTTTAAAACAAACAAACAAACAAACAAAATAACAACAGAGAGAATGGGAATGCCCCAGCCTGGATTACACTTGCTATTTAGAGAAGTGAGAAATCACAGTGAAAATTCTTTTTGAGCAACAAACTATTCACAGGAAAGTGACTAAAGGAGGATGAAAGGATTAAAAAAAAAAAAAAAAAAGACTTTTCTTCTGCCCTTTTTATTCCCCGTCTCTCATACTAATTAACATCATTTACTTTTACAGTTCATGATTAGGTCATATAATTAGAGAAGGATTAAGCTCTTCTCTCTTGGAGAGGATGGTTCATTTAAACTGTTTGGAAACTGCTTAAAGAAAACCACCAAAGGACTCTGAGGGATGGAATCCAGATATTATGTAAAAGGAGAATAAATGTGACCCAAAGTAGAATAATCACTCTGTACCAGTACTTGTGCTACAATTATCTTGAAGCTGAATCACGGCAGAAAATATTTGTTATTTATGAGTTTGAGCGTAGAATGCTGTCTTCATAGCTGCCAGTGTGTGGATGTTGTCCCATTCATTGACAGGACATCAGAAGTTATTCAGATAGTATGATTAAAGGTAACACAACATAATTATTTAAGTTGTTTCTTGCTTAAATCTTCTTTTTTAAAAAATTAATTTTATTTTTTTAATTTTTTTTTTTTAAAGATTTTATTTATCCATTCATGAGACACAGAGAGAGAGAGAGGCAGAGACACAGGCAGAGGGAGAAGCAAGCTCCACGCAGGGAACTGGACATGGGACTCAATCCCTGGTCCCCAGGATCAGGCCCTGGGCTGAAGGCAGCGCTAAACTGCTGAGCCGCCCGGGCTGCCCTAAAAAAAATTAATTTTAGAGTATCTGCAGATACTCAGGAGGGTCCTAGACCATTCTCTCTTGCATGCAGAGTGATTAGAAATTTGCACTTTGAAAGAAGTGGCAGCAATAGCCTGTCACTCTCTGAAACTCATCAGTTGCCATCTGAGTAACTGAATGACACTGTGGAAACACTGTATCTGATCTTCAGTGTGTAGATTCTCAGGGAAGAAATAGATAATCCTCAGTCTTCTTGGTTGCTTTGTTAAATCCAAGTCCTCAAGTCAACAGAAAGGTCTTATGATAAAAGTTCCTATGATAAAAGCCTGCAATTATGTGTCTGATCTAGTGGTCAGACCTTCAATAGGATGGGTATTAGTCATAGTCCTTCATCTCGAGTAATGTGAATCTTCTGGCTATGACAGGGACAGGTGACTGGTAGGAATACTGCTACAGTCCAGTCATGCTAAAATTGTCGCTTCTTTCTCTTTTTGCAAATGTGGGCACACAGGAACCGAGTCTTCAATGAGAAGAACTCACGTCCTATAGAATCTAGCTCTTGCAAGTTCGTTTCCAGCTCCGTTTGCTAGTGCATCTTTCATGGGTCTTCCTTCAACGTCCAGTGTGTCTCTGAGCCCCTTCAGTCATTTTGCTGTAGATAATAGCCTTCTTTCGAGTGTGAAAGGAAAGGCCGGTGTGGGGGTGGGGGTGCCCTGTTCTGGTGGGAGCACTTCAGGCGACCATAGTCGCTCCACTTCTCAAGGGGACTGACAGGTCTGGGAGGACGCTGAAAAGCTAGGGAAACATTCCCAGCATAGAAAATGCATGAGAAACAAAGAAGCCTGCCTGACCATCGAGACACTGTGAATGCCAGGTCACACAGAATCCCTGCATCACTTTATTGAGAGAAGGAACGTAGGCTGCAGCTGTTTCCTCTCATTCATTCATGTCGTGGCTGGGAATGCAGGTCAAAGCTCATTACTCCATTCCCCTTATTCAAACCTACCTGATGTTCCATCTCCTCTGAGTGTATTCCAAGCAGAGAAGAAAATAAACCTCATTGTTCTGAAAGCACAAGAGATTCACTGCTACTTATGGGTCTTTCTATTTATCTAAATGCACTTGCTTAAAGAAAAAAAAAAAAAGACTGCAGTAAATGACCATTATTTTTCCTCCAAAACAAAAAGAAGTGTGAGCATGCCATTCTTTGCTGGAATTTATATAGTGGTTTCATTTGATGGAAATATTAATAGTTAAACACATTCTTTTTTAAAAAAATCAAGACCTTATTTGGGAGTTTTTCAACTTAAAAATTCTGATTTTTTCATCTTTTGTTAATAAAAATTCCTCCCTTACATTCAATCCACTTAGCACAACCATTAGTTCCTGTCTAGAGGACACATATCAAATATATTTGAGGAAAAAAGTAATGGGAGATCTCAGAGTTGAGTCAAGATGCTAGAAATATGCTATGTGACAGCAGGATAAGTGAACAAACACATTTTAATTTAAAAACAAACATACCAGAATAAATGGATTCTTTTAATTTTTTACTTATTTGAACAAATTAGATGGAATAAGTGAGTCAGGCTCTGTTGCCAAAATTTTATATTCTAGAAAACTTAACTTTTTATGAGAATATTTCACCTGCTAGGAGAATTTTTTTTTTGCTTCAGAAAATACAGCCCATTATTAAACAGCTTTTTCAACATTTCTCCTTGAGTAAACTTGAAAGGTTCACTTTTTTAATTAAAAAATTAAACTTATTTTTAAATTCTATGAAGTTTTTAAATTTTATTTTATTTATTTTATTTTAAAAAATATTTTATTTATTTGAGAGAGCATGAGTGAGCACCAGTGGGGGGGGGGGGGGGTTGGTCAGAGAGAGAGAGAGAGAGAGAGAGAGAGAGAGAGAGAGAAGCAGGCTCACCGCTGAGCAGGGAGCCTGATGTGGGGTTCAATCCCAGGACTCTGGGATCATGACCTAAGCTGAAGGCAGACACCCAACCAATTGAGCCACCTAGGTGCCCCAAGTTTTTTAATTTTAATTCCAGTATAGTGAACAGAGTGTTATATTAGTTTCAGGTGTACAATATAGTGATTCAACAATTCTATACAGTATTAGTGCTTGTAGTGGTAAGTGTCCTCTTTATGTAACTCTCACTTATTGCACCCATCCCCCCTCACACCTGCAACCACTAGTTCTTTGGAGTTAAGAGTCTGCTTCTTGGTTTGTCTTACCCTTTTTTCATCCTTTGTTCATTTGTTTTGTTTCTTATTTTTTCACATTCGAGTGAAATCATGTTATTTGTCTTGAAGGATTCTCTATTGATATCCTCTCCTGTCCCCTAGCTCCATTAATGGTTTTATCACTGTTTCTCAACTGCATTGATGTGAGTATATTTGTAAGACAAAGGACAAAAAGCCAAAGAGCTACAAAGGTAGAATGAATGCAGGTAAGGCTAGCGGAAGAAATGAAGCATTATTCACAGTCACTTTAGCATATTTCATTTGATAGGACAGCTGTGCAAGTTTAGGGGAGAAAGCAGTAACAAACACAATCATTAATAAATGGGTGTGCCCGTTTTGATCAAATGCTTTAGTATCTAATAGGGTAAACAAACTATGGTTGTAACAGGAGGGTTTGAATTTGCAGGGCCATTTACATATGTTTTATGTAAAAATTCGTATTTTTTAAAAAGATTTTATTTATTTACTTGTTTATTTATTTATTTATTTGACAGAGAGAGAGGGAGAGAGAGAGAGAGAGAGGGAGAGAGAGAGAGAGAGAGAGAGAGAGAGCGATTGTGAATGCACAAGCAGGGGGAGTGACAGGCAGAGGCCCTTCTCAGCAGGGAGTAGGGCTCAATCCAGGAACCTGGGATCACGACCAGAGTCAAAGGCAGAGGCTTAAGGAGCTGAGCCACTCAAGTGCCCCAGATTCTTTGCTTATTATATGCTTGGTCTTTTCAGCTGACTTGGCTCACATAACTTGTTATTCCATCAACTAGATACCACAATTTGGGGTCTCTGGATAACAGACACTGCAGTGGAGTTTAGTGTGTAGGATGTTTATTAGGAAGTGCCTTGGGATCAACATCTATAAAAGAGAGAGGGAAGAAACAGGTCTGGGTAGAGGGAGAGATTGAATTGCTATGCAGATCTGAACAAGAGTCTCGACTGACCCCCATGGGGAACTATGAAATTAAAATGTCCTTTTGGAATTCTCTTGGTTTGGAACATAATAGGTTGGTATTTTTTCCTTCCTTGTCAACTGTTGGTTGTGGGACACCCTAGGAATGGCCAGACGTCTGAGTTGCAAGTGGCTCTCTGTAGCAGGGGCAGTCCCTGAAGGGGCTGATAGCCCAGGGTGTCTGATGACAGCACTTTCAACAGCGGGGCAATAAGGCCTTCCTTAAAGTGTCTGAGTGGCTGAACTATGCATACATTACACTAGCTCAGTGACTTCCAAAATTTTTTACTGTGGTGCACAATCAGAAATTCCCCTTTAGGGGCACCTGGGTGGCTCAGTCATTTAAGTGCCTGCCTTGGGCTCAGGTCATGATCCCAGGGTTCTGGGGTAGAGTCTTGGCCATGCCAGGCTTGCTGCTTAGCAGGGAGTCTGCTTCTCCTACTCTCTCTCTGTCCCTCCACCCTGCTCATGGTTTCTCTCTATTTCAAATAAATAAAGTCTTTTAAAAAATTTTAAAAAAGGAAATACCTTTCACATCACCACCCAGGCACATGCACGCATACACACACACATACATATAACAACAACAAAAGTTTCACAAAATACTATGTTAATATTTGTCCCTGTTGCATGTAATGTACTCTGATATTTCCTGTTTTGATTTGTTTCAGTCCATTCCATATCTATTCTTTCTTCACTTTGTGAAATGTTATCTGTAACACTAATTTGACTTCAAGATCCCTTATTAAATTGCAATGTGGAATTTGAAAAATATGGAATTAGATTGATGGAGATAAACCAGTTAATGCTGAGCAAATCCTCTAGTGTAACTAGAATGAGCTAGTGCTCCATGATGTGTTTAATTTACTTTCACTTCCACGAAGCTAGAAAAGGGTCCTGGTAGAACTTTGCAATTCTGTGGGTCCTACAGAGAGGGTGTGGTTCATCATAAATCTCTAAATCCTTGAAGACCTTGTTCCAAGTGAAGGGTGGTTTGTGATTACTTGTTCTAATAGTATGAGCTGCAGGCAAAATGTTCAAAGAAGAAGAATGTTCAAAGAAGATATTAATTAGTAGGGGAGGAAATAGTAATTGTCAGTGAGAACCATGACTTCCATGTACTTGTAGAGTTCCAGGTGGATGTCAGGTATCAATACCTTAGTTTTCCCAAACAGTGGAGGCCTATGATCTGTTTGACATTGCAGCTTCCACATGAGGGGGATTACTGGTGTCATATACAGACTTGAATTTTGAAATATATAGGGTAAATGCCTGAATGGGACAGTACAGATACAAATTTCAGTTAAGAAAAAAAGGACTTCATTTTTATTTATTTATTTTTTAAAGATTATTTATGTATTTATTCATGAGAGACAGAAAGAGAGGCAGAGACATGGGCAGAGGGAGAAGCAGGCTCCTCGCAGGGAGCCTGATGTGGGACTCCATCTGGGGTCTCCAGGGTCACGCCGCAGGCTGAAGGTGGCGCTAAACCGCTGAGCCACCCGGGCTGCCCAAGGACTTAATTTTTAGATAGAGATATGAAGAAGATCATGAACACAGTGTGATAAAATTTGGGAAGATGACAAATTAATAAATGTATTTTTCCCCCTCTGGACCCAAAACAATAATAACAAACTCAAAATATACCTTTTGTGCTTGACCCTGGAGCATGAGTTCAGAGTTCTTGCTGGTACAAGATTTACACTGCTAGGTCCGCCCAGGTGGCTCAGGGGTTTAGCGCTGCCGTCAGCTGAGGGTGTGATCCGGGAGACCTGGGATCGAGCCCCATGTCTCGCTCCCTCATGGAGCCTGCTTCTCCCTCTGCCTCTCTCTCCCTGTGTCTCTCATGAATAAATAAATACAATCTTAAAAAAAAAAAAAAGATTTACATTGCAACAAAATAGAAATTGTACAGGCATTTAAAATTTAGGGTATGGGATCCCTGGGTGGCGCAGCGGTTTGGCGCCTGCTTTTGGCCCAGGGCGCGATCCTGGAGACCCGGAATCGAATCCCACGTCGGGCTCCTGGTGCATGGAGCCTGCTTCTCCCTCTGCCTGTGTCTCTGCCTCTCTCTCTCTCTCTGTGACTATCATAAATAAATAAAAATTAAAAAAATAAAATAAAATAAAATTTAGGGTATGTAAGCAGAAGAAAGTTCTACTGCAGAAGCATAAAAGCAAAGATGTAGTAAGAAAGAAGTGAAAAATATATACTGTTATTCACGTTAACTGTGGGCAAATAGCAATTTGTTATCATATTTAATCCTGGTGGCAACCTTCCAAGTGGGCTTGATGGTTACCATTTTTGTAAATGAGGAAACTGAGGCTAAGATGTAAGTGACTTAGCCAGGTTAGTGGAGTCAGGGTTGCAATTTAGGTCTCATTCTGTCCTTTTCACTACTTCCAAGTCATATTCATATTTACATCTCTACTTTTAAAAATATGCAGAATAAATGCATATTAAAACCAGCTATGTATTTGCTCATATGTCAAAATAGAAGTTGAAAACAGTTCGATCACTTCTCTACCATTTCCACACATTGCATTATTGCTACTTGAGAGATGAATGTATTAAAAACTTTAAAAAATCATTTATTACTGTTGTGGGTCTTTGGAAATTTCTTCTCATGTGGTTCTATCTGTATTATATTTCAGTTAACTGTTAAGAAATCCAGAAGCCAGGTTTTATCAGCTCAAAGTAATAAGTATGCATAGACACTGAAGAGGAGTTGAGATTAATGTCAGCCAAAGAACGGGAAACCAGTAAAAATAAAAAATGCTTTATAGGTGTGTTCTATAATGTATGACTATTTTTAAGCATTATTAATCTAAAAAGTATTTTTATTTACCTAATTTTAATTTTTAAATTTTATTTATTTATTTTTTAAATATTTTATTTATTGATTCATGAGCGAGAGAGGGAAGGAGGCAGAGATACAGGCCGAGGGAGAAGCAGGCTCCATGCAGGGAGCCTGATGTGGGACTCGATCCCGGGTCTCCAGGATCACACCCTGGGCTGAAGGCAGCGCTAAACCGCTGAGCCACCAGGGCTGCCCTAATTTTAATTTTTTAAATTTGATTTTTATTTTATTGCATTTATTTAGTCTTGTTTTTGAAAGAATACCAGACTACCTTTGATTTGGCAGGATACATCCACTCATGAACCTATGTTCACTTCAGATGTTACTGGTGTGTTGCCAACAACAGTTGAGCAAAAGGGTAAAAGAAGTTTATAAAAGACAGACTTTATTTTTAAATTTATTTTTAATTTTTAAGTAGGTTCCACGTCCAGCTCAGAGCAATTAACTCACAACCCCAAGGTCAAGACCTGAGCTGAGATCAAGAGCCAGATCCCTAAATGACAGAGCCTCCAAGGCATCCCTATATGTATTTATTTTTAAAGTTTTAACTTTTATTATTATTATTATTTTTTAAAGATTTTATTTATTTATTCATGAGAGACAGGCAGAGACACAGGCACAGGGAGAAGCAGACTGCCTGTGGGGAACCTGATGCGGGACTCAATCCCAGGATCCTGGGATCTTGCCCTGAGCCGAAGGCAGATGCTCAACCACTGAGCCACCCTGGCGTCCCAATATTTTATTTTTAAGTAATCTCTACACCCATCATGGTGCTTGAACCCACAACCCTGAGACCAAGAGTCCCATGTTCCACCAACTGAGTCAGTCAGGCACCCTTAAAGGACAGACTTTTAAAAGCTACTTTTAGCCCTGTAACCTCAAAATAGTACCAGAAATTAAATAATTGACCTCATTAAACAACTCACCTCGTGACATTTTAATTCTCTGTAAATTGGCTATGAGACGCGTTCAAGGACAAATTCAGCTTCATTAGAGAGGACACATGAGCCAGCAGATGTGTTCAGAAGCTGCTGAAGACACTAGAACAGATGAAACAGTCTCATTATCTATATTGACATTCTCCATGCAAATGAGCTTTCAGAGTTTAAATTTGTTGTGTAATGGCTTTTGTATTTCTATTACCTTGGTTGTGTAATCATTTTTATATTTCTCAGAGCTTGGCCAAGTCATAACACTTCTGGGTCTCATCTTTCCTTACCTGTGACATAAGACAGCATTGCTACACTATTGTGTGTTACACTATTGTTTTTCTCAACTATACTGCTGGTTCATCATAGAAGTGATTACAAGAGACTGTATGCACATTTTCAGTCTTCTACTGGAGGAACAGGAGAGAGCAGTTTTCTTATTTGGATTCTAGCTCAACTGTACTTAAACTTTTCGTGACCTAATATCCAAATGATACAGTGAAGATGCTCATTTGTACTTCTCATTTTTCACTACAATCTACTTGATAAGTAACCTGAAAGTAATTGAGGGGTATAACAAATCTCAAATGCAAGGTGTTATTATTGTCACCATCTATCACTACTACTGAAAAAAAAGATCAATTGTTCTGTTACTAATTCAGTGAGTTACTACTTTTATATATGAGTGCAACTTCAACTCTTGTTTTATTTAAGATGTTAAGTTTTGATATGTGGAGACTATTTTAATATCTTTTGAGATGAGTATTTAATGATGCCAGACAGACAATATCAAAACTTCTTAGATTTTTTTGGAGGAAAGATGTATTAGATATTTTGGAATTTGTGTATTACCAAATCATTATGGAAAACAAAGACCAATTTAAATTTTGTTTTGTTTTTAAGATTTTATTTATTTATTCATGAGAGACAGAGAGACAGACAGAGACATAGGCAGAGGGAGGAGCAGGCTCCCTGCAAGGAGCCCGTTGCAGGACTTGATCCCAGGACCCCGCTATAACAACCTGAGCCGAAGGCAGACGCTCAACCACTGAGCCATCCAGGTGCCCTCAATTTAAATTTTGATACCATCTTGTGAAACATGAGAGATATAAAGAAGATATAAATCATCTCCACAGTGTTCCAGAGATGAGCATCAAATCCATTTTGTTATTAGCTCTGTTAGGACAATATTCCTTCTTTCCAGTAGTTAATATTCAGTCATATTCCTTTCACCGAGCTCCAACCTCAGCTCTGCATCTAGTCATTGTGCTTCTTTATATTTTGCGTGTTTGATGACATGATTGACCCCTGTGGTTTGGCTGAGACTTAAGCTAACAGGTGGGAGTTAAGTGCTTAGCAGATAGGAGATGCTCAACAAATACTTGATGAATGAATTATAAGATTTTAGCTCTGCAGAATGGAAGGTTTCCATTCTTAGTCAAATAATTCCAAAGGTATCGATTACAAAACTGTTTCCTAAATGTATTCCATGAAAAACTAATTTCTCAGAATATTAAGTTTTAGGGTCAAAAAGTATTTTGACCAAGTAAGTTATGGAAGTGCCCAGTTAAATAAAAGTAATTAAATTTCTGTATCGCAAGACTTCTCAGAGACTTTATTGTAATATGTCTTAAGAATCTCTGAGAGAGGTTAGTATGTAGACTTTTCCAAGATTATTTGGCCATAGAACTCTCTCCTCAGCAACCACCTTTCTCTATCTAAGTATCCCCTGGACTAGTTATGAAGAACATGTATTAGGAGATATTGAAATAGGCACATAAAAATCTATAGACAAAAAAAGATATTGATGGATTTGGGTGTTTTTTGGGGGAAAAGTATCCTTTTTAGGAGTTTCTAGGATGTCAAAAGAGTCAAGAATCTTTGTTAATTCCTGGTCCACAGTTGGATGCTAGAGTGGAAAATTTTGGAGAATGTGGGACATTTTTCAGAAAAAAATATATGGGGTGAGGAAGATTATGAGTCAGAGGCAGTTAGTCATTGCATTGTCTATACGTTATTAAAGTTTATGTAATTTCTTCTTGAATTCTCATGGGGAAAAAGAATTATCTGTGTGTGGGGAGTGGGACATGAAAGTGGGAGGTGTGGAAGGAGAGAGATCTTGTTCCTCTCATTCTAGAAGATATTATCCATTTCCATGTCTTGTCCACCCCCCCACCCCCCCACCCCCCAACCCCCGGTTTAAGGGCAGGATGTGGCCCTGGATTCACTTTTGTACCGGCAGCATCTTTTACTGTGGCACAGTAGATACTTAGTAGATGTTTGAACTGAATTGAAATAAGAGGATTGGTGAAATGATTCAGTGCTTGGGTTCTTGCATACTCATTTTTACCAAAATGGCAAGATCGTAGCTCCTTCCTCCTCCTTGGGTGTGTAATCTTGGGTAACAGGATCACTCCACTTCTGAGGATATTTTGTTGACATTGTCACATGGCGTTTCGGGGTATTCTGTACCATGTTTCACCAGAGTGGATACCAAAACACCTTCTAAAGAAAAAAAAAAGCTCCGTAGTTGTTCTTTTTAGGACAGCCCACTTAAGAGATTGCAAAACTTACAATTCTAGAAAAGGAGGAGAAAACTGGCAGAACAACTCGAAAAAAATTATGAAAGCCTTTATTTCCAAAGAATTAGGAGGCTTAATGATAATATCAAATGAATTGATATTCCATCCCTTTCTACAGATTTTCCTGAAAGAGGAAGCTTGACTCATTTCAAGTCAGATCGCAGAATAATATCATTACAACAGTAGCTAATAAGCTTCTTACAGAAATAAGACTCCTAGAAAAAAACATTCAAAATTAGTTGATAATGTGAATGTATTATATGAACTTTGAATCTGGTTGAAACAATATTTAATGAAAGTATTATGAAATCTTAGATGGAGAGCATTTTAACTTATTTAACAACTGAATAGCTATTGTGACAAAGTATGATGCTTGTCACTATGGTACAAAGATATGTAATATGTGTCTTAAACCTTCCAAGTTGTTTGTAGTTGAGTTAGAGTGACAGGCACGTACGAGGATAAAGTGGGTGGCAGTGGCAGGTCAGGGGGAAGACCTGGATGCCGCTGACTGGGGAGCATGTGGATTTCACTCACGTGCTGGCACTAGCATAGTGATGTGAACACGCGGACTTCCCAGCCCAGGCATTGGGTTGGCTTTGAGAACCTGAAGCGGGATGTGTCTGTGTCTGCAGATAGGCAAATTCGTAAGTATTTAAATGAGTCATTTTGATAGAATGGTCAGTTCCAAAGGATTCCTTAAAGGAGACTCCCTCATTGCTTATTAAGAAAATGAGTCACGGAGATCTGGACATCACACACATTCTAGCATCTTCTGACAAATATATTTCATTTCTCGCAAATTCTTCAACATTTAGAATAAAATTGAGACAGCCACTTCACAAAATCACGTGATCTAGGAAGAAGACCCTGAACCCTGACAGAATGACACTGGCTCAAATCCTGACTCCAATATTTAGTTCCTGATTGACAGTTGAGGGATATTTCTTACTTTCTCTATGCCTCTTACCCAAAGGATTATTGTGAGAGCAGTAACATATGTAAAGTCAGGCTCTTTCCTTACCTCCTCTTATGGAGACCTGGACTTCTCTTCTACAGCACACCTTGCAGTTTGTAATTCAGTAATTATGAAGCCAGCTCTTTCGTGTGTGTCTCCTCTGCCTTCTGCTGGGAGATGTGCTTCCGGAAGGAAGGATCCAACCTCTCCTCTTTACCGTGGTGTTCCAGGCACCTGGCACATCCATGAGTCGGTGCCACCTGGGCGAAGTCCCAACAGTGTGTGGCGTAGACTCCCTGATTTATAAACATTGCTTCCCTTCTTTCTCATACACGGAATATGACAGTTTTCTTTTCCCTGTTCTGTTCCTAGGAGTTTGGCGAATTTCTCTGCTCCTCCTAGAATACATGATATTACTGGCATATTGGTTACTTCTGACACTTCCTAGAGGCTCTTCCTAGTAGCACAGATCTTCTTAACAACATCGACATCAAATTCTTCTTGAACTAAAAGCATAATCTCTCCTACTTTTACCTGTCCTTACAATGGTATTTTTCCTGAATTGTTTCTTAGAGATAAAAAAAAGGTAACTTCCGGGTCTACTTATAGTATTTTGAAAATGTTTATTTCATTTTGCTTAAGTTCACAGGATGAATATGGTACCTTCAGACCACTATTATACTGCTCCTTATTGCAGGTATTAAGTAAGAAACCTAAACCCTGCAGCAGATGTCTACATTCTATTTACCCAAAGGCAGAAGGAAAATTTAAGGTATCATCCAAACCATTGTTTGCTCATTATACTCATTTTCATGTTGACTGACTTCTTTATGAATATAACAATATTCCTTTATTCCATCGATTCATGGCAGCACTAAAATAGATTACAGCTCCAGGTTTGTCTTCTGCTTGCATTCATGACGAGGGCTCTGAAGAACTGCACATTTCCAGGAGAGGGGTTTCCATGGAAACCTGGACAAAGGCAAAGCAAAATAATTCTTCAAGGCCTACAAGAAAAAAAAAATTCCACCTTGCTTTTTGTTTGCAGTTCTGTGTCCCCTGAGCAGTCTGGCTGGCTGGCACTGTCCTTGCTCTCTAGGAATTGCTGTCTGAAATGTATATATAGCATGATGCATCTCGGCAATCTGCAAAATAGGATTTGGTGAGTCTGACTAAAAAGTTATTTCTCAGGAGGCCTCTAACCCGGAGGTTTTTTACAATAAGATTAAAAAAATAATCAAGCATACGTTTAAGCAGCTGCTGAATTTCTGAACATGGGATTGCTCTTCACCTTATAGAGTCTTTGAACTATGTATCCAAGAGGAGAGTTTTAGAGCAAATGTGTGAAATCAATCATTAGAGGCAATTTGGCCTTTCAAGATGATTTACTAGTTGAAAATAAAGACCACATCAAATGATTTCTGATGGAATTTCGGGTCCTACCTCTTGAATAAAACGAAGTCATGGGGCTCATAATGAATTCCGTTGAAAAGTAATGTGTCTCTCCCATTGGTTTGCAAGGTGCCAAAGAAGGCTGGCCATCTTGTTTATGTATCTTCCATTGTACTTTTGAAGCTCTTTTGAGGCCTGAACTGATGCAGTGAGGAACACCCACTCTGCTCTCCCACAGAGGCTCTTCAGCACCACAGTTAGAGGCTGAATCCTTGGTGCTTCTGAGCCACGACTCCTGATACTGTTTAATTGATTCTGACTTTTCTTTCTTCTCTTTATTGAACTTAATTGCAATCATTTAAAAAAATACATTCACCCTTCAATTCATTCTTCCAACAAATAACTTCTGAAGCATTATTTTATACCAGGTACTATGCTAGGAACATGCCCTCAGGGAGTCCATCAAGTACTGCCAGATTTTTAAAAAAATGGCATAACACAAAAGAAAAACACCACACATGTGACAATTATTACATGCTGTGAAATGCCATCATATTGAGACTTGTTCTGGGTTTTATGGCAGGCCAGAGCCTAGAACTGGGGGATTCTCAGCTTAGTGGTGGTGGGACTGGGGGGATTAGGTCTGGGAAGACCTTTGAGAAATGATGTTTGTTCTGAGTCCTGAAGGACAATTAGATGTGAATCAGGGAGATGAGTCTGGGAAACACATTCAGAGGAAATATACAAATACAGGAGAGAGAAGAATCTCAATGTCTCATAGGCTGAACATAGGTCTTAATGCAGGGAGTAAGAGGAGTGCATAGGAGAAGAGAGCAGAAGCCAGTTTCTCAAGGCAGTTGCAAAGCTAAGGAGTTTGATCCTACAGTTGGGGAAGCCACTGAGAAATTTCAACAGAAGTGTTCAGTCTATGCAGTCATCCTGGTGGGGGTGTTGAAGATAGAGGACATCATTTACAGCAGGGAGCCCATTGGGAGGCCAAGGGCAATATTGATGAGAAATAGTGAGGGCCAAACCTAAGGCTGTGTGTAGACAGGGATGGAGACTAGGGGCTAGGTCTGGGGCTGGACTGACCTGATATCTAATTGTTCCAGTGGAGGTACAAAAAAAAAAAGGGAAATTTCTTCAGCTTTCTTTCTATTGCAGATTAGATTAGTTTGGGAGGCAAACAATCCATAAAGATTAGGAGCATGCCTTTAATCCTTGTGCTGCCTGACTGCTCAAATCACCTATGGCAAGCTTCTTAATCTCTTTGAGCCCCAATTCCTTGAAATGACTACATGGGATTGTTTAGAGGATTAAGTGAAATAATATTTATTAAACATTCACACATTTACTCAATTTCTGTTTTGTGAGTGTTTATGATGTGCCAGGGTAAGGGATTCAGAGGTGTATAAGACAAAGTTTCTGCCCTACTGGAAATTCTATTGGATGAATGGGAAGGGAGGCATAAATAAGTTAACAAATAAGTGAGTAAGTCAGTTATAGATTTGGAAGAGTGCTTTGAAAGAAATAGATTTGCATGATAGATATAACGTTGAAAGTCTACTTTTTTTTAAGATATATTTTTTGGGGCACCTGGGTGGCTCAGTCAGTTAAGTATCTGCTTTTAGCTAAGGTCATGATCCCAGGGTCCTGGGATTGAGCTCTGCATTGGGCTCTCTGCTCAGTGGGGAGCCTCTTTCTTCCTTTCCCTTTGCCACTCCCCCTGCTTGTGCTCTCTCTCTCTCTCTGTCAAATAAATAAGGAAAATCTTAAAAAAAGAGAGATTTGTTTTTTATTTGAGAAAGAAAGAGCAAGCATGAGTTGGGGGAAGAGCAGAGGGAGAAGGAGAGAGAATCCCTCTTTTTTTTTTTTTTTTTTTAAGATTTATTTATTCATGAGAGACAGAGAGAGAGGGAGAGAGGCAGAGACCTAGGCAGAGGGAGAATCAGGCTCCCTTGCAGGGAACCCAGTTTGGGACCCGATCTGGATTCGGGGATCTCGCCCTGAGCCCCTGAGCCAGAGGCAGACACTCAACCACTGAGCCACCCAGACTTCCTGGAGAGAGAGAATTCTAAGCAGGCTCTGTACTCAGCCTGTCATGTGGCTTGATTCCAGGGCCTTGACATTGTGGAGACCGAGAAAATTAAGGCCATTCCACCTTAAGTTCAGCATTAGCACAAGTACAGCCATCTCAGACCCCTGTAAATAAGAGCTGAACTTTACCTTACTTCAGTTACAGGAAAAAACAGCTTAACACCCTACAAAGTCCCATATTAGAATGAGAACAGAACTTAATGCCCTTGAAAGCCCCATATCAGAATGTAAACAGAACTTGAGAAATTCCTACACCCCTTCTGGAGGTCCCCTAGACCAGCTCATAAAAACCTAGCTGGAACCCACCTCGGGGTCCAAGTCCCTGTTCCGCTGTGGCAGGTATACTTGGACCCAAGCTCGAGCTTGCTAATAAACCCTCGTGCATTTGCATCGGTGTCGACTCCTTGGTGGTTTCTCAGATTCGCAATCTTGGGCACAACAACATCATGACCTGAGCCAAAATCAAGAGACTTAGGCTTAATTTACTGAGCCACCTAGGTGCCCCAAGAGTTCTACTTCTTGATATGTTGTTAAGAAAGGCTAAAACTTCTAAGGGAGCTCGGAACAGCTATATAGTTGGGGAAGAGCACGCCAGGCTGAGAGAACACCCAATTCAAAGACCCTCAGGTGGGATAGAACTTTGAAGGGCAGTTCTCATTTATCCACTTAGCAGCTCCTCAAAAATAGTAAGCATATAATAAATAATATACATACATATGTATTTATTTAAATGACATATCTTTAGACACAAGGAAGGTATGGAAAACTAGATTAACAAAATATCTCACACTTGTTTAGATACAGTAGTCAGAACAATATTTAAAATTGCTGCCTTTACAAACATATCTTCATATTTAAGAATATAGTGGTAAACATGTTAGTGGAAAGGGGGGAGGAGTTCTTTAAAGCGGTGTTGAGGTTTACAGGCCAGGAATTCCCATCAGAAATGATGCGATTAATATTCTTCTCAGCCACTCTGGAAATACATTTTTCTTTTTTTTTTTTCCCCAATTATCTCTTTTATTGTTTGAATCCAATTCAACCTTAACACTGGTTCAAAGATCCTTTATTTTATTATTTTTTAAAGATCTTATTTATTGATTCATGAGAGACACAGAGAGAGACAGAGAGAGACAGAGAGAAGCAGAGACATAGGCAGAGGGAGAAGCAGGCTCCATGCAGCGAGCCTGACGTGGGACTCGTTGAAGGCTGCGCTAAACCACTGAGCCACCCAGGCTGCCCCTCAAAGATCCTTTAGAGATGGAGACTTGTGATCTACCTTGGAAGTCCAAAATTTATACACCCATGTGTGGAACACTGTTAACCTTCGTCCTTTAGAAATAATCTCTATTATTAGTCACTTTTGCAATTTTTCTGTGAAATAGAAAATATATAATTTGAATGATCAAAAAATGATTACTCAATATAGATTTAATGTTACACATTTTTAAAAAATTGCAAATGAAGGCTCTTATATGAGCAAATCTTTAAGTGACTACACCATCCTATTGTTCATGCAGCATGTCTGAGAGTTTACTGTTATTACATGCCAAGGAGGTAATTTACAAACTACTTTGTAACAAATCAACAAAGGCAACTGAGTTTGATATGAATCCTGGTTAAGAGGTTTTCCTACCGTTTATCCTACTTATCTTCTTGAAGTAGTATATAGAATAAAAATGGATTGCACATATGTGGGAGTTATAATTTTAAGATAGAAAATGTAGAAACATTAAATTTAGATCAAGGTTAATGCATTGAATGTATGAAAGCATGTCGATAATATAAGTTAAAATTTTAAACATTGAATGAATAACCAAAAAAGAGATAGCTGAGCAGACATCAGAACCACAGAAAAAAGGGGTAGGGCTGCTCCACATGGACGACAGCATCCACCTCTGTTCAGAGTGAATTCTAACAAAGAGCTAATGAAGATAAACAGTCTATTTAAGTGCTGCTGGAAAATCCCCCTTCAGCCAGCAGCTGGCATGACTGTTGTCATTCAAAGGGCATAAGTAAATGTCATATAATTGAGTCATTGAGAAACTGAGATGACAAGGAGCTACATTCTCATTAACACTCCTCAAAAACTCTTCCTTGGGCTATTAAATAGATGATGTTTAATAGTGGTATTAAGCTAAAAGAAAACTACAAGAAAGCCAAGTTTAAATAGGTCTTAGCTCTTTAATTGGATGTTCCCAGAGAAGTTGGCTGTGACTCTTGCGTACCAGGTGGAGTGTAATTCTATGAAATGGTGCTGACCAGAATCTGAATCACCATCTTTCAGAGATAGGAGGAATACAAACTTCATGTGACACAATGTGGTGCTTCGATCAAGCGCAAGGATTGCCATATCCTTGCATAGACAGTGCCTTCTCAATGCCCTTCTTGCCTCTGTACGACAGAGGAAGAGTGTCTTCACATTTTCAAAGGAACCCTAGGCCAGCAAGGTTCTCTTTGCCAGAATTTAGTTGGGTATTCTCCTTGTACCCCTATTTCCTGCCTCCTCATTTACTTCTGGCTTTCATCCATGATTATTAACCAGGGTACTTACTCATTCATTAGTTGGCGTCTTCTAGCCTGACACCATAATTGACCTTGGCTTTGCCCATTGGTTCTCTTTCCCTCTTGGATTTAATTGAACACTGTCTTTGGAATGAACACGCATTCTCCTGGTTTTAGTCTTGCTACACCCTGCCCTGAGGCTGGACTATTATTAGGCATGCCCAGCAATATAGTTCTAGGAAAGAGTCTTTAATAATGGAGGTTTTAATGCCAAATCCCATACATCCTTTAGTGGTGAACAGAAATAGATCATTTCTACATCCTTCAAGTTCAAAAATGTTCCTACCAGATTCGCAGAATCTTAATGAGTACTTAGATTTGGGTTCAGTGACATAAGCTATCTAGCTGATCTATGGGAAGCAATATCACCTTATTAAATCTAGAACTACTACATCAAGACAACCAAATAGATTGTTCTGTGTATAACCAGAATAGTTACATAATTACCATTAAGAATGTCCATTAGTTACGAACTAGAAAAAAAATTGATTTGTAAGCATCACAATAAATGACATATAGTTCATGTGTTAATAGAAACAATGGAAAACATAAGTTGTTTAAAAATTCTCTGATACTTCATGAAATGATTATTGTTTTAGATCGAAATATAGTCAAGGTTATCTTCGATATATGAAATGTGGTTATGATGGGAATCTTATTCCACAGCCCACACATTGAAACCTGCCTCCTTGTCTTAGTCATACATTAACTATGTCCACCAGCAGATGCTGTTGCTGCCCTCCTAGATCACCCTGGATCCCCTTTACTGAATCTGAACCCCCATTCCCCAGCTTCTTTGCTCACATCACGGTTTTGCCACTAACAGCTGTCACCTGCAGCCCTCTTCCAAGGACTATCTTTGGGCTTCTAAGCTCTTTTGCCTAGCAGCTGAGAGACTGGATTGCTGGAAGTGTCTGGGAATTCACACTTTCCAGGGTGGACCGGGTCAAGGACTGACTGTCATGAGTACAAAAGCCCAGTTCCAAGGTGCGACAAACTCTGAAGATGACTACCATAGACACACTTTTTAAATGATTGCAAGAAGCACGCTGTTCACATTTTAATATGTCCTGAATGGGATGAACTTTGCATTTGATTTGTCATACTTTAATTGCCAGTGTTTTTTTTTTTCCTTACTACACGTAATAATGAGGTACCTAATTCAACAATGTTGAATTAGAGTCTATGAAATAAAAGATTGTAAAACAGTGAACAAAAACTTCTGTTTGAAATCAGGAAAGTATTGGAAGGATTGACATCTAAACCAGTAGCATGTGAAGTGTCAGCAAGGTCATCCTATTGTTTTGAAGGGATACCATGTGGAAATTAAGGCCAGTCTTAGGGAAGATGTTAGAAGTAGGAGCCACTTTTCATTAGGTCTCTACTATGTGTCTAGCATGTAGGTCCTCTGCCTCCAGTAACTCTGTCATTGTTATTATCACCTTTTGGATCATGAAATAACATAATCAGAAAGACATTTTCTGTGGAAGACAGCAATCCTGACCCAAGCACACACTTGAGCATTACTGCATTTATTGGCATAAAATGGTTTAACAACCATCTGCTTCTGATGACTGATTCTCCCAGCAGCTAGCCCCTTATCCTAGGCAGAAGCGTGCAGATTTGGGTCAAGCTCAGTCTCTTTGATTTAATTGCTGCATGATGTTGAAAAAATTACTTACCACTTAACAATAGTTTGAAAAAAATTATGGAGTGCCTGGGTGGCTCAGTGGTTGAGCGTGTCTGCTTTGGTTCAGGTCATGATCCTGGAGTCCTGGGATTGAATCCCACATCGGGTTCCCTGCATGGAGCCTGCTTCTCCCTCTCCCTATGTCTCTGCCTCTCTCTCTGTGTCTCTCATAAATAAATAAATGAAGTCTTTAAAAAAAAAAAAGAAAAGAATTATACCTATCCCTAACAGCTGTAGTATATTTGTACATATTATATGCATAATAAATATTTGTTCATATCTCATTCCCTCCTTTCTTTTCATTGTAAAACGTATTTTCTTAAATAACAATGAGTCATATGAAGTCAGGAAAACAAGCCCAGGGGTTTTGGGATCACTGGTGGAGTTCAGGGACCAGGCTTTGTCCTGAGCCACGAGAACATTCTTGTCCAGCCATTGAGATGGCAATGGTCACAAAGAATTGGACTCTACAAGTTCAGCCTCCTATATCCATTCCCCCAGGGCCAGAACAGGTAGGAAGTAGGAGAGAACTTCCAGACTGCAACTAGGAAACTGTGACACAGAGTCAGGCTGACCACATACAGGGGCTGTATTTGTTAGGTCATAATCTATTCTTTTCAGGAACCCTAAGATTTGAACAATTTTTTTCTATCAAATGGTGTTTAATTATAATTGCTGTTCCCATTTTTATTCATCTGTAACTTCCGAATAGTGCGTGCCATAAAATAGCAGGTTGGGCACTTTGAGTCAATATAATTCATCTGTTCTTTCTACAAATATCTCCTGTTACCTTTTTGTGTACAAGCAGCATGTGGGTAGAGGGGATACAGTGAGCACACTCTTGTTTTCCTGCCTCGAAGCGTCTACCCTTCAGGGGGCAAAACACAAGGCCTGAAGGTTTTGATTTAGGAAGGAGACTAGGGCACAGTGGGAATTTCGAGGAGGGACTCCTTTAACCTCTTTTGTGGCATGAATTCCTCCTGAGAAAAAATTTTACATGCATGAAATACCATGCATCACCTTACAAAAGAAATGGATTATAATGAGATGCAATTCTACCCACAGAGGCCTTGAGTGTCTGTGCATTTTAGGTTCAGTATCCCTAGGAGAAGTTTGTTCTTAGCTGAGGGAAAAATCAGCAAGAAGTAGTCAAATGGTGGAAGGAAACAGAAAAGAGTATTCTGTGAAAGATAAACATCATGTGGGAAGAGCCAGCAATAAGAGGTCAAGGCACAGGATTTGGTTTCCCAGCTCAAAAGCTAAGGCTGCTCTAGGTCCCCCTAAAAGCAAAGGGTTTTGTTGTTTTGAATTAGTCTATGAACCTACAATGTAGAAGCACATATAATTTCCATTAAGCTTTATTATATAAACAATTCATAAAAAATCTTCTTTCCATGAAATGTTCTCTATGATTATATACTAGTAAGAAAAAATACATATGATCTTAAAATATCAAACTATTAATATTAGTATGTCACCTTTGAAAATAAATATGATTTAAATAAAATATAATGATCCAAATCATTCTTTATACATTAATTCTTTATAAATTACTCAATAAAGAATTAAGTCAGAGCTTGGGACTTGAATGTATATTTATAAGGGATTCTCTCCTCTTAATCTGGAATTGTCACTCTGAAATACTTTTGGTAGAAATAGCTGGCAAGAGTAGTTTTTTGCTTTTTTTCCCTAGTATGTTTCTGAAAATTAGACAAGTAAGCAGAGTTTTGGGAATGTATTTTATGTATGGGATGCATGTTTATCATATGGACACTCAGTAGGTACTTGTTGATGAAGTAAGAAATACTTTTCACCAATTAGGTAAAAAATAGCAATGCAACAGAAGTATGGGACAGCTTAGTAACTTTGTAAGGTCATAGAGCCACTTACTTTTTAAGATCAGAAAAAAAGAGTTTGAATTCTGACTTTGTTGTCTGTGACTGAAAATCCTTAGGCTCAGTTTCTTTATGTGTAAAACAGGGATATGTGCTCATACTTTGAGATTAAATCAATAGTGTATGTTCAGCACTTAATATAACATGCTTTATACAAAATAGCCGCCTCTTCTTCTGTCTGGAATTTCCTGACTCTCCTCCATACACAGTACCTACCTGCATAGAGAGCTCAGTAATTTTTAGAAAGGAGTAGAAGGTTAGGGAGAACAGAAGGTTTGAGCAGAGAACAGACTAGGGTTCTCCTGTGACATGTCCTAGGCTATTGACTTAGTTCTCCAGATACTCTATAAAGTCTTGAGTTAAATATGTAGGAATTTAATTGTTTAGGGATCCCATATAGGATGGCTGTGGTGATAAGACTGTACTGAAGGGACAGTAAGACTAGGTAGTTTAAAATGTCTTCTTGAATCTATTTTCTAAGATGGAACAATGTAAACTAAAAGAGGTTTTGTATACCTAGCAATCGTTCTTCAGATATACTTTAAATTCTTCAACTTGATCCAATTTGACAAACTATATTGGGGACCTATTTGGTGTTAGGTTGTTAGTGGGGAAGGTAAAGACACCTTCAGATCCTGAAGCAGATAAGGTGTGTTTCCAGGCCTCAAATAAATCCCGATGGCATTGACAATTAGGAGTGGTAGGGATAGGGAAATGGAGGGTGGGACGCTGGGGGACCAATTTGAGCAGAAGTAACTAAAAATTCCATGACATGAATTCAATATAGTTCCAGTGCAGAGACACTTACCATAGATAAGTGAGCTATTTGATTCTGTCTGCTTGGGCAGGAGAAGGAGCCTCTTGGGAGGTGACAGGTTCTGGGATTCTAAAAAGAATTGCATAGAACCAGGTAGGAATCATATAAATGAGTTTGGGGCTGAGGACAAAACCTAGTCTGAAGAGAGATGAAAAGATTTCTGTAAAATTCAAGTTGGAGTGCTGAATTATGAAGGAAATTAGGAGACTGTAGTCTAGCATGGTGTCTTTTTTTCACCCTGCCTGTTTTTACAGACACACACACACACACACACACACACACACACACACAAACATTCCTTGGCAGTTTGAAAATTCTGTTTCTCAGCCTTGCTTGCTTTTTACATCAGGAAAAACATACAAGTAACCGCATCCCAATATTTTGTTTTTCAGTCACAGAGAAAGAAGGAATTCAGTTTGTAAGAAAACAAATGGAAGCTTTATTCACCTTTTGGGGGGGGTTACTTATGTAGTAAAGGAATTTGGGGATACTATTGCTAATGGGCACTCTAATCTTCACATTTAAAAGGTTTTCCACATTGTGCTTCTCTCTGTCCACGTTTGAAGTATCTGCTTCCTAGAATTCTTTGTAGTGTACTTGTTAATTGAGCTTGAATTCAAATGCACTAAAGGAAAAACAACAGAAAACAAAAAAAACCACCAAAAAACCAAAACTAAACCCCCTCAAAACCCTCCACCCACCTTTAAAGTGGACAAAGGTATTTAATTGCTTAATTATGAGGAACAAGGCAACCGAGAAAGACAAAAGCAGTTGTGCCACGCTAAACCAATAGAGACCTTTTGAAAAAAAACCATTGCCATTACAGCAATATTTATTGTGTAGTTTAATTAGAACCAACTCCAGAGCTGCAGCCCCCTCCAGAGTGGGGAAGGTAAAGACACCTACAAATGCAATCACCCTGCTATTGGCTTGTAGATTTGTTTGTTTACCACCAATCCATGCCCCTTCTCATTAGCATGCCTAATGTCCCATTCCTTGAGAGGACCCCTTGCTGGTTAAGCAATTATTAAATGTGACTCCCTGGGGTCTGAGTCCCCTGGATATTCTGGCTTTTGCAGTGTGGGTGAGGGGTTGGACACTGAGGGGGATTGGGAGGGGGCGGAGGGGGGAGTGGTTGGTGGTGAATGCAGTGTTACAGAAGGATGGAGCCTGCTATGGCATTCTGCATACCTCTTCCTTTGCCGGAACGCCTTGGTTCTTCTCCTGTCACCACACTCACAGACAGCTTGACAAGTGACAGAAAGGGGTGGAAGGTGAGGTGGAATTGAGGATTTGGGCAGAGAGACTCCAGTTTCTGTGTAAAATCTCCATGGCTGTTGTTTTGAAGATCTCAGTTGCCCAGACACTTTGTAGATTTTGGAGTTAGATTGGTATACATTTTCATTTCATTTATTTATTTTTATTTTAAAAAATATTTCACTAATTTATTTTGCAAGAGACAGAGAGAGAGGGAGCATGAGCAGAGAGAAGGAGAAGCAGACTCCCTGTTGAGCAGGGCGCCGGACAGGGGGCTCCATCCCAGGACCCCGAGATCATGACCTGAGCCAAAGCAGATAATCCACCGACTGAGTCACCCAGAAGCCCCTGCATTTTCATTTTAAATGTCAAAGTTGCTTAAACTTATACACAAAACAGTCACCTTCTAAGGGATTTTTAAAAAGGGAATGTATTAGTGGGTACAGTTGGTTAAGCGGCTGACTCTTGGTTTCATCTCAGGTCGTGATCTAAGGATCATAAGATCAAGCCCCATGTGGGCATGGACTTTGCTTTCTTGAAACTGTGTCTCCCTCTGCCTCTCCTAAACCCTCTTTAAAATAAATAATATCTTAAAAAAAGAATTATCACTTCCATTAGTGATAGATAAGTGCATACCTTCACTGCATCAACAGATGGCTTTTTTTTTTATTTTAAAAAAAAGGTATATCATAAACTAATACTAGTCCATGAGTTATTCTTCTCTATTAACCTGTGGTTTACTGCAATAGTTTCTCTGTTTAGCTTGGCAAGTTAATCTTCCAAAGACTATCTCTTTCAGGGAATGTTCATCTAATGATGATTCTTCCTTTATGGAACTAGACTGATATTTAAACTGTGCTTCTAAAGAAACATAGGTTCTTTAGCTTTTTTATTGCACAGATTTGGCGTTAGTTTTTTTTCTCTTTTTGATTATTCATGGACATAATTAAAACGCTTCTCTATTTGTTGACTGTAGATGCTCTGTAGCTTCGAGGCTCCACATTTCAAAATGCAATAGAGTTATCATAATAAAATATGAGCAAGGCAGTAAGCAGGAAATATTGTAATATATTTTTGCAACCCAGGCTTTGAATATAAAATTTCCCAGATCTCTTCATTATAGTGCCAGCTGATAATGTATTTCTCAGCTTTCATTAAAAAAAAAAAAAAAAAAAAGGTTGAGGATCTGCATTTCTGCCGAATGAAGCTGTATATAAATGAAGTATCTGCAACATAATCATAGGAAGCATGTTTTTTTGTTTCACCAGTCCTTGCTTATGTTACTCATATGAATAATATGATTGATTTTTACTTTATCTCCAACTGGCAGTGTAGTCATAAATCTATCTGTGAGGTACCCAGTATGGGATAAAATGTTATTTTTCCTCAGTGTGGTCTCATTTGATTACAATTGCAGCCTTGCCTGGCCACATTCCATCCATAATTAATTGTCGCTTTGGTTTCCAGTAACAGCCAGGCCACTGCTGTGGCTGTTCACATCTTTAGATAACGGTCTACCATGCCAGCTGGCAAATGAATGAAGACCTTTCACACTGCGCCTAACGGGAGCAAAAGCCTAAGCCTTTGTCGGGGGCAGCTCTTGAAATGATCTCATGCCAGAGAAGGTCCAACTTGCTATGGCTGAAGGTCTCTTTGGCTCAGCACCCTTCTGAGTAAACACCATATGCAGAGAGGTTTCATTTTGCCAACTTATTTTAGTACCTTTCATCCTAAAAGTATTCTCAGTGGTGATAGAAAAATGAGTTTCTTTAAGGTTTTACCTCAGGGTCCAGATCATTCTCTCTTCCCTGTATATTGAGCTGTAATCTTACTAGCCTTAATGACTGCCATTTTGTTATAGATATTTGTTTTCTATCATATTATTTCTTTCTTGGGCATATTTTTTTCTTTCTTGGGCATGTGACTCCGAGGAAAAGAATGTCAAGTATACTAGGCAAAAAGGTTAGGTGATTATCTATCCACATTGAACTATTCCCTGTCAACCGCTGAGATTTAGTTTTGGGTAAGAGAGCACGTTACAATTATTGGTACAAAGCCATCCTAGATGTAATTTTAGCTAGATATATTTAGTTACTTGATTCACTCTGCGATGCTACCTTAAAAAAGCGCACTACATGGGTTGGTATTATTGTTTGGTATGAATTACAGAAGAATCTCATAAAGTATCAGAATTCTAGTTCATTTGTGATTCGTTAAAAAAAATTTGAGCCAGGTTTTCAAACTTAAAGGTCTTCAGGAGCCAGACAGATACTCTGAATAAAATAGATGAAGTCTACAATTTTGAGGACTGAATGAAAAAAAAAAAAAGAGTAGATGGTTG
Organism: Vulpes vulpes; assembly: GCF_048418805.1. Taxonomy (NCBI): domain Eukaryota; kingdom Metazoa; phylum Chordata; class Mammalia; order Carnivora; family Canidae; genus Vulpes; species Vulpes vulpes. The sequence continues at coordinate 92,706,731 of NC_132786.1, forward strand.
GCATGTAGGGTAAATGAAAAAGTGAGAGAAAGTAGGTCTAGTCACACCAGATCTTTCTTTTGTCAAAGGAAGCCAGATACCTAGATTTTTATCTGATGTCTCTTGTTCTTAAATGTCGACAACTATAACTAGTTCAATTAAAAAGAAGTAAAACATAAATGATTCCATTTGTGCAAAGGGCTGGATCTGTAAGGTAACTTTATATTGTACCCAAAGTCTTAGAATAAGACATTTAAAATGTACTTCTGCCTTTAGTAAAATTATAGATGAATGTATTTCACACAGATATATAAATGTAAAAAAGTGAAATTAGTCAAAATAATAGTGACCAAATTAAACAAATCAATGTTTTGAATGTCTATGTAAATATCTCACAAAACTAATGAGAGAATGTATCTTTGTTCAGTTACAGGGAAAGAGTATTAGGCTGGGTAGAGAACAGATACACTGTGTTGCAGGACTTCTTTTCCTTCCATATCTGAGGTTTTTGGTCATGCTGCTGGGAAGAATGAAGAGGTAGACCAGATGAACTGATGGGCAGCAAACCAAAGTTTACTGAGTGATAGTAACAAAGCTCCCAAAGAGGGAGGGGACCTGAGAGAGTTGCCGATTTGGTGGTTAAATCTACGGGCTTTTACGGGTTCTTTAGTGTTTGGGCTCTTTGTGCCTTAGTTTGATTAACCCTCTATGCACCTGGTACCCAATCAAGTTTTTGTCCATGCCCTCATTTATTTATCAGATTGTTGCTCACCTGGGAAAGGGTGGAGGGCTCCTTCCAGGATGCTGTTTGGGAGCCTTGGGGACCAAAAAGACTGGGGCTGCCACTGCCCTGAGGCATGCCAGTCAGTGGCAGGCCACTCGATGCAGCTTTTTCTTTAAATATGCCACTGGCTGTTGAGCCGGTCCCCTGGGCCTGGGTTTGGATGCCCAAGGCCATTCCCTTCCTTTCCATTACATACAAGTTGTCTAAGTCCTCCCAGTAGGAAGAATTAAAGCTGGGGCATTCAGTAAAGCCTAGAATAACAGGATAGGATCTTTTTCCTTTTAAGAGTAGTTCTCCTCTTAGGATGAGGGGTGAGGTGGGGGTTGGGGGATAGGGGTTGTTTTTCCCTGCCTGCCTTTCTTCTGACTCTTTCTTTTTTTTTTTTTTTTTTAATTTTTATTTATGATAGTCACAGAGAGAGAGAGAGGCAGAGACAGGCAGAGGGAGAAACAGGCTCCATGCACCGGGAGCCCGATGTGGGATTCGATCCCGGGTCTCCAGGATCGCGCCCTGGGCCAAAGGCAGGCGCCAAACCGCTGCGCCACCCAGGGATCCCCTTCTGACTCTTTCTTAGTTGTATTGTTTTCATGGACTGTGTTGTTTTCTTACATGTGCTCCCCAACCCCCATCCAATTTGAGGCCACTGCCATTTGCCATGAAATGATTGATAAAAAGCAAATTTTTCTTTTTATACTATCTATTATAAGTTTATGCTTTTATATAATCTGCCTTGCATTTCACAATGCTGAAAATAATTAGAACTTAAAGATTTGCAGAAAATATGATGCTATTAATTCAATAGTGTATTCTGTTGTGCAATCATAATAAAACATAGATTTAGAATTCAACAAACATAGTGCTTTGTTCATGATTGAAAGATAGGTTCTGGGAGGCTTGGGTGGCTCAGTGGTTGACCGTCTGCCTTTGGCTCAGCACGTGATCCTGGAGTCTGGGATCGAGTCCCACATCAGGCTCCCTGCATGGAGCCTGCTTCTCCCTCTCTGCCTGTGTCTCTGCCCCCCCCCCCCCCCCCCCCCCCGCCCTGTGTGTCTCTTATGAATAAATAAATAAAATCTTAAAAAAAAAGAAAGGTAGGTTCTAAGATGAAAGAATAGTTCTAAGCAGATTTTGAGGGAGAGCTAATGTAGAACATGGTATATGGAAAATCAAGGAACACAAGATTGTAAAGCTTTAGTTCCTTTTTTTTTAAAGGGATGAAGGAAATAAACATGTGAGTATAGGACTTGATATTCTAGAGAGAAAATGGATATGTAGATAATAGATGTAGTATGTAACTGAGTAATGTTGGATGTGTAAAAGGAATCATTTCTTTATTTTCTTCAAGATAATTTGATATCAAGCTCTTTTTCATAAGGGCTTCCATGAAAGCAATAGGCCTGTCCCTCCCCAGGGGTTCCACAAAGACCCAAGGGGTCTTAACATAGAGTGGTGTACTCACTGAGGTTCCTCTGAGATACTTTGATTCCAATCTCTCATGAGCCCTCAAAATCAACCCTAAAGTTCCAATCTCCTACTATGATACAGTCAGTGAACTTAGGCTCAGGTAAAGAGACAAAGGTTGTCTTCATCCACTGAGATAATCTGCTTGCCTGATTATCTTCTTGGAACAGGTAAAGAAAAGAGCTATCTAAAACAAAACAATTCTATTGCTTTCCTTATTATTTTACAATACAAATAAAGCAAAAATCAATATTCTAATATGATATATTGGCTCAGAAAACATTTGGAAGTATCTCAGTAAGAAAGCCTTAGGGAGGGGCCCCCAGGTGGCTCAGCGGTTGAGTGTGTCTTCCTTTGGTTCAGGGCGTGATCTCAGTTTGGGGATCCAGTCCTACATCAGGCTCCCTGTGAGGAGCCTGCTTCTCCCTCTGCCTGTGTCTCTCCCTCTCTCTCTCTCTCTGTGTCTCTCATGAATAAATAAATAAAATCTTAAAAAAAAGAAAACCCCAGAGATACAAAGTAACAGTGGAGGCAGCAGTAAATAATCAAGGGAAAAGTATATGTTATTATGGGAAATAAGAGGGAGAACAATGTTTGTATCTACCATCTGGGTAACATCTCTCTTTCCATCTATCTGTTTTCGTATAGTTGATATTTGTGCTCTTTTCCCGATAAAGTTATGAAAGGTGGAGATTTGGAGAAGTACTTCCTGAAATTGACTTTACACAAAAGATACCTAAGAAGGCTTTAGTTTCTTTTAGGGAATAAGTCTGTTGACATGTTTGAAGTGGGGAAATTTTAACTGAATTTTACAGTGTAACATGTTTTATTCTCATCTGTCTGAATATAATAATGTTTTTCTTCCCCAAATTATACCTTAGAAACATGAAAATTGCCTAACGTTTAAGTAATTACAAATTCTCTCATCCTATAGAGCTTTTTAAAAATCAATTTGCACATCAAAATAGAGCTTAGAGTAGGTGTACTCACCAGAAAACAATTCATTTCTCCACTCAAGAATCTGATGCATCCGTATGCTTTTTATTACTAGGGGTATTACCTCACTTGCAGGTGTAGGTGAACATTAGGATCACTTTAAAAAGCAAGTGAGTCTATCATGGAGGCCACATGTACATATTTATGGGGTGGATATGAGGTTTAGTGTTTTGGTTCTTTGTTTGGGTTATAGTTTCCATCATTTATGGATTAAAAGTAATGTATTTTGAAAATTTGAACAGAAGTGAAAAACAGATGGATGTTAAAACCGGTGGATGACAACAGGAAGCTAAGTGATGATAGAAAAGGCATGTAAGTGGCATGGAAGGCAAATATGGAGAAGTAAGCAAATTGCTGCGTGAGCGATGAGAGTGGAAAACCAGAGCAGTATTTTAAAATAAGTCTATTCTTTTAGAAATGTAATTTTAAACAGAGATGTGTAATTAGGTTAAGATACTAAATATTATAAAGTAGGCTTTGACTTATTTTCTAAAAGTTTATATACTTAATTTTTATGCTTACCCTGAGAAAAATGAGGTAAGATTTTTTTAGGGGGTAAAGGTTCCTGTGTTCAAGTATGTAAGGTAATTGGAATTAGGGGTTCATATGCACCTGAAGATATAAAGCACCTGGGCCTTAGATGATTCAATCTAAAGCAGGTCTTAAGCCTGGGAGGCATATTAGAGAATTTGTTAGTCCCCTTTAATCTGTGAAACAAATTTTGAGCATCTAGGCATATGTGCATTTCTCTGGAGTGAGGACACCACATAGCTCTTTTTGAGAAGTATCTCAACACTTTACATTGTTAAGAACCTATGCTTCGAAGTACCATACATTGAAAGGTATGGCTAACAGATATCTTGGTTTCTCCTGAAGTGAGGAAATAAAAAAAAAAAAAGTGAGGATCAAATGTGCTTGGTCTCTGTAATCTTGTGTGGCTATAGATGGTACCTCCATCAGAAATAAGCAAAGAGGTAGTAACAGAATTTTCTAGGAAATGAGGACTGTTATGGAGAGGTGAATATTCCTGGTGTTTTGTTCTGAGCAGGGAGCTTTTAGTAGGAACCCGGGAAAGCCCTTGAGGCAGGAACCAGTAGGCTTTTCCAGACATTGTATCAGAGTATCAACCAAATAGATTATTGGTTCAGCAGGGCTCTAGCTCCAGGAAGGGCCTTGCTGTCAGCAGGGAACCAAAGCCAGTTGAGTAGACTGGGCAGATTGTGGAAGCAGATGCCATGGACAACTCCCAGGCTCAGATTGGTATATCCTGGTTATCTCAGTAATAAGTTAGGTAAGCCAGAGCCTATGGCTAAATGAAGCTGGAGAAAGACAGCATCTGGTTAAGACTTCCGTAGAACAAAGCCTTGAACTGCAGTTTGGTGATCAGGTGTTTACGCTAGGTCACACTTATTTGTAAAGTGCTGTGATTTTCTTAATGCTTTAATTATATTTTATTTTGCTTGTTAGACACCTTGGTTTACTGTTTACTTGTGGTGACTAGGCAAAAGATATGTACTTAGGTATCACTGGCATAGACACTTTTTAAATAACTCAACAGTATTATCTTATTTATTTATTTTTTTAAGATTTTATTTATTTATTTATTCATGAGAGGCAGAGAAAGAGAGGCAGAGAGATAGATAAGATGGAGGGAGAAGCAGGCTCCTCGCAGGGAGCCTGATGTGGGACTCAATCCCCAGACTGGGATCGTGCCCTGAGCAGAAAGCAGACACTCAACCACTGAGCCACCCAGGCATCCCTCAAGAGAATTATTTTAAATCAAGAGAACAAATGATGAGTCAAATGCCAGTGAATCCTCAGGATGCCAGTACATTCTACATTGTGTGACTATCAACTTTGTTTTAAAGGAAAGAAAGCAAATAATACAAATTAATTTTACAGATACTAATCAACTATTTCCCCCACCAAATCCTTAGAATTACTGAATATTTGAGTTTCAAAGTAAAGATGAAAGGATAAGCTCAATTAGGACAAAGATGCAAAACCCTTATAATGGTTCATGGAAGCAAAATGACAAATTCTCCAATCATCCCACTGGAAATTTCCCTAAAGAACTGGTTTAATAGTTATAAAATAATTCCAGTTAGTCTCTAAATTGTTTCATTTATCTAATTAAAAATGCATGTATGAACCAAAAAGCTCTCATGGTTTATAACTGTGTGGCTACCAGTCTCTCAGAAGTATATTCAACACAACTGTTTTTTATGACTCAACAAAATTCTTTTCCTGTCTTATTAGATTAAATCTCTAAAAATCCACTGAAAGTCATGTCAATACTTTATTTATTTATTTATTTATTTATTTATTTATTTATTTATTTATGAAAGAGCACAAGCAGAGGGGGAGGGCAGAGGGAAAAGCAGACTCCCTGCTTGAGTGGGGAGCCTGATGCAGGGCTTGATCCCAGTACCTCAGTATCATGACCTGAGCCTAAGGCAGAGGCTTAACTGATGAAGCCACCCAGGTACCCCCTCACTCTTATTTTCAATGGGTGAAGGAAAGGAGAGAAACAACATTTCTTTTATCATAAATTTTATTTAAAAAGTTAAGCATCTAGTTTATTTTAATCTCTTCTATAGTATACTTTATTAACAGGATAGGGCATTTCATTTCCCTTTGTCTAAAGTCAGAAATACTCCTAGTTCATGTTATCCTGCTATATTTCCTAAGTAGGGTTTCAGTTTGCTAATGCTGCACACAATTTCTGTTTCTGGTTTTGTTTATATGTTTTTTGTGTGTGTGTGTGTGTGTGTGTGTGTTTTAATCTGCCTTTGAATTGAGGATATTGAACAAGAAATTATACTGGGTTTCACTGAAATTATTAGATCATTGAAGTTTTCAGAAATACTAACTTGAAATATAAGAACCAAATACACATTAGTTACCAAAGGGAAACTTTTCTCTAAAGCATAATAAGGCAAACTCTTATCCATAACTAGTTTAGAGTATAAACATTTGTACATTTGCCTGTGTGTGTATGAACTCGAAGCAGACCTCTAATATTTCAATAGAAAGAAAACACTCACATAGGAGTGTATATGAGTGATCTTGATATCAGAGGAGCAATGGCAATAAGGCTTTGCTTCAGTATATTTGCAGTTAATGTAGTGTGAAAAATGGCTTGGTGGTACTTAAAACCATGATGTAGATAAAACAAGGGTCCTGAAAAAGTGTAATTTAATAGGGCAAAGGAGCTACTGCAGGCATCTAGGAGAAAAGTAGTTTGAGGAATTTGGAGGAGTTTACTTTTATTATCTTATTTCTGGAAGAGAAGTAGACCCATACAGGAAGACATTACAGGCACATCTCATTTTATTATGTTCTGCTTTATTGTGCATCGCAGATACTGCATTTTTTAGAATCTGAGGACTTCAAGAATTCAGTGGAGGAAGTAACTGCAGATGTAGTAGAAATAGCAAGAGAACTAGAATTAGAAGTGAAGCCCGAACATGGGACTGAACTGCTGGAATCTCATGATAAAACTTGAGTGGAGGAGGAGTTACTTGTTATGAATGAGCAAAGAGAGTGATTTCTTAAGATGAAATGTACTCCTGGTGAAGATGCTGTGAAAATTTTTGAAATGACAACAAAGTATTTAGAATAGTATATGAATTTACTTGATAGAGCAGCAGTAGGGCTTGAAAGAATTGACTCCAATCTTGAAAGAAGTTCCACTCTGGGTAAAATGTTATCAAACAGCATCACATGCTACAGAGATTGTTTGTGAAAGGAAGACTCTATGGATTGGCAAACTTCATTGTTGTCTTATTTTAAGAAATTGCCATAGCTACCCCAGCCTTCGGCTACCACCACACTGATCAGTTATTGACCATCAGCATCCGGTCAAGACTTTCCACCAGCATAAAGGTTGTGATTTAGTGAAAGCTCAATTGATGGCTCACATTTTTTAGCAATAAAGTATCCTTTAATTAAGGTATACACATAGTTTCTTTTATTTTTATTTATTTATTTTTAAAGATTTTATTTATTTATTCATGAGAGACACAGAGAGAGGCAGAAACATAGGCAGAGAGAGAAGCGGGGTCCCTGTGGGGAGCCCAATGGAGGACTTGATCCCAGTACCTCAGGATCATGCCCTGAGTGGAAGGCAGATGCTCAACCACTGAGCCACCAGGCATCCCCACATTGTTTCTTTTAGACATAATGTTATTGTATACTTACTAGACTACACTATAGTGTAAACATAACTTTTTTTAAATTTATTTTTTATTGGTGTTCAATTTGCCAACATATAGAATAACACCCAGTGCTCATCCCATCAAGTGCTCCCCTCAGTGCCCATCACCCCAGTCACCCCCACCCCCTGCTCAACTCCCTTTCTACCACCACTTGTTCGTAAGCATAACTTTTATATGCAGTACAAAAACAAAAAAAATCATTTGACTTACTTTATTGCAGTAGTCTGGAACTGAACCCATAGTATGTCTGAGGTATGCCTGTGTTAAAGAGAAGAGTTGACTCTTCAAAGAATTAAATTTCATAAAGAAGAGAGGGACGTAGGACAATGTTCCAGGCTGGGAGTTCTAAAGAGATGTAAGGGCCATTTGCATTGCCTAAAACTTGACTGAAGATATTTTCATGATAATTGAGAAAATTTTATAATGGTCTGGAATGTTGGATAATGTATTTGTGTTAATTTTTTTTCTTAGAAGTGCTGATGGTGGTATGGTTACGTGGGAAAACATTTTCATTTTGGAAAGACATTCTAAGGCATTTAGAAGTAAAATGTCAGGATGTGTGTCACCTATTTTCAAATGGTTTGGCAAAAAGGAAGTATGTCTTCATGTATATAAAAAGATAGAGCAGCTGTGACAGTGTGCACATCCTTGAATGCAAGTGAGCGATATATGGTTGTTTGTCTTACTCCCTCAATTTTGACTGGGTTTGAAAATTTTAAAATTTAAAAATCCAACTAAATAAATAACAGCACAGTTCACAAACAAGTGAACAACAAAGAATAGATGTCAAGGAAGACAATATAGTGAGCTCACATATTTAAAATTGCTTTTTCTTGTGACCACATTATAATGAGAATGAGGAAACATAAAGGGATATAAACTCGCACAAATGAGATGAATATAAGGAATACATCTGCATAGTACTTATATCTAGAGATTTCTGGAATCTGGGAAAGGGTGTATTTGAGGATGTATAGTGGGGAAAGTCACACTTAGAATAGTGAAAGGGCTACAGGTGAAGAAAGGCCAATGATCAACAAATTCTATTATATACCCAGCTCTTCATTAGTAATGTGGTGAATTAATTAAATATAGACAGAAAATCACGAATCACTACATAGTTGATAAGCGCTTGCTTGTAAAATGAAAGTCCAAGTGAAACAAATTTTAAAAATTACTTTGGAGTACAAGAAAATTTATAAAAAAGAAGATTAAAAGCAAATAAGTAATGAAAAAACAAATTACAAATCCCCAAATTCTAGTACGTATTCTTAGAGTCAAGGAGGATTGTATCCATAAAAAGACAGAATGCAATGAAAAGAAACAAGAATAAGAGCCCTTAAAAGTTAAAAACTTAATTGCCAAGTATAGTAATATTAATGTTGAAGGATAAATCAATGAAATTATCCAGAAAGCATAACAAAAACACTGAAAGAACACATGAAAAAAATTTAAAAAATAGGGAATCAACCCTATTCAATCATCATGTAAATAATTGTTCTCCTAGAAAAAGAAAACAGATGGGAGAACACTGTCAAAGAGATACTAATATTACTACTAATGGTAATCATACTGATAATATTACAACTAATATTAACAATAGTAATACTTTGTTACTTTACTTAACTGTATTAAACAACTAAATCCTCATATCAGATAAATTATAAATCATTCCCAGTAGCCTGAAGCCAGGGCAGTAGTATAACACAAGGGGCTATGCTCCCAACCATTAGTGAAGAACTAATTTGGGTTCAAGTTGATAAGACCCACTGAGTACTTAGGTTAGTTGTTGAAAACAGTCCAACAAGAAGACAGAGAAATAGTAAAAGTTCACAAATGAGAAAAAAGTAGCAAACTTAAATGTTTCTGAGGAGGAAAAAGAAAATCAACAATAGTTGGTTAAAAGAGGAAAAATAGACAGGTATACTTCTCAACACTAACCCTAATATTAGAAAACAATTCAAAGTTCTGAGGAAGGGGATCTCTGAGTGGCTCAGCGGTTTAGCGCCTGCCTTTGGCCCAGGGCGCGATCCTGGAGTCCCGGGATCGAGTCCCACATCGGGCTCCCAGCATGGAGCCTGTTTCTCCCTCTGCCTGTGTCTCTGCCTCTCTCTCTCTCTGTATGTCTATCATGAATAAATAAATAAATCTTTTAAAAAAACCAAAGTTCTGAGAAAAAAAATTCTATACTTAGTCAAATTTTTATTTTAAAATTTTTATTTTTTACTAAGTGAATTTTTAAAACATAACTAAGGGAAAATAAAAATATTTTTAGGTACCCAAAGACTGCAGTATTTATCCCTTCTTAGGACATATCATTAGAATGTATTCCAGCAATATTAGGGTATAATATATCTGACAAAGGACTACATCTAAAAAGACTTGAGGGCAGCCCCCATGGCCAAGCAGTTTAGTGCGACCTTCAGCCCAGGGTGTGATCCTGGAGACCTGGGATCGAGTCCCACGTCAGGATCCCTGCATGGAGCCTGCTTCTCCCTCTGCCTGTGTCTTCGCCTCTCTCTCTGTGTCTGTCATGAATAAATAAATAAAATCTTAAAAAAAAAGGTGACTAATTTTTAGAACTCAATAATAAGGCAAGCAACCCAATTAAAAACAAGCACAAAATATTTAAAAAGGTACTTCACAAGAAGAGATTTTTAAATGACCAGTGAACACTGAAAAGATTTTACATATCATGAGGGAAATGCAAAATAAAATCACGATTTATCACTATACCTTGATTAGCATAGCTAAAATTAAAGGGATGATAATGCTAAGTTTTGGCAAGGTGTTGAAACAATTAGAACTCTCATATTTACCAATAGGATTATAAAGTGGTACAACTACTTTGGAAAACAGTTTTTCAACTTTGAACAAAGAGCATACAACCCAACAAGGCCAGTTCTAGATTTTTAAGATTTAAGATAAATAAGAACCAATGTCCACGTAAAGATTTGTACCTGAATGTTCATTGCAACATATTCAAAATCATCCCAAAGTGGAAAGGTTAATAGCAAAATAAATAAACAAGTTGTGATATAACCATACAATGGAGCAAACTACAGTACTGATACAGTAACCATGTGGTTAAATCTCAAAAACATTCTTTTTTTAAAAATTTATTTATTTATTTATTTATGATAGTCATACATAGAGAGAGAGAGAGAGGCAGAGACACAGGCAGAGGGAGAAGCAGGCTCCATGCACCGGGAGACTGACGTGGGATTCGATCCCAGGTCTCCAGGATCGCGCCCTGGGCCAAAGGCAGGCACCAAACTGCTGCGCCACCCAGAGATCCCCCTCAAAAACATTTTAAGGGAAAGAATCCAGACACAAAAGACATACTGCATAACTCCATTTATATGAAATTATAGGAAAGGAAGCTCTAATCTATAGTAAAAGAAAAGTTCAAATATTCTCTGGTTCAGGGTGGGAGATTGAATGCAGATGTACATAAACAATTTTTCTGCCTGTTAGAAATCTTAATATTGGTGATGGTATGCTTTTGTCAGCAGAAATCGGAGTGATATAATTGGAAGGTAGAAAGAAACAAGGAAAAAAAAAAAAAGAAAGAAACAAGGAATGATTCTTTTCTAGAGCCTTCAGTGGGAGGACGGCCCTGCCAACACTTAGATTTTAGACTTCTAGTCTTCACAGAGAGAATGAATGAATTTGTTATTTTCAGCCACCTAGTTTGTGCTAATTTGTTATAGCAGCTCTGGAAAACTAACACAGTAATCATATTAAAAAAATAGCTCTGGATATAACCAGAAGAAAAACCAAAACCAGTTAAAAGTTGTTGCCTTTTTGGAGAGGATTTGTGAGGGGGTGAGAAAAGAGATTTCTCTTGCTTTTAAATTTTTTTAATGAAATTATTTATATTTAACACATGTATTACTGAGTTAGATATTTTTTAAAAATATTTTATTTATTTATTTGAGAGAGAGAGAGAGAGAGAGAGAGCATGAGTGGGGTGAGGAGCAGAGGGAGAAGCAGGCTGCCTACTGAGCAAGGAGCCTGAGGTAGGGGGCTTGATGAGGGACTTGATCCTAGGACCCTGGGATCATAATCTGCCCTGAAACCAGATGCTTAACCAACTGAACCAGGCTTAACCAGGTGCCCCTGAGTTAGCCTTTTTTTTTTTTTGAATGAAGCATTTTTAAAAGAGTAATTAAGTTGAAAATATCCCAGGGTCAAATATAAGTGAGCAGATGATTAGGTAGGGAGTTTAGATGGATGAAAATAGGGCTGATTCAATTGGAACATACAAATTTGAACTATTATTAGGACTAAGTATCCCAAGGGGCACAATGGGTCTACTAAAAGATTCAATAACTAACTCAAATTACTCTAATTTATCTTAAGACTCACTTGTTTTGCAATAATAAAAAAGAACTTTGACTTCAAAGTATGTGACTCAGTGTATGGTGTGCATATGTCTTCTCTCTGAGGGATAAATGAGAGGCCAAAGAGGATTTTCTTTCTCCATGACTCAGACCCTTTATGGAGGAAAAAGAAAAAATAAGAGATAAGAACAGGGTGCCTTGCTTTTGAGGATATACAGGGGAAATCATCCCAGTTAATGCTCTTGATGCCTTTGCTGGCTCCAATAAGTCTTGTAGAGACTGCAGCCTCCATTCCATGCATTTCCTCATTTGTTTTGCTCCATCTCAAGATTTTCCAATGGTCTCAAAACTAACAAGCCCAAGTCAGTTTCACAATGCTTTACTTTAAACAGAGAGTACATAACTGGCTTACTTCTCTCCTCTCCTCCTTTCTATATGTGTGTCTATATGTCTGTCTGTCTGTCTGTCTAGCTAGCTAGCAATTCCTGGGTATTACCAGAGACCCTGATTCAATAGGTGTGAGATGGGGACTGAAACTTTTTAAAAAGAATGTATTAAAAAAAAAAAACCCCACCTACTCTAGGTTTATAAGAGAAAAACTGATACTTCAGCTCTAGTTCTAAACCATAATAAGTAACCACAGAAGAGATTTTAATTCAGTTCTAGTCTACCTGTCCTGCAACTCCATGTAACAGTATTGTTTCAATTCTCCTAACTTTGGAAAATCAGCCAATCTCCAAAATCACTTTTCTTAAATGTGATATAAACTGGGTTCTTTGCTTAGAGAGACTGTGTCCTACCAACCCAGTTGCCCCTTAGCAAGTAAGAAATTCAAGTTTATATTAGATATCAGAGGGGTGGTCTCTTCCTCGACACTTGTCAAATGATTCTTAAAGTTTTATTTCTATGAAGGTTTAATTTTTCTTGTTTCCTCTCCCATCATGAAATACAGCTCAAAATCATTTTGCCAAAACAGTAACCAGACCTGAATCCATTTTCCTATCCTGATTCTAATTTAATGGACTTGACACTGCAATGTGGGCTGCCTGACTGGCTGGTCTCTGCACCTGCCACTGTAGATGGCAAAGCTCTCATTGAGAGAAACAAAAACAATATTCATAGGTCAGTTGAGGTTTAATGAAAGCAATAAAAATAATCCTCAGAGTGGATAGTAGATGGAGGTATCCTCTGGAATAATTCTATAAAGCTATCGCAATTACAAGGTATTTAAAGTTAAGTACTGTGATACAAAATTCAAAAGGTTTATTGAAGACAATGTTCTACACTTAAAGCATAACTGAAAATTGTGCATTACATAGTAAATAGAGGGGAAAAGTGTCCTTAAAAACATATGGAGAAATTGAATTTCATCAAAATGAAATCTCTGGTTCTGTGAAATCCTCTTTTCATTTAAGAAAATGAAAAGTCAAGCCACAGATAGAGAAAATACATATATGACAAAAGATTTGTATCTAGAATATATAAATTGCTTTTAAAGTTCTCTCTCTCTTTCTTGCTTTCTCCAACTTCAACCATTCATTTAGAAAATGGGCAAAAGATAGGTACATATGTTTCACCAGAGAGGTTATAAAGATGGCAAATAAACACATGAAAAGATGTTAATCATCAGCCATTAGAGAAATGCATTTTAAAACCAACATACAATACCACCACATACCTACCAGAATAACAAATAGTGACAATGCCAAGTGCTGGAGCAGAGTAACAGGATCACTCACACATCACTCATACAAGGCGTATCAATGACATGGACACTCTGGAAATAACCTGGCAATTCTTTAAGTAATGGACTTACAATACAGCCATTCATTGTGTCCGTGGGTATATATCTCAGAGAAATGAAACTTATTTCACAGAGAGATTTTACCTAAGTGTTCTTGACAGCTTAGTAGTTGCCATGGGTTAGGGATGGGGGTGGCTGTGGCTATAGAGGGGTAGCACATGGGAGTTATGTGATGATGGCACCATTTTATATTTTGACTATAGTGATGGAAACATGAACCTATACATGATAAAATTTCATAGAACTAAACACACACATGCACACAAAGAAATGCGTGTATAACTAGTAAAATCTGAAAAAGGGCCATAGTTTGTCCCAATATCAATTACCTGGTTTTCATATTGTACTGAGGTTATATAAGATGTTAATATTGGGGTAGGCTGGGTGAAGGGTGCACGGAATCTTCCTGTACCTTTTTTTTGCAACTTCCTGTAATTCTATAATTATTTCAAAATAAGAAGTGAAAAATATTAGTGATATATGGTTCAAAGTCTGAAAAGTTATAATTCTTGAAGTGAATTAAGCCATGTTTAAAATGTGTTCACATCAGGCAGCTTGATGATTCAATAGTTTAAAGAATAATTTATTACCTTATTACCTCTGTCAAGTAATATAATTTCCCCCAAAAATATAAGAAAGAGTTCAACTGGTAGAGATCTTATGATATAAGTCAAATGTTTTAGAAAAATTATTTTTTTTAAATGCACAATCCAATGTAAGAGTATAATATCTATCATCTCTATCTCTCTCTCTCTCTCTCTATCATCTATCTATCTATCATCTGTTTTTTATCTATCCAAAACTTGATAACATCTGTTAATTTAGACAGGTTCATTACCATATATTTTCTTGGGAAGTATTATTCTTTATTATGAATTATATCTTTGCAAGTTTTAAAATTTATATATTTTATTTTTGTATGTATTTTATCCCAATTTAGTTTTCTAAAAGGTTTTTCAAAAATATAGTTACTGAAATCTAAAAAGCAGGGAGCCACTGTCATACTGCCCTAGAGTATTTAAAATATGATTTTCTATTAAAATATTTGATTAACTTCTTCTCAGAAATTCATCTGTTATTATGAACAGGGTACAGCTGTGTTTACATTTTATTTTTATGCACACGAAATTTTGTTGAAAGAAAGGATAATAATGCTGGTTTCTGTCACACAGAGAATGTGTTGAAATGACACATATTTGTATTTTTCCTCATGTTTTTGGTTAGAATTTCTAAATGCCTGGCTTTTCTTGGCTAAATTGGAATTGGCTTGAAAAAGTCCATGTTGGCTGATTTTCCAGCACTGACTTGAGTTTCACTATGGCAAATAGAATTGATTTCTATTCCAGAATTAAAATGTCACAGTTCAGAAACTGATTAAAAAGGGAACATAGGCATGTCCCAAGGAATTCCTGAAAACCTAGTTTTCATGGTTTTTATTTTTTCCAAAGTGAGATAGATTTTTATGTCTAAATGTGAAATTAGGTTTCCTATTTATGAAAAAAAAACTTCTCATTCTGAAAATATGAGGGTGTCATACATTTACTGTGACTATCCACTTATCTTCCATAGGAATTTTGCAGTCCTAGGGTTTTGCATACTTTAGAAGATCTGATCATCATCATCATATCTCCTACGTGAAAGTATCAGTAATCACCCCAATGACAGCTTCTAACTTAAAAGTTTTCCCTGTGATCCACTCACCAGAAGCTGTGACATGACTTCTGGTTCTTCTCAGAGAATGCTGATTACCACAGGTCATCAAACCCACTGATAAACTCATGTATCCTTTTGTCCCTCTTTAATGGATTTTCTCTTCTGATTTTTCTGTCTGTGCTAAACTTGTAGCTTAACCAGTATATTTAAAACATACCTAGTCATCTTGAACAGAGAGCAAGAATTATTTAGATGATGTACTAAAATTACTAAATTTACCTTTCATGTTAATATGCTAGGTAACATGCAGATTGACCTATTTACGTGTGCCTCTGGCCTAGAAAACAACTTCTAGCTTAAAGCTTAAACATATCTCATAACTTTTAATTGTGTTTTATACTCACATATAATGAGCTTTCTTACTATTTTGTGTTCTGGAGGTGACAGATATATGATTATGGATTTGCTACAGGAGTACTTCTATTTTTTCACACAGATAAGCTGCATGGCCAAGATGCCTTCATATATACCACTCAATGTATGTAAGAACCAGGTTCATTTAGTTGAAAAGTATAGTTACCTGGCTTTGACATATTCTTGGAATTTATTAATGGCTTCATTCCAGGCCTTCGAAGTAGTTTTGTGGTCTTGGTAAATGTATGCCATAGACTTAGCAGCAGCAGCATCTATTCCTGGGCTATAAGGATAGGCCATGAGCTAAAGGAGCAGAATCCTTTTCACTGACAAATCTAGAGACTTCATCACTTTCCATCAATGCTTGCTAAAATATGATGCTTGTATCTGAGTGGCACAGAATATAGAACATACGGTACTTGCACCCCAATGTTGCATGGGTAAGTTTTTTTAAATAGTTATATATTTACATTAGTGTGTATTACAATACAGCTAAATTTTAAACCCATGATTTCACATCCATAATTGTTTAAGGTGATTAAGGGAAATGTGTACTTACTTAAAGAAAACATTATGTGAAATAAAATATATAAGATAGGGCAGCCCTGGTGGCCCAGAAGTTTGGCGCCACCTTCGGCCTGGGGCGTGATCCTGGGGACCTGAGATCGAGTCCCATGATGGGCTCCCTGCATGGAGCCTGCTTCTCCCTCTGACTGTGTGTGTCTCTCTCTGTGCCTCTCATGAATAAATAAATAAAATTATATATCATAATATGATATATAATGCTATGTGAAGGTGCCAAAAATTGTGAAGTATTTTTTGAGTGAATACGTTTTGTGAAATGGTGTTTAAGGGGTGGAAAACAGTGTAGTACTAGAACCAAGCAAGGGCCCTAGAAAACAGGAAATGTAGTAGCATTTATTATTATAGACAGGTGTTTGCTAAATCCCATCTAAACTTTTTTAAAACCTATAACGTAGGGACTGTTACCCATAATTTGTAGGTGACAAAAACCTCAACTATGTGGTGGAACAAGAATTCAAACATAGGCCTCCCTGCTTCTGGTGCCCATAAACTTTTATCTTCAAGGTAAGAGAAAATAATGCACAAGGCCAAATAGACGTTTAGGCAGGTGCGCTTCTGGTCTGCCACTGACTAAATGGGCTCCTAATAAATTGTTGCTTGTTATTTTTCATTTGTAATGGAGACTAAGATTGACCAAGTTATACTTTGTTTTGCAAATGCCACAGCTAATACCTTTAATCTGAGTAGAGCTTTTCAAGTAAAAGATAAAGGCAATTACTGTATTACTATTATTTTTAAGTTAATTTAGCTCATTGATTCACCAGATCAAATTATCTACAGAAAACAAAATAGATGTTTATGGGTAATGTCATTCTAACTTTGTGCTACTATTTGAAGTACCTAGTTTTCTTTTGAAAAACAATATTGTTCTTTGAACTTAATTATGAGACTTGTATTGGGGAAGGCTCAGCTTAATAACAGCTAATCATAAGAACCTGGTAATAAGTAGAAATCCAGATGAGGAAAAGCGGTATCAATTTAAAAGACAACTCTTTTAAGAAGGGCTAGTCCAAAGTGAATCTTCCTTACCTCCCTCAGAAATGAGTCATATGTTTCTAGCACAAATGAAAGTCTTCATTGTCAAGATATTCCTTATAGGCAATAGGTGGCAACGAGAGTGAGCTGTTCTTCCTTTTATTCTCTCAGGACTTCAACACACACTTCACACAGCCACACACTCCCACATGCATCACACACATACACATATAAATAAGTACACAGCTCTAGAGGCCACATATATCCCTCATGGCACACAAATGCACACACCAGTCCACATGTACCCATACATTCTCATGCACACCACACGTATACACACTCACACCACCACCATCCACACATACATGGCCACACAGTCATGCCTTAGAAAGGTGGAAATGAGGGCAATAACATTGTCTATTGAGATTTAAAATATTTCAGCCACACTTAAAATTTCAAAGTTGAGATTTACTACTTGCCTTAAAGCCCTGTTTCCAAAATGTAGCAAAGTCTCACCAGGGGCACTTACCAAAAATACAATCTGGGCCCTGCCACAAATTCTGAAAAGAATTCGAGGGAGGGGCCTAAAAATCTCTGTGTTATAAATGCCTACCCCCCCTTAAGATTTTGTTTATTTGAGAGAAAGAGAGAGATAGCAACAGAGAGCACTAGTTGGGAGGAGAGGGAGAAGCAGACTCCCCACTGAGCAGGGAACCCCCAACCCCTAACTGGGGCTCCATCCCAGGACCACCTGAGCCAAAAGCAGGTGTTTAACCAATTGGGCCATCCAGGTGCCCCTATGCCTCCCTTTTGAAAGGATGGCTCCCTCCATAGACTTTTTAACTTGAGTGAGGCAGGGTTTGATTTACCTGAGGCTGGCGAAGCTTTTGTTGGGGACCTACATCTGCCAGGCTCCTCTGAAGGCCCTCGGTATTCTCTGGGCAGGCATGAGGAGGTACTAGCGTCTGGCCCAACTTCCCAGTGAGGGGGCCCTTCTAAGCTGGGGAGATTGGGTTCAGTCCTGGGGCCAAGGACGGAGCCCCTGCAGCCAACGGTATCTCTGCTTTGCTGCACCAACAGTGGCACCTGGCCTGTGTGGCTCTGAGAACCTCCTAGCACTAAGTTAGCTCCAAGAAAAAGATCTAGAGCAGAAGCCAAACTGTGGTTTGGAGGCTTCCCTGAACCAGATTCATGCTGTCTTGTCTGCTTCCTCCTTGCAGGGCTGCAGGGGCAGGGGCAGTTGATGTTCCTGTTGGAGCCCTGGCAGCAGCAGGGGGCTTTGTGGGCCTGCATGATCAAAGGGCTCGGGTTTTCTTACCACCGCTCCCCTAACCCCCATTGGTTCTGTAATGCCTGAGCAAGAAACAGGGTGGGAAATACAGATGTGCCATCACACTAACAACGTGAGAAACTAAAATAAACTTTGAAACCTCTATGGTAAAAAGCAAATTTTGTTATACTGGGTTGGGGAAAGACTGAATATCTTTCTATTCTCTTTGTAGAAAATGATCTTTTAGAATTACAGTTGCATGCAGGAGGGGTCAAAAATACAGGGAGAATATTAAATGGTGAATTAGGCAGTTAGTTAATATTAATACAAATATATTCTTTTTCCCCTCCCACCAGGGATCACCAAAATATAAACTCCAGTACCAACAAAACCTGAGTCTATCCATGGAATCGTAGAAAAAGAATAATCACATAATTGCTGCCAGATTCCATCAAAGAACTCTTTATTCAGGAAAGATGCTGCCTTGCCCAGCTTATGTGAGTTTCCCTGTGACTTCTCAGAAATATCATTTGTGTAGAATGAAGTCTGTGTCTGCCCATTAGAATAAGATTCCATTAAATAACTAAATCATATTCCACGTTCATCCAGCTACTTCCTGATGATTTGGCTTTCCTGATAGTTTTCTAAGAAAAGAGAATCTGTTGGTCAGTTTAGTGGAGTGTCATTGGTTGACACTTGCTGTATATTAATTAGGTGGTTTATTTATCAGTCTAATGTGACCTTTGTTAGTGTGCATATGTGTTCTTGGGAGTAAGCCATCTTGGACCATAAAATTGAATTTCCAAGCTCGAAAGGCTATTGCAGGGCAGATCTTGAACTGAGGCGTCTATAGCAGGGGAAACACCATCTTATAAAGAACCTATTTGCACCTAGAAGAATGTGCAGGACATGCCATTCCATGTTCCTATAGACCCTTTAAATTTTCTTTGTGCACTGCACCCATTTCCTTTAAATCTTTGTATTTTATGAAAGTGGAGAGCCCTTTTGTCAAGGACGTTATTTCACAACTCAGAATGTAACTTTAAAATGCGAGTCAATTCTTATTTTTTTCTTCTGTTCTTTTCCAGAACTTTGAAAGGTATTATTCTTTACAGTTTTCATATGATGTGTAGGTACTATCCCATTGAAATATATTGCTTTAGCACAGGTCACAGGCAAATAATATTTCCCCCCCTCAGTTTAGGAAAATGTTTCAAAAAAATTCAATGTAGTCTGAAAATATGCACTTTTTTATCTCAAACAGTACATAAACTTGTACTGTGGTTTTTAGAAAGTGTCCTGCACTTGTCCTTTTTTAAAGTTTATTTGTTAAATTCAGTCGTTCTGGGGCCTAGAAGATGCAAGACACTTCCTAGGTATTTTCTAATTGGAGCTACTTCTAGCATCAAGAGAGAATGGACTCCTTGGGCCTTGTGATTGAGTGCAAATGTTGCTCTGTTTCACAGATGGGAAAGATATGAGAAAAAAATTGTCAGCATCTTAAGAATCTTTGTCTTCTCTGTCTAATTCCACTATGTACACAATATTCTTCCTCACGCTCCACCATTCATGCCATTCACCTGAATGGGCCCTTTTAGGAACCAAACCACACTCCCAAATCAGGGAACGAGGACACCAGGTTAAAATGAAAAATTGTTAGGAAGCAAGGATTACTGTTTTATTGTTCTTCTCATTAGGTAATTTGGAGATAGGTCCTAAGAAAGGTTTACAGTTCAAAATTCCAGAGATTTGGCTGCATGGATTCCATCAAAGCACCAAAGATGATTGGTTTCTTAGGAATTATTTTTTAAGATGATGATTTATTCTGACAGCTCTTTCTCTGAATTTTATTTCACATCTGTTTATGAGAGATAGTGATGATTGTTATTCTAGAGATGCTAAAGTTTCGTGTTTAAACTCTTTAGTTTGCCAAACTAACTATAATTGCTACTTCACTGGGAATAAAATTCTAAAAATCCTAGGCTTCCTCCAAATTTAATCTCTCTCGTAGATGCTGTGGTGTGCTACCCAGATGCCTCCTTCATGAACAAAGTACTCACTGTGCCAGCTGCTGAAGGCTCACATTTGAGTACCCCTTGGGACATTGCCCTCAGTTGAAGGAGCTACTTTAGCTAGGTTTACAAACTCTCACCAGAGGTAGACCATGTCCAGTGAGTGGTGGAGGCAGGGGAGTGGGAAGATAGAAGCTCGGCCGTATTGCTTCATCCAGGACAACCCTGAAAGGCTGTTCCACTTTCGTAACAGTATGTGGGAACTGGTGAAGCTTCTATTGCCCTGAAGTCCATCTTCTGCTCCATCCTGCTTCTCTCACTCCCTTATAGAGAATTTGTCCCCAGAGCGTTTCCCTGTAAGATGACACAAATTTCTCCTTCTTAGTCTTTTCGTCAGGGACTCTCACCTAAAACAATCATATCCTCCATTATCTTTTACTTTGAAATATGAGTTGTCGATTTAATTAATAGATTTGAGCTTCTGATTTTCATTTAGTTTTTGGTGGTAGTGTCAGCAAAATAATATGTCCCATTCACAATCAGTAGTCATAAAACTGCTAATCTGAAATCTGTTTACACAATCCATTAGGTTTAAAATATATACTTAAAGATACAAATGCATTCATGGCTACTGGGATCATTAATGACTAATAAAAATGCTACAAGGGGGTGCCTGGGTGGCTCACTTGGTTGAGCATCTGCTTTTGGCTCAGGTCATGATCCTGAGGTCCTGGGATTGAGCCCCACATCAGGTCCCCTGCTCAGTGGGAAGCCCGCTTCTCCCTCTCCCTTTGTGACTCCCAGCCTCTTGTGTGTGCATATGTGTGCACGCTCTCTTTCTCTCTCTCATAAATAAATAAAATATTAAAATATAATTGTATAAGCAACCAACTTGCCTGATGGCCTGTTTAATTTCTTTCATAGTCCATTTAGAAATTCTAGTTTCAGCCTTAGGATACGAGGAGAAATTTAACTCAAGAGACATTATATTTTAGTGGCCCCATCCTCCCAAAACAGTAAAAGTACCTTCTGTGGAAACATCACCTGGTTGGTGATAGCTTTGGGAGTTGTCAGATGTCCAATATCTTTGTGAGGAGTTACGTGATTAAAATACAATCTATGATTTTTCCCTAAGTTTGAATGAAGGAGATCATGAGAGAAGTAACATTTCTATGGTCATATAGATAAAAATCTAGGTTGCTTCTGCTTCATAGGCCAAGAAAACATCTGCAAACAGAGTATTCAGCTATCTCCATATCTTCACATGGGTCACTCAGTTCCTAGCCAATTTCCTGTTACCTCTCTTACATCTAAAGAATATATGGGTTCCCCCTCCCAACACAATGTTGTTAATAAAAGTGAGAATAATGGCATTTCTCTTTAGGCAAATCGCACGTATTGTCAAAACCTGCTATTGCTTATCTCAATTTGTGAAAATCATTAAGTGGTCCTTTATATAGTGACAGTTGATAAATTTGGTAAATCTAACCTTCTTTTGACTTATGAGACTAGAGACCAGGAATAAAGGCTTATGTAATTCAATTCTGAGGGCAAAAACTCATGTTTAGTTCAACTTAGGGGCCAGTCACTTACAAATTTTGGCAAAAAACAATTTTTCCTTATTTCAGAAGTATATTCTTTTTTTTTTTTTTAAGATTTTATTTATTTATTCATGAAAGACACAGAGAGAGAGAGAGAGGCAGAGGCACAGGCAGAGGGAGAAACAGGCTCCATGCAGGGAGCCCAATGTGGGACTCGATCCTGGGACTCCAGGATCACACCCTGGGCCAAAGGCAGGTGCTAAACCACTGAGCCACCCAGGAATCCCCTCAAAAGTATATTCTTAAGGAAGGAGTAGTAGGTTTATTAAGTTATGACTTTGTTTTGTGAAAATTATAATTATTTTATCAACAATATATTGGTAGAATTTTTGTGGAATATTTAAATACAGAAGAAAAAGTTCAAATAATATAAAATATATTTAATCCCAAGAATAAATCTCTCTTGGTTGGGGTGAAAGATCTTTTAAAATGTGTTGTTGGATTTGGTTTACCAATATTTTGTTGGAGATTTTTGCATCTATATTCATCAGAGATATTGGCCTGTACTTCTCTTTTTTTGTGGTGTCTATCTGGTTTTGGTATCAGGGCAATTCTGGTCTCATAGAATAAATTTGGAAGTTTTCCTTCCTTTTCCATTTTTTTTGCAATGGTTTCAGAAGAATAGGTATTAACTCTTCTTTAGATGTTTGGTAGAATTCATGGGGGAAGACATCCGGTCCTGGACTTGTTTATTGAAAATTTTTTGATTACTGATTCAATTTTTTTTCAAAGATTTTATTTATTTATTAGAGAGAGAGAGAGAGAGAGCTTGAGCGACAGGGGAGGAACAGAGGGAGAGACAGAAACAGACTCCCCGCTGATCACGGAGCCCAATGCGGGACTCGTCCCAGGACCCTGAGATCATGACATGAACCAAAGGCAGAGACATAAGGGACTGAGCCACCCAGGTGCCCTGAGCCTACAAAGTACTTTAAAAATTCAATTTTCTTTAGTTTTGTATGACATGAGGATATGTCTTTTTATCCAAAGAAATGTCATGAAGTTACTAAAATACACAATCATCATTACATCCAAAGCACTAACACGTCAAAGTAACTGAAATTCTTTAGTGCTTCCCCTTCCCCTGTTTTTCTCACCCGCACACAAGATTTTCCATCTTCCAGGGGGTGTGGCTCACTTTAAGGGTAAAGTGATAAGGATAGGTTCCAGTTCATCAAAAGTGTGGCAAGCCCTGAAAATTACATGACATGAGATGGGCTTTGTTTAGGAAATGCATTTTCTAATGCCTTCACCTCTCTCATTCTGTGATTCTCACATCACTCTGTGCCTCACATCTTTATGTTTAGTTTACTCTTTGTGGTGTGAGGATTGGCGCCCAGGTTCTCTGAGCTTTTCAAACTGCAGCAGTTAGCATAAAAATGCTTCCTTTGGGCTCTTCCCCAGGGATTTAACCTTTTCTTCCTGCTCCCTGCTCCACCCCCACACACCTGCAAACACATATCTGTGTGCTGGCTTCTAAGGCAGCTTTAACTGAGTGAGGTCCAGGCCTATCCCATTTTTGTTCCAAACTGGGAGAAGTGAACCAGAAAAATCACACCCCTTTCCCAATCTGGTCTGTACTTCTACCACCCTGCTTTGTTTTTCCTGATCATTGATGGTGTTTAGTTGTCTAAATGCAGATATGTTTCTAAGGAGATGTGTGTGTGTGTGTGTGTGTGTGTGTGTGTGTGTGTGTGTGTTTTGAAGGACCAATTACATAATTCAGCCATTTCAAAGAGAGATGTCCTTCTGCCAGTTGCTAGTTAGTTCTTACCCAATTTTGAAAATCCATTTAGGGCTTTTCAAACTATTTACATATAAATAGTAAAGCATTGCTATAAGAAAAAAATTGTAGAAATCTATCCAAGCAGAGGAGTTTGCCCATCTCCAGAGGCATAAAATAAGGTTATCATTGTCCTATATGTATCTTATGGGGCACACTGATTTTTTTATACTTATTTAATACATCAGAGGAAGTTATATTTACTTTGCAAAGAAGTATACCTATATTGTCAATGGAAATAAAAATGCAGAGTCATAGGATTTGATCAAACAGATACTATAGTCAAATCTTTTCAACATTTTGAAAGTGGTCTTCAACCAAAATTTTACACAGATACAAAATGTGGATCTTCTCTGATGGTGGTAAAGGGTGGTAGTGGGGTTGATGGAGGTCCAACTGCCATCTCCAATAATGGCCATCATCACCCCTTTTAGAGTGTTCAGTGCTCAATTTAAAAAGTATGTATTTGTCCAACTTTTTTCACTTTACAGAGGACTCTGAGGCATGGAGTTTTAAGTGACATTACCAGAATATCCCTGGTAATGCCAATTTATGGCAAAGACATGGCTGAAATCTCGTATTTCTTACTCATAGATTAGAGCCTCTTTTATCAAGACACAGACTCTTACATGTCTACCTATGGATCATAATATAAATATTCTATACTCTATGAATTTTATGGAGGGGCAGTATTTTCAATCTGTCCCTTAATTTCCAAACAATTCACCAATTTACAGTTTTTGAACCATTTGAGTACAGAAGCTGAGCCCAGTAGTTATTTTATTTTGTTTTTTTAAGATTTCATTTATTTATTTGAGAGAGAGAGGGAGAACATGATGGGGGCAGAGAGGGAGAAGTAGACTCCACACTGAGCAGGGAGCCCAACGTGGGGGTCAATCCCAGGACCCTGGGATCATGACCTGAACTAAAGGCAGATGCTTAACTGACAGAGCCACCCAAGTGCCCCCCTATCAGTTATTTGATCAAAAAATATTCCGTGAGTTAAATAAGAGTCTCTTTTATTTAAGTTAGTTCCGAATGACATTATTCCATGGATGGTGAAGAAAATATAAATAGCTCAAAAGCATTTCTGCATTTATCCAAAGACCAAGTTGGTTGCTAGTTGGCAATTTTAAGCTGATAAAGAATAAAGGCCACCCTATTTTAAGCTCTTTATCCAGTTAACTGTCTAAAATGATTTCACAGCTCAGGCAGGAAGGCTAGCTGGGTAAACAGAATATTCACAAATAAGTTGTGTAGAATCCAGGGTAGAAATGGAAGAAGCTAGGAGAATGTTTGGCCTTATGACAACTGTGGAGTTTGAGTCAAAAATAAAAGTACTGCTAGTGATTCCCCATTGACTCAGGGAGTGGCTGCCCAGCCCTAGAAGTCATTTCTTTGTGTTCTGTTTTTAGAGGTTTCTAGCTCTATTCTAAAAAAGAAAACATTGAATGCTTAGAGCAGGGCATTGCATTTATGTTTAAAAATATTTTTGAAGGGCAGCCCGAGTGGCTCAGCGTTTAGCGCCGCCTTCAGCCCAGGGCTTGATCCTGGAGACCTGGGATCGAGTCCCACATCGGTCTTCTGCTGGAGCCTGCTTCTCCCTCTGCCTGTGTCTCTGCCTCTCTCTCTCCCTCTCTGTGTCTTGAATGAATGAATAAATAAATAAATAAAAGTCTTTAAAAAAATATTTTTGAAAAGAGCATAACTCAATCATCTTTAAAAAAAAAAGATTTACTTATTTATTTTAGAGAGAGATAGTGAGAGTGGAGGGAGGGGCAGAAGGAAAGAGGAAAAAAGAGAGAATCTCAAGCAGACTCCCCACTGAGCTGAGAGCTCCAGGCAGGGCTTGATCCTGTGACCCTGAGATTATGAACTGAGTCTAAATAAAGAGTTGGAGGCTCAACCCACTGAGCCATCCAGGTGCCCCCTCCATCATCTTTCTTACTAGTCATTTCCATTTGGTCGTTTTTGCCTGTGGGGAAAAAGCACGGATACGTGGATTTTCTTATTTGTGGTCAGAGCGCATGCTTGCAGACTCCTCAGAGCAAAAGAGGATTTACTCACTTGGGGCTCCACGTTGTTTGTTCTCCAAGCAAAGTAATCCCGAGTCTGACAGCACATTCCCTTTATGATTTCATATGAAATCATTATGTTTGCCTGGAGTCCCTGACTCATGTAGTGATATCAAGATGTAAATGTGTTGGGAGCGACATCTTTCTCCCTGAGTAGGCATGCTTTTTGTTTTACTCTGACAGTACATGTGCACAAAGGCAGGTGTGATTGAGGGAGTCAGTGGCCCTCAGGGTAGTTGCAGTGAGCCTGCGATCAACTGACCATTGCACACTGCTACCTTTCAGCAGGTAGGAGCAGGGGAAGATGGAATGCTGGTAAAATTATTACTAGGGGTGAGGCACTGCATCATTGTAGACATAATAAAATACTTCCTTTATGGAAGGGTGTAGACCTCAGATGCAAAGTCCATAGGCAGTAAAAAGTGGCAGGGCTGGCTCAGCAAGAGAGGGAAGTGGGAAGAACTCAAAGCTTGTATTAATCTTTTTTCTCGTTCCCTGTCTCCCCAGATATTCAGCCCCTTGTAACTGCCCTACTCCCTTTACCAGCAGGATTCTCCCTTTAATATTCTACTAGACAGACATGGACCCTGTACAATGAATATCCTTCTTGATATCTTTAGGTGATTTTGCTCTCTCTACATTTGGCTAGGAAGATGTTAAAATATTTTGAGTTAAATACTCAAATACAGTCGGTTAACAATAAGCATGTGAAAAAGGATATGCTGAATGAATTTTACAATTAAACAGGCCTGGGTTCGGTGATTCACCTTTTATTTTTGGTGTGTCTTTGGACAAATTCTTTAAATTATTTGAATCTCATCTGTAAAATCTGGATAATAATTAATTAATTTATTTATTTTAAAGATTTTATTTACTTATTCATGAGAGATACACAGAGAGAGAGGCAGAGACACAGGCAGAGAGAGAAGCAGGCTCCATGCAGGGAGCCCGACCTGGGACTTGATCTGGGGTCTCCAGGATCACACCCCGGGCTGAAGGTGGCGCTAAACCACTGAGCCACCGGGCTGCCCTGGATAATAATTTAAAGCTCATAGGTGGGGATCCTTGGGTGGCTCAGCGGTTTGGCGCCTGCCTTTGCCCGAGGGCGTGATCTTGGGGTCCCGGGATCGAGTCCCACGTCGGGCTCCCGGCGTGGAGCCTGCTTCTCCCTCCTCCTGTGTCTCTGCCTTTCTCTTTCTTTCTCTGTGTCTATCATAAATAATAAATAAATAAATAAATAAATAAATAAATAAATAAATAAATCTTTAAAGC
The DNA here is from genome assembly GCF_048418805.1 of Vulpes vulpes. Taxonomy (NCBI): domain Eukaryota; kingdom Metazoa; phylum Chordata; class Mammalia; order Carnivora; family Canidae; genus Vulpes; species Vulpes vulpes. The sequence goes on from NC_132786.1 coordinate 92,733,961, forward strand.
TCATAGGGTCATTTTGAAGATTAGGTGAGGTATGATATATAAAGGGCTGGTATTAAAAAACGCTGGTTTCTTTTTTTCTCCTTTCTAGTTTGCTACCAATGCTACCCTTTGGTATCTATCAGTGGTATTAAGTCCCTGAAGTACCTGATGGTAGATATTTTAAGCATGCAAGACATAAAAAGTGTAAATTTCCAAGGAAAATTCATTCCTGAGAAGTTGAAGTTATATGTGTGAGTTATATGTTCCTGAACATACAAATATGTAGGCACAGGAATTTAATCATGTGTGTGTTGTGTATCTTATTGGATCTCTGGCTTTTCATCTTGATCTTTACCCTAGGAAGTTGACTCGTTCATACTTTATCAAATGGCTCCTGCACTTTCTGGCTTTTGGTTAGGTTTGGCTGTTGAGTAACCACTGTAGAAAATCTTTATATATATATATATATATATATATATATATATATATATATATATATATAAAGAAATATAGGGATCCCTGGGTGGCGCAGCAGTTTGGCGCCTGCCTTTGGCCCAGGGCGCGATCCTGGAGACCCGGGATCGAATCCCACGTCGGGCTCCCGGTGCATGGAGCTTGCTTCTCTCCCTCTGCCTATGTCTCTGCCTCTCTCTCTCTCTGTGACTATCATAAATAAATAAAAATAAAAAAAAAAAACCCAGCCTATCTTCCAAAATGGCTCTATCATTAAAAAAAAAAAGAAGAAATATAAAGAGATAAAAATCTTTATATATGATCATAGATTAGAGCCTCTTTTATCAAGACACAGACTCTTACATGTCTACCTATGGATCATAATATAAATATTCTATACTCTATGAATTTTATGGAGGGGCAGTATTTTCAATCTGTCCCTTAATTTCCAAACAATTCACCAACTTACAGTTTTTGAACCATTTGAGTACAGATTTTCTAATACTCCTTGATATCATTTGGGAGGTTGCAGAGGGTGGCATTGTTGAGAGAGTATTAAAGCTCCCATTCCCTTGATGCTTGCTGCTGGTTGTAAATCAGGGGCAGCAAAGAGAGTGACTTCTCTGCTAAATGCCCTAGGGCTCCCTGTGCTCACCTTGAAAGGTCACTCAGCCTTTCAAGGTGGACATCTCTGTATGACTTTTTCCTTCCAGTTCCAGTGATTGCTCCTTCCTCCTCACCTTATGGACCTAGGGGTGCATTTAACTCACTGTAACCAGCTCAGCATTCTTGCACTACTCCTTGTGACTCTCCTACGCCCACATTTCTGTAAATAGTCCCTTTGTAAATAAACCCTCCTCAAATTATCCTGATTTGAGTACATCCTTTTTTTTTTTTTTAGTACATCCGTTTTTTGTTGAAATCTTGATTTGTACACCAGTGAACACTGTAGAATTGGAGAAGAGGACTAATTCCTGTAATCCAAGTTAACACAGTTTGTAGATCAGAAGTCCAAAATTTATAGCGTGTTCCCTATGACATGTTTTAACTTGAAGTGTCTCTGAATAATGATCATTATTGTTTTAAACCTCTTTTGTGATCTTCCTTCATGATTAACTAGTATTACTTGGGAAAAAGAATAGAAAACCAGAAGAGAGAAATAAGGAAGACTACAGATGTGTGGAGTATACTCTCATGCAGCTGTAAAGAAATTTATTGGAATAAGTTTTAATTTTACTTTATAATTGTGCTCTTCATTTGGATGAGTTTCCCTTCAATTTTTTTGAACTTAAGCCTGTGCCTGGGGTATAGTGTTCCTGGCAACCTCTTACACTGGATATTGAGAAGAGCCCCACTTGAGACTATTACTGAAAACTAAACAAACACTATTAAGACCTATTTGCTAATTCTATAAATCTTCTCTTCCTGTTGCATTTTGTTTCTTTAAATTTAATTTTGGAGAGATTTGGAAAGGTAACATTAGCTAGAAGAAGAAACTTCATGAGTATTCAGGAGACAGGGATGATGGTGGCATTGATGTAAGGCCGCACCTGGCCCAGACATAGGGTTGGTTAGTGATGGCCAGGGGTGAAATCTCTTATCAGACCCAAACTTAAAAATACAAACTCCAGACAGAATTTATTTTTTATGTGAAAACAGAGCCCAAGAAAGAAATGTGTGCTGGGGCAAAGAAGAATTCTCTCTCTCTCTCTCTCTCTCTCTCTCTTTCTTTAACTCTCTGGGTACTTTTTCCTTTATCAAAAGACTAATGATTATAGCAAGGCAGTCTTGAAAATACCAATATGCTCTTCACAGGGCTTGAAAATGTTATTTTCATTTGAACTTTGAATAATTTTTTTTACTTTATATTAGTCACTTGGAAACAATTGCTTCAAGAGATGGATTATACTTCCCTGGCAATCTTTTCACCTGTTAATATAATAATAAACTTAAATCTGCATATTTCACAGAGAACTAGCAATATCTTAGATTTTTGGTTGGCAGCACATTAACCTACAGTATAAGAAGTCTGTTGATGGATGTACAGGTTTTTCCACTCACTACACCTTGCATTTGCAGAGCAGATAGTTGTGCAGCTAAAGCACATGTGAACACAGAAGAGTAGGATTAGCAATCTTACTATATGACAAATAATACAAAATAATCTAAACAGAAATGATTAGTTTCTATGTGGCTCTTCAGAAATGTTTATTTCTTAAGATAGCATAATATTTGTTAAGACAAGATGGTCTCAGTTGTTGTTTCTCTTACTAAATATTTATTTCCTCAAACTATTTGCTTACCTTCCCACCAAAAACTAAACAAATAAAAACACTTTATTTTACAATTAGTAGTAAAGAGCTAATTATTTCCCTTATTAATTGCTTTTTTAAAAAATCAGTCTTCTTCTATGTGGACTTATCTGTGTTTGAGACACACTATGAGAATGCTTAAAAATCCTTTAATGAGGTGCTTAAGAAGAGCCTACATAATTTGAGTTGAGATGAACATTTTTGTGGTACACAGATATTTGGTTTAAATAGAGGATCTTAATCTGAGTTTTACTGAAACCAAAGCAATCCATGGGAAGACTTGGTACACCCTCTGAATGCCCTGATATATGCAGAATTGTATATGAATTCATTTATATGCTCCCATACGCCCCTAAAGCGGGTTTAAAAATTACTAGTATCCACTCACTCAGAAATTACAAATAGAAAATGAATTTTTCTTCTTTTTAAAAATAATGATAATGGTAGAAGTAGTAAGTTTTTTGAATAATAGTTCTTTTATTATTGATAAATGTTAACCATAAGGTTCTTCAGGGATCAATATTGGCATGACTCAGTCATTCATTTACCTTTTTAAAAAAAAGATTTATTTATTTATGATACACACACACACAGAGGCAGAGACACAGGCAGAGGGAGAAGCAGGCTCCATGCAGGGAGCCCGATGCAGGACTCGATCCGGGGACTCCAGGATCGCGCCCTGGGCCAAAGAAAGGCGCCAAACCGCTGAGCCACCCAGGGATCCCAGTCATTCATTTATCTAACACACAAAACATGCAATAAGAACCTAGTGTGTGGGACCAGGGAGGGATAGGACAATAAATCAGATATTGCATGCCGTGTGAGAAGGTATAAGACAAGATGGGGTAGAAGCATTTCTGAGTTAAGCCTCCTGAAAATCACCATAGCTCACAACTAAATAATGCAGAAATGGAATCATCAAGAAATGTAGAGGCCTGTAAACTACGCAAGCATAAACATTGGTATGGTACTTTTTTTTTTAAAAAAAGATTTTATTTATTTATTCATGAGAGACAGAGAGAGAGAGGCAGAGACACAGGCAGAGGGAGAAGCAGGCTCCACGCAGGGAGCCCGATATGGGACTTGATCCTGGGTCAAGTCTCCTGGAGAGGGTCTCCAGGATCACACTCCGGACCAAAGATAGGCACCAAACTGCTGAGCCACCCAGGGATCCTGGTATGGTACTTTTTGACATAGCATACCACCACCTAATGTTTAAAAAGCCCCTATTACTATGATTTCTGAAAATTTTTAGATTTAAATATATATGTCAAACCACTTTTAAAAAGGTATATATATGGTAAAAGGGTATGCCACGCAAGTAAAGTCTCCTCCTACCCCAACCCCAGTTTTCCAGTTTGCTTTCTGAAAGATAAAATTGTTACCGTTTTGTTTTTCCTCCTTATGATAACCATGTTGGTTTAATCAGGATAGCTTCTTCTGAGACTTTCTTGGTGTTATACTGAGCAATTGTCTAATATTAGGAGGCTTTCTAGAAATTTCTTGCTAATTCTAGAAACTCTGATGAGGCAAAGTCAGATGCTTGGGACCAAAAGTCTCTAGAAGAGGTGCTTCTCATGGTTCCACTCTTCTAAAATGGCCCTGGGAAAAGCAATGATGATCTTTTTCTCTCTGGATGCAGACCTGGACTTTGAATTTGGATTTGGGACCAGAACTATCCCATCATCTGAATTTTTATTTTTTATTTTTTTCTTTTTAAAAATATTTTATTTATTTGAGAAAGAGATCAAGCATGAGAGAGAGAGGGAGAGAGAGAGAGAGAGAGAAAGAGAGCTAAAGAATGCATGCATGAGTGGTGTTGGGGGAGTGGTGGCAGAGGGAGGGGGAGAAACAGAATCACTGTTGAGCAGGGAGACCAATGCAGGACTCGATCCCGAGACCCTTGGATCCTGACCGGAGCCAAAGACAGATGCTTAACCAACTGAGCCACCTGGGCATGCCACCCCCAACACCTAAATTTTGATCTCAAGGTTACCATGATTTACTTGTATAGTACCAAACACAGCCCTTTAAAATTTTTTTAATTTAAATTCAACTAATTAACATATAATGTATTATTGGTTTCAGAGATTGAGGTCAGTGATTCATTAGTCTTATGACTAATGATGAGCACCCAGTGCTCATCACATCACATGCCCTTCTTAATGCCCATCACCCAATTACCGCATCCCCCCACTAACACCTCGGTTTGTTTCTTATGAAGAAGAGTCTCTTAAGGTTTGTCTCCCTCTCTAGTTTCATCTTGTTTTATTTTTCCTCTCTTCCCCTATGCTTCTCTGTTTTCTTTCTTAAATTCCACATATGAATGAGATTATATGATAATGGTCTTTCTCTGATTTACATATTTTGCTTAGCATGATATCCTATAGTTCCATCCATGTCATTGTAAATGACAAGATTTTTTGTTTTTTTTTGATGGCTGAGGAGTAGTCCATTGTATATGCATACCCCATCTTCTTTACCCATTCATCTGTCCAAGGACATCTGGGCTCTTTCAATAGTCTGGCTATTGTGGACATTGCTGCTCTAAACATTGGGGTGCAGATGCCCCTTTGGATCACTACATTTGTATCTTTGGGGTAAATACCCAAGTAGTGTGAGCACCTGGGTTGCTCAGTGGTTGAACGTCTGCCTTTGGCTCAGGTTGTGATCCCAGGGTTCTGGGATTGAGTCCCGCATCAGGCTCCTTGTGGGGAGCGTGCTTCTCTCTCTGCCTATGTCTCTGCCTCTCTCTGAGTGTCTCTCATGAATAAATAAATAAACAAAAAATACCCAGGTAGTGCAATTTCTGGGTTTTGGGGTAGTTCCATTTTCAATTTTTTGAGGAGCCTCAATCAAACTTGTTTTCCAGAGTGGCTGCCAACTGTGTACAATGGTTCCCCTTTGTCTGCATCCTTGACAACATCTGTTGTTTCCTGACTTGTTCATTTTAGCCATTCTGACTGGTGGTGAGTTAGTATCTCACTGTGGTTTCAATTTGTATATCCCTGAGGCTGAGTGATGTTGAGCATTTTTTCATGTGTCCATTGGGCATTTGTATGTCTTCTTTGGAGAAATGTCTGCTCATGTCTTCTTGCCCATTTCTTGATTGGATTATTTGTTCTTTGGCTGTTGAGTTTTATAAGCTCTTTACGGATTTTAGATTCTAGCCCTTTATCTGACATGTCATTTGCAAATATCTTCTCCCATTTGGTCAGTTGTCTTTTGCTTCTGTTGACTGTTTCCTTTGCCGTGCAAAAGCTTTTAATCTTGATGACTTCCCAATAGGCCCTTTATCTTGATGAAGTTCCAATAGTTCATTTTTGTCTTTGTTTCCTTTGCCTTTGGAGATGTGTTTAGTAAGAAGTTGCTGCGGCTGAGATCACAAAGGTCGCTGCCTGTGTTCTCCTCTAGGATTTTGATGAACTCCTCTCTCATATTTAGATCTTTCATCCATTTTGAGTCTATTTTTTTGTTTGTGGTATGAGGAAATGGTCAGTTTCATTCTTTTGCATGTGGCAGTCCAGTTTTCCCAACACCATTTGTTGAAGAGACTGTCTTTTTTCCATTGGATATCCCTTCCTGTGTCATCAAAGATTAGTTGACCATGGAGATGAAGGTCCATTTCTTGGTTATCTCTTCTGTTCCATTGATCTATGTGTCTGTTTTTGTGCCAGTACCATACTGTCTCGATGATTACAGTTTTTTAATAGAGCTGGAAGTCCAGAATTGTGATACCACTAGTTTTGGTTTTCTTTTTTAAGATTCCTTTGGCTAATCAGGGAAATACAAATCAAAACCACAATGAGATACCACCTTACACCAGTGAGAATGGGGAAAATTAACAAGGCAGGAAACAACAAATGTTGGAGAGGATGCGGAGAAAAGGGAACCCTCTTACACTGTTGGTGGGAATGTGAACTGGTGCAGCCACTCTGGAAAACTGTGTGGAGGTTCCTCAAAGAGTTAAAAATAGACCTGCCCTACGACCCAGCAATTGCACTGTTGGGGATTTACCCCAAAGATTCAGATGCAATGAAATGTCGGGACCCCTGCACCCCGATGTTTCTATCAGCAATGGCCACAATAGCCAAACTGTGTAAGGAGCCTCGGTGTCCATGGAAAGATGAATGGATAAAGAAGATGTGGTTTATGTATACAATGGAATATTACTCAGCAATTAGAAACGACAAATACCCACCATTTGCTTCAACGTGGATGGAACTGGAGGGTATTATGCTGAGTGAAATAAGTCAATCGGAGAAGGACAAACAGTGTATGTTCTCATTCATTTGGGGAATATAAATAATAGTGAAAGGGAATATAAAGGAAGGGAAAAGAAATGTGTGGGAAATATCAGGAAGGGAGACAGAACATAAAGACTCCTAACTCGGGGAAACGAACTAGGGGTGGTGGAAGGGGAGGAGGGCAGGTGTTGGAGGGGAATGGGTGACAGGCACTGAGGTGGACACTTGACGGGATGAGCACTGGGTGTTTTTCTGTATGTTGGTAAATTGAACACCAATAAAAATTAATTAAAAAAAAAAAGATTCCTTTGGCTATTCAGGTATTTCTGGTTCCATACCAATTTTAGGATTATTTTTTCCAACTCTGTGAAATAAGTTGATGGTATTTTGATGGGGATTGCATTGAATGTATAGATTGCTCTAGGTAGCATATACATTTAAAAAATATTTATTCTTCCAATCCATGAGCATGGAACATGAGGCACACATAGTTGTAGGATAAGTACAAGAGAGGCCTGTTACATTTTTGTGTAATATGAATAACGGCAGCAAGGGTAAGTCTTGAATAGTGCCATATTAGTTATTTTACAGAGTGGGCTCTTCTTGGGCAATCGCTTTTCAAAGAATCAGAAACCTAGTAGGACATTTTGGCCAACGTCCTCCAGTTAGCTGCTTGCTGCATGGCATGATTACTTGCATCATATTGTAGTCTGACCTTTGAGCTGATAGAAACTGGTAGTAAAGATTAGATGTTTCCTGCTTTAAAACACCCTGCAGTCACCTTAGATAAAAGCAGATCAATGGTCAGAAATTACTGCAGACAGCAAGCCTAAGTTGCCATTGACTGTCCCTGAGTTATGATTTCTGCAGTAAGGAAGCAATTAAGGTAATTTTTTGGTCAAGTATTATATATGTATGATTACATTTTCAAACGATTGAATTATTTATCTTGAAATGGTTATTTTGATCAAAAACACACACTCACTTAGTAAAAACACTCAAATTGTACGGATGTGTAAAATGAAAAGAAAGTCTCCCACACATCCTACACCATGTTCCAACCCCACCCCTGGTGATGAAGCAACCGCTGTTAAAAGTTTCTTATTCATTTTCACAGAATTCTCCACATATGTAAATATATGAATGACATATTTGTAAAAATATATAAAACTAATTTTGCATAAACAGAAATATACACTATATGTATATGTAAATATGTATATACATATATATATATAGTGCTATTTTTATGCTGAGCATGTAATTTTGGAGATTATTTTCCATATCACTCTTTTGGATCTATTTCACTGTATTTAACAGTGGTATAATATATATTTACTTAGTTAATCAGATTTGTATTAAGGGACATCTACATTTTACCTAATATTTATTTATTTATTTACTTACTTATTTTTAAAGATTTTATCTTATTTATTCATGAGAGACACAGAGCGAGAGAGAGAGAGGCAGAGACATAGGCAGAGGGAGAAGCAGGCTCCATGTAGGACTCGATCCCGGTCTCCAGAATCAGGCCCTGGGCTGCAGGCAGCACTAAACCGCTGTGCCACGGGGGCTGCCTATACATTTACCAAATATTTAGCTTAATTTCTTAAATGAATACTCTATTTCCATTTTTGCCTACATTTATGGTTTCTCTGTAGATCTATTGAATGAAATGTTTGCCTTTAGAATTTTGATACATAATGTAGGTATTGCCAAATTTCTCTCCAGAGAGATGGCACTATTTTCACTGAAACCAGCAATGAACATCATAGTTCTTATTTTTCTACACTTCACCAACATTATATGTTATCAGTGTTTGTCATCATTGCCTGTTAAAAGGTAAAAGAAGTCCTTCATTTTTGCTTCATGTATATGATTGATTTGTTTTCTGTTTTTTTGTTTTGTTTTGTTTTCTGTTTTGAGTCAGTGTTGCTATTTATTTTTCTAGTGGTTTGTTTAAGAGTTCTTTATTAAGGTAATTAAAATATATTTGCATGTGTTGTAAATAAACTCTCCCAGTGTTTTATTCATCTTTGACTTTATTAATTAAATTTCTTGCTATGTGGGTATTTGTAATGTTTATAAAAGCAAGTCCATTTTATTTCTTTTATAGGGTTCTAGATTTTATATCTTGTTATAATGGCCCTGGGGTGCCTGAATGGCTCAGTTGGTTAAGCATGTGACTCTTGGTTTCCACTTAGGTCATGATTTTAGGGTTGTGAGATGGAGCCCTGAACTGGGCTCTGTGGCTGTTTGAGGTTCCATCTCTCCCTCTCCATCTGCTCCTCACCCCTCCACCAGTTGCAATCCATCTCTAAGATAAATGAATACATCTTTTTTCTTTTTTTAAGCTTTTCCATTCCATGTTGTTTGTTTGTTTTCTCCCTAAGTGCCAGTTGTCTTCATAGCATAGTTCTGGTTTCATATTTTATTTTGAAATATTTCATAAATTTGAAATGTATTTTTATATAAAGGATCTCAATTCTCCCCACAAATGATTAGCTGATTTTCTCAATATCACTACTGATGTAACTAACTGGCCTTTTCCAGCTAGTTTGCAAAAAGCCACTTTTATCATATACTAAATTATCACATACATTTGGCTCTATTTTGAGATTCTGCCTTCATTCTGTTTGTTCCTGAAACACTGTCATATTTTAAAGTATATCTTTTAGCTCCATAAAGGGCTAGTTCTCCATGGCCACTCTTTCATGCTTATTATAGTTCTCTCAGCATCCTTATACTTCCATACCTTTATTTTCCATTTTCTCCATTGAATTCTTATCAAGTTCTAAAGTACAAATGAATTCTTATACAATTTCATTTGTACTTTGGTTGGTAGTCACATTGAATTCATGAATTAATTCAGAGAGATCTGCCGTCTTTGCAATATGGGGTCTTTCTTTCGAAGAACAAGTCTATTTCTATTACGTATTCTTTATTAGATTTTTCAAGCTTTCTTTATCTAGGTCTTATTTCAGAATATTTTATGTTTATTTCTATTCTTTTATAGTTGTGTTGCTTATATATATATATATAGAGAGAGAGAGAGAGAGAGAGAGAGCCTAGAGCCTGACACAGGCCAAGTAAGTTCTCTTATGGCTTTTAGTACTTTTTCAAATGATTATTTTGTATTTTTCAGGTAAATAGAGTTGTCCCAGTGAAGACACACACACATGTACACATATACATATATATTTATGCATATAAATTATATAGATTACTTATATATATGCATGTGTACATATATTCATATATATATATTCCCTATATGTATGTATATGGCACTTTTTATTTTTATTTTTAATTTTATTTTTGAGGGCAGCTCGGGGGGCTCAGTGGTTTAGCGCCGCCTTCAGCCCAGGGCATGATCCTGGAAACCCAGGATGGAGTCCTGCGTCAGGCTCCCTGCATGGAGCCTGCTTCTCCCTCTGCCTGTGTCTCTGCCTCTCTCTCTCTCTCTGTGTCTCTCATGAATAAATAAATAAAATCTTAAAAAAATAATTTTATTTTTGAGCAGATAATAATATATCCATATGGTTCAAAAAATTGTAAAGTACAGAAGAGATACAAAAGAAAATACTAAAACCTCTTTCCCATACATACCTGTTTCCAGACCCCAGAGTCCCCTCATGAGTTAACCATATTTTATTATTCTGTGTATATACCAGTGAATACAAAATAAATACACGTGCTTTTTACATAAATGATGCTTGCTGTATACACTGTTCTACACTGTATTTTGAGGGGAGAAGTGCAAGGATGAGGAAAGTAAAGTTATAAGGCCAGATGTTTATGATTTCTTTCTTGGTAAAGACATCTATTTTCTATGGTTCTTACTCATAGTCTACTCTCTGTCATAGATGTCAGACACAAATCCCTGGGAGGTAGGACTGGAAGACAAATTAAAGAGAGCACTTAACTCTACCCTTCTGACCTGCCATGGCTGTTGGGCTATCCTGGTCTGCCTACTGCCTTCTTTCCATTAGATTTTTTCCACAGAGCTCTTCAGATCCCTGTGGGGCCAAAGCCATGATCTATCCACCGTGTCCAGATTTTTTCCACAGAGCTCTTCACATCCCTGTGGGGCCAAAGCAATGATCTATCCGCCATGTCCAGATGAATCTGGATCCAGTTGTGGGCTCAGCCATGTCAGTGTGCCAGCCAGCATAATAAGACAATCAATACTGGAATATGAATGACTGCATTGGACCATTCTGAGAGTGGTCACTAACTCAGCCACAGGTCTCTGCAGGATGCAACCACAGAGATTCAAAGGAATACCACACTATCCTAAGCCATAAGACCCCTGTCATATAGCATCATTAGTTTTCTTTTACTTTCCCTCCACCAATATTTTTGGCAACTAATTGAGGAATAAATTCAGCTTTAATTTTTCCCCATAACTAAAGAGTTTAGTTTTGCTTGGAATTGAATAGTAGAATGTTTCATATATAATGGAGTAACAAAGTTTTAGGAACACCAAATATCTAGTGGAATTGAATCCCATTCATGCAACATTGTATGATTGAGAGTATAGTATTAGAGTGGAAGCTTTAGAGGCAGAGCATGATGGTGTGATTTTGTTTTTCTGCACAGATTTTTTTAAATGCATGTCTAAAAAAACAGCTTTATGGAGATATAATTTATATGCATGTCATTTACAGTTTAAGATGTACAACCCAATGGTTTTTAGTATGTATACATAATTCTGCAACTATTCACCAAATTAAATTTTAAAACATTTTTATCATCCTTCTGAAAAAAACCGACACACTTTGGTAGTCACTTTCCATCAGTACTCTTCATTTCTCCTCTCCTCTACTGCTGCCCAATCCTAGACAACTATTCATCTATCTTTATAGGTTTTCCAATTCTGGATATTTCATATATATGGAATCATACAATATATGGCCTTTTTAAAAAAAAGATTTTGTTTATTTATCTTGAGAGAGAGAAAGAGAGCACATGCCTGTGTGCAAGCAGAGGGGAAGGGCAGCAGGAGAGAGAGAATCTCAAGCAGACTCCATGCTGAGTACCTATGGCCATTCGTGACTGGCTTTTATTGTTTGCATAATATTTTAGAGGTTTATCCATGTTGTAGCATATATGAATGCTTCATTCCTTTTTGTTGACAAATATTTCTTTGTTTGGATATGAATATATCATATTGTATTTACTTACCAGCTTTTGTACATTTGGGTTGTTTCAACTTTTTGGCTATTATGAATAATGCTGTGATCAACGTTCATGTACAAGTTCTCGTGTAAACATATGTTTTCAATTTTCCTTAGTTTACTATCTAGGAGTTGAATTGTTGAGTCACTCTGTTTAACATTTTTGAGGAACTGGTGCACTATTTTCCAAAGTGAGTGTACCATTTTTCATTCTCATCAGCTATGCATGAAGATTCTAATTTCTCTATAGCCTCCGGAAAGGTTTATTGTCTGTCTTTTTTTTTTTACTATAACTATCATACTGGTTGTAAAATGGTATCTCATTGTGGTTTTGATTTATATTTCCCCAGTGACAAATGATTTTGAACATCTTTTCATGTTCTTAGCCAATTGTATATATTTTGAGGAGAAATGCCTATTAAAATTAATCCCCACTTTTAATTAGGATGTTTGTCTTTTCTTATTATCAAGCTGTAAGAGTTCTTTATATTTTCTGGATATTTCTGGATATTATATTTTCTTTATATTTTCCTAGACCTTTATCAGATTGATTTATAAATGTTTTCTCCTAGTCTATGTTTTCTTTCTCCATGATATGCAGCAAAAATATTTTTAAGTTTGATGAAGTCAAGTTTATCTATTTTGCCTTTTGTCACTCGTGCTTTTGATGCTATTTATGGTTTTAGTTCTTAAAGTTAAACATATGATCCAGTCTGAGTTATTTTTCTGGATGTGTATGAGGTGATGTGAGGTATTTAATTTCTTTATTTTGCATGTGTGTGTTGTAATTTTAACAGATGTAAATGGTACTCAACATGGAAATGATTGCCTTTTTTGAGATCACCTGAGGTCTTTAATTCTCTCAATAGAATTAGTCATAGGATGACATAGGATTGACATAGGATGGGTCTGTAAAGGGTCATGAAGGATAACATTTGCACTTTATGTACCATTTTCTATCCTGTATCAAATTCATTTATTAAAAAAAAAAGTTCTTAGGACGGGTTATGGCTTGCTTATTTTGTAAAGTTACAGAAAGTCTAATGCCACAGAAGGACTTAGAGCACAGCAGGAATGGAAACCTGTTCTTTCTAAGTCATTTCTTAGTTATAATGCTTGGAAAACTCATTTGGCTATTCCCGTAATCGAGCCCGGAATTCAGAAAGTTTTATCCACTCAAATGGTAATAAGAAAACTTTATAGCAAACAAGCATAAAAGTGAAATAAGTGTTATTTTAACTGGTTTGAGAAGATATGTTTACTTAGTAGTTCTTATCTTTGTTTTTCTCCTGCGTTTATGATGCAAGCACTTAAATTCAAATCAAAGGAATTAAGCCTTTTGCCATGGAGATATAAAAGGGTCCAACTTTGTGCTCCCAGAAAGGAAAATGAATCTTCTCAAAGGAAATGCATATCTATTAAGTGAATTTTAATATGTTTTCCTTTCATTTGAGAGCAGCATCGAAACTGAGAATTGAAGGTGTCAAGTTTTGAAGAAAGAAGCTAATGATATTTGGATGATGCAAAATTAACTATTGAAAAAAAACATTAAATGAAGTTTCATATGTAGAAGGTAAAGGTGGTCAGTACAAATCATCGATGCCAAGGACTTTTAAAATGTCTTCAAAATATAATATTTTGATGAAGCAATCCAATAAATGTCTTTATGTTGAAGTCAAATTTACCCGCAGAGTCAATAGAATTCACTGAGGGTTAAATCACTCAAGTCCAATTGTCTGCGTGGATTCCAGATGACTATCCAGTGAACACAAAGTTAGGACTTACAACAGCAATCTATCAGGAATCAATTCAGCCTTCACTTGCCTAACATTCAATCTTAAATAGATATTCTCTCATTCTCTCTGTTACTGACAGCAACTAACCCAGAAAGTTTTAGTTTGGTGCTTCAACAAGCTTGGATAAACATCTCTCTCTCTCTCTCTCTCTCATCTGTCCAATGTTCTGTTTTTTTCTTCCTTTTTTTGTAGTTGGTCATGAAGTTTCCATCCTGGTTTTATATCCATTATATCTATTGAGAATGATTTTGCTCTGATTTATTTCCCCCTGGCTGTTAGAGAGGTGAGGTGAGGTGGAGCTGGTGATTATCCTCCAAATACTAGGGGAGGAGATGTAATGATGCCAGAGAGAGTGGACTTCGGCAAGCTTGCACTACGTTCTTTCAGTGGGCATTGATTTTTAGACAGTAAACCCTTTGCACTATGATGTTAACTTGTTCACTCAGGAGGAACAAAATCAGAGAAGTCCAGGAATGGAATTAAATGTGATGAATCAGCACCACTTATGAGAAGTAGTGAAGCAAAGCCTCCCAAAAATAATTTAAGCAAAATGGCTTTTAAAATGATTAACATTAATTATAGCCTCTGGCAGAAGTTTCACCCTAAGCCAAGGCGCCTTGTCTCTCCCTCCTCCCCTCCCTCATCCTTTGAGCTTGCCAAGTATTTACTCCTGAACATCCTATTCCACCCTACTCTCCCTTCCTTAGTCATGTCCCATGTTCCCCAGCTTGGCTGCCTGATGTTCCTGGAGGCCCCTTCCACTTCTTGTTCAGCACCCCACATTGTTTTCTCACAACCTAAGATTTATTTTGACACCACTCTGTGTGCTCATTATAGTGTTCTTGCTTTCCTGTCTCTCATGCTCTGATTTTCTCTGCCATGAGCTGACCCTGGGAGAGGCAGATTGGAGCAGGGAAGAGGGGAGGTGGTGCCAGGACAAGTCCCTGGAAGAATTTCTTTAGGACAGGTAAGTTCTTGCCTCCATGAAGCCAACTCCTCTTTGCCAGTGAATAAAGCCAGCTATCCTTAGAATTAAATAACACAGCCTTGTTCAAAAAACCTTCCTGAGAAATCTAGTAAAGGCCTTTTTAATAAAATTGCTGTGAAACTTTTGCTTTTGTATGAATGAATTTTGATAAGAGATTGTATGAAGGTTCATGTAATATAATACTTCTGCTTTGGTCGAGTATTCATGTCAAATAATACCTATGCTATCCCTTATGTCATGTTTCTTTCTTATTCCAGATGACTTTGCAATAAGAGGGTTTTCTCTGACAACATACCTACATTTGGTAATTATATTAGTGATTAATGTCTCAAAGGATAGAATTTTTGAGGACAGGCCTGGACGTTACTGTGACAGGTGTTGGCTCAAGGCCTTTTAAGGGATAATGGTGTTTTATTTATTTATTTATTTATTTATTTATTTATCTATTTATTTATTTCATTTTATTTATTTATTCATGGGTGACATACAGAGAGAGGCAGAGACATAGGCAGAGGGAGAAGCAGGCTTCCTGCAAGGACCCTGATGAGGGACTAGATCCCAGAACCCTGGGACCATGACCCGAGCCAAAGGCCGAAACCCAACCACTAAGCCACCTAGGTACCCCAAGGGATAATGGTGTTTTTAGGTGCATACTAACCAGTTAAACATATGGTCATCAAATTACAGAATGCGAAAGAACCTTCTAGATCTAGGTTCCTTATTTTCCAAATGAGAAAAATAAAGTTCAAAGCTTGACCAAGTAGCAGAGCAAAGTAGGGATCAAGACTTAGGTTTCCTAGTTTGCAGCTCAAACACTGGTAACAAAATGGTAGGATTCTGGCTCTCCCTTCCATCCATGGACCCCCCGCACCCCCCCACCCCCAGTGCTAGCCGTGCATCAGCATTGTCTTAGAGAACCCTGCTCTCTCTCTGGGCTGAAGAGAAGATGGGTGGTGATGGAGAGGGCTCTAAAAGTTCTGTAGCAAATGAGAATTGTGATTTTTTTCCCCAGGAATATTTGAAAGACCTATAGTAGCTACATAGGAGAACAGGATTGGTTAGACTAAAGGAATCTAGAATTCATAGTTTCTGTTATATAGAATCAAAAACTAATGTATATGGAAAAACCTGGGACACAATCGATTTCCTGAGTTTTTTGTAGTTGTTGTCTGTTCTGATTTGTTTTCAGGCTAATTCTGGTCTCATCTACTATCTAAGTATCTCCCTTAGTAATTAGTCTTCTGTCATAAGGCTGTTTCTGGTGTCCTCACAAGTCTAGTATCCTTTTTTTTTTTGTTAAGTCTAGTATCTTTCTTAGAAATTTGAGATTACTGTCATTGTGGAAACATTCTCTTAAAAATTAAGTAAGCAAATTTAATATTTTATTAATTTGGGAAATATTTAATGGCCTCCAATAATTAAAATGTATTTATGTATAATTACATATGTACCATATCCATAATTACTTTTCAGAAATGGCAACTATTACCAGTTTGGTGGGGATTGTTTCAGAATTATTTGTATGTATATACATACACATATATACATACCTGAAAAATACATGATAGTGTTTGCTCTTTTTTTTTTTTTTTTAAGATTTATTTATTTATTTGAGAGAGAGCAAGAGAGTGTTTGCAGGGTAGCAGCAGAGGGAGAGGAAGAGAATCCCAAGCAGACTGCCCTCTAAGCAGGGAGCCCAAGGCAGGGTTCAATCCTACAACCCTGAGATCATGACCTGAGCCAAAACCAAGAGTCAGATGCTTAACCAACTAAGCCACCAGGCGCCCCTGTTTGCTCTTCTTTTAAAATGTAGATTATAGTATAGTCTACATAATTTCTTGCTATTTGGTTTTCCTTTTCCCCCCTCAACCATAGGTCTTGGAGATTTCTCTGTTAATAATTATAGTAGACGCAGCATGGTTTATTTAACAACTCCTCTATTTATAGACATTTAGGTTATTTCTAACTCTTTGAAAAAAAAATCAAAGTGTAATTAGCATACAATATCCTAATAGTTTCAGGTGTACCTCATAGTACATTTGATATTTTTACATATTACAAAATGATTCCCCATAAGTCTAGTTTCCATCTCTTACCATATGAAGTTTTACAATATTATTGACTATATTCCTTATGCTGTACATTACATCTCTGTGATTTACCTATTTCATAACTGGAAGTTTGTACCTCTTAAATTTTTTTTTTACTTTTTAATAAAATATTTTATTTATTTGTTTGACAGAGAGAGCATGAGCAGGGGGTAGAGAGATAAGTAGGCTCCCCACTGAGTCTGGGGCCTGACTTGGGGCTTAATCCCAGGACCCTGGGATCATGACCTGAACCAAAAGCAGATGTTCAACCAACTGAGCCACCGAGGGGCTCAGAAGTTTGTACCTCTTAATCTCCTTTACATCTTTCACCTGACTCTGAACCCCCTTCCCATTCTGCTCACCAATAGTTTCCTGTATTTAAGAGTCTGTTTCTATTTTGTTTTGTTTTGTTTTTTTTTTTAAGATTCCACACATATGGTATTTGTCTTTCTCTGTCTGAATTATTTCACTTGGCATAATACCCTCTAGGTCCATCCATGTTGTAGCAGATGGCAAGATTTCCTTCCTTTTATGGCTTAGTGATAGTCCATTGTGTGTGTGTGTGTGTGTGTGTGTGTGTGTGTGTGTGTGTGTGTGTGTATACCACCTCTTCTTTATCCATTCATCTAAAAATGAACACTTGGTTTACTTTCCATATCTCAGCTATTATAAATAATGTAATATCAAAGAGATTACTGCTACTGATATACTGATTTCTTCTGGAGGTTTTTTATGGTTTCAGGTCTTAACATTCAAATCTTTACTCTATTTTAAATGTATTTTGTATATGATGTAAGGTAGTGGTCCAGTTTCATTCTTTTGTATGTAGCTGTCAAGTTTTCCCAACACCATTTATTGAAGAGACTATCTTTTTCCCATTGTATAGTTTTGCCTTCTTTGCTGTAGATTGATTGCATATGTGTGGGTTTATTTCTGGGCTATTTTATTCCATTGATTTATGTGCCTTTATCATACTGTAGCTTGTTTTGATTACTAT
Organism: Vulpes vulpes; assembly: GCF_048418805.1. Classification (NCBI taxonomy): domain Eukaryota; kingdom Metazoa; phylum Chordata; class Mammalia; order Carnivora; family Canidae; genus Vulpes; species Vulpes vulpes. The sequence goes on from NC_132786.1 coordinate 92,752,003, forward strand.
AGCTTGTAGTATAGTAGATTATTTCCAATTCTTAACAATTATAAATAATGTTGGAGCAGCCCATATAGGCTTTCTTCTTTTTAAAAATAATGTTATTTATTTAAAAGAGTTTAATTCTGCTACCCCTGGGTGGCTCAGGGCATGATCCTGGGTCCGGGGATCGAGTCCCACATCAGGCTCCCTGCGAGGAGCCTGCTTCTCTCTCTGCCTATGTCTCTGCCTCTCTCTCTCTCTCTCATGAATAAATAAATAAATCTTAAAAAAAAAAGATTTTAGTTCCATAGTATTATATAAGTTTCAGGTATACAATATATCTTTTCAACAATTCTTTATATTACTGAGTGCTCATCAAGATAAGTGTATTCTGAATTCCCTTCGCCTATTTCCAGGCCTTTTTGTTCTTAGGTTCATGTGTTAGTATGGGTGTGTACAGAGGTCACAAGTCATACAGTGAACACAAATCCTTATTTTCGCAGATACTGCAGATCTCCCTCTCAGGTGGCTGTATTACAGAGACTGTATATGAAAGTGCCAGTTTCCCTTCACTTTCAGCAGTTCTTAGAATTTTAAAAATTTGTTTTTTTTCAGGCTTCTTTTTTTTATAAATTTATTTTTTATTGGTGTTCAATTTGCCAACATATAGAATAACACCAGTGATCATCCCATTAAGTGCCCCCCTCATTAAAAATTTGGAGAAAAATTTGTGTTGCTTGTTATATGAAACAAAATTTTTTGCTATCCCACTGTTATCTATAATGTTTGCTGAAGGTTTTTAATAGAATAGGATATTCCTTATTATTCCTGGTTTGCTAAGAGCCTTTCTTGTTTTCTATGAAGGGAAATTGAAGCATATTGAATTTTTTTTTTTGCATCAACTTCTATGATAAAAATAATTCTTCTTTAAATTTTTAATGTGGATATTACAGTAACACATTTTCTCATACTAAACCATTTTTCTATTCTTTGAATAGGCTATAAATAGTCATGATATATTAATTTTTATATTGCTATATTCAGTGTGCTAATATTTTATTCATTATTTTTGAATCTATGTTCATAATATTCTTCTCTTATGCCATCTTTGTCTGATTTTGATTCCAATGTTAGGAAAGCCTTAAAAAATGAAGTTTTGGGTGGCTTTTTATGTTTTTCTATACTTTGGAACAATTAGGTAAGGATTAATTTTTTTTTTGTTGGTTAAGTGAAACTAATGAAAATATCAGACTTTATTTTTATTTATCCTTTCTACTGTTTTTCTTTTTAAGATTTCATAACCATTTCAAAATTCATAACTCTTATTTTTGAGTGTTCTATTACCTGTGTTTATTAGACCAGATTTTCCCACTCTTAGTTTGTTGCTTTTCTCATAGATTTGGCTTTTCCTTAATGATTGGATATTCTTGGCTGGCGAATTGTCTTTGGCCTTAAGGTTCACTGTTAGACTATCTATTAGTTTTAGCACTATTTTGTAGAGCAGCGACAATTCCCAGGCAGAGGTTAGGAGATTTAAAGACCTTCAATACATGCATTTTAATTTTAAGTTTTGCAATGTGGTGCCATGATGCCATTCACCTAGATAAGTTTGTCAGGTGTGACTTTATGTGTGGCTTTCCTGCTGTGCCATAGAAATTAAATTTATGAAACAGTGCACTAGTGGTGATGATGAAAAATGAGACAGGGGAAGAGGGAATGGCAGTTTGTGAGACTCTATAGACTAATTTTTTCTTATATTCTGTCTGTATCCCTAGGTTGATGTGGTTTATTACATAAGAGGTTACAAAAAGTCAATTAAGAAGTCAGACTTATGATTAAGGTGGCTAATCAATCAGGGCGGGAAAAAATGAGTTAATTTAAGGAATGGTAAGAACAAGTACTGATTAATTTATGGGAAAATTGTCTCAGAAAGTTCTCTATGTAAATTGAAAGATTTTTGGGTGCAATTTGGTGATTTTAATCAAATCATTAAAATCGTGAATAGGCCAGGCAATCCTATGTCTAAACACTTATTTGAAGGAAATAATCAGAAAAATACTCAAAGGTGAATTCTGAAAATGTTTACCAAAGCATTATTTAGGAGAGTTAATAAAATTAAAACAACCTAAAAACCCAGAGATGAAGAGATGATTAAATCAGAGTTTTTCCAGGTACACACCCTAGAAATTGAGTAAATCAGAACATTAATAGGATTTTATCAAATAAAAAATCCAGTGGCTTATTTTGTTTTGTAAATGCATCATAAAATATTCCACTTTTGAAAGTTCATGATTTAAATTAGCATGCTTAACACTGAAAAGTCTTGCAATTAAGACTTTTGCAACTGTTGCAACTTTGTTTGATCTACATCACTCTCTTCTCCCCTCTTTGTAATTTGAAACATCTTGGAAGACTTTCAGAAAGTAGTTTGGAGAACAGTGTTAAAAATTTTGTGTCAGATCCATTCAATAAAAATACTACTCACTAATAAAGAATTTAATGAGGCATGTTTATTAACATGGAAAGTTCTAGTAATATATATAATCATATTACTAATTATATATGTATGTACTATATATTACATAAGCATGATGTATGTATATATGTTATATATCACATATGTAACATATATTGAGGAAAAAGAAGCATATATAGAATGCTACCATCATGTAAAATATTTCCATGTGACAAATTCATAGGAACATTCTGGAAGAATATATATTAAAAGGTTAAAAAAAGGTTAATATGGTAAAGAAATTACGAATGATTTTGTTTTATTTATTTTATAGTTATTTTAAAAATATCTTTAAAATTTTTTACACAAGAGAGGTTTGATTTGTAGCCAAAACAAAATATTCCATTAAAAGTCCTATGGAAGTTTGGAGATAATTTTCTTCAATGGCCCAGATTTCGTTATAAAGAGAGTTTAGAGTAATAAGCACATGACATCTTTGAGTAGATATACTACAGTTAAGGTAGATTACCCTTATTTATTTGTAAAATGTTGATTTTTAGAAATTCAAACAAGCACTATGGTGATTTTTTTTATCCCAAGCATATTTGAATAATTAATTAATCTCCACATTCAGAATTAATGATCAGTAAAAATCTGCAGCATTCAATAATATACATTGGTTTACTTTGGCTTTGGATAAAAAGAAAACATTATTTAAGTAAGTTATATTATTCAATTAAAACAATTAAAATGCCTTCATTATGATCACTTTCTTCTTCACATAGTCAACAAGTCCAAATGAACCTGGTTTTGGTCAGAATGCACAGCCAATGGCCCCAAAGGCAGTGAAATGTTTTTTGGGCTTTCTCACAACTTTGTACTTTGATTTTATCCTTCTGTTCTTACAGCCAAATCCCTCTCTTTTCATATTCCTCAAAGTTTATCCCATATAGGAGTCCTTTGAAGTCAAAGGTAAAACAAGATTTGGAGAACTTGCTTTTTCCACATCTGAGTTTTGTTTTTAAGGCTTTTTTTTTTTTTTCTCTGTCCAGATGAGTTTTGCTAAGGACCAGATGTATTCTCAAGGCTCAGATAGTTGCACCCCCAGCAACAGCTACTGGTGGTTTTAATGGTTTTATATATATATATATATTTTTTTTTTCTGTAAAGTTAACAGAAGAAAAAAATGTTGTAAGTGTATTTGCTGCAAAAAAATCTATGTGCCAATGTAGTCAAAGACCTCTTTCCAGAGCTATGCATTCTTTCTTAAGATTTCTTATCCTGCTAAAATTGGAAACTTTATTTTTTTAGCAGGGGAACAGGTTTATTAAACTATATTGCCACTATTGATCATTAGTCATTTTGTCTTTATTCTCAGGTAATTTCATTTTAATCTATAGAGAGTTAATAAATACCTATAACAACTATTTTATTATTTGTGCATTTGTGGGGATCATTTATTTGTAACTTTCAGAAATCCTTAGTTTCAATATTAAGAACTGTTTGAAATTAGTATACATTGCAAATGAAGATAAATCAGATATAATTAAGTGAATTGGAATCCTGCCCATTCTATTCTCATAATTCTTTCTTACCATACTTTCCCCTCTTTTCCTTCATTAGGATAAAAAATTTTCTTTTGAATTTTTCCATTCATGTCACTAAAGAGATTTTCTAATGTCTGTACCAGTTCTAATACTCTCCAGAAATCTTTGGCCTCTTTGGAGACTGTGTTTTGGAAGTAATACTGCCATTTGTTACAAGTTTTTTAAAATGGTAATGCAGATGGTTTGAGTGGGCAAATATTTATCCATCAAACACATGAGATTTCAACAAATGGCATTAAAATGAGCCAGATTTTATCCAATCCCCAAACAATTGTTACTGATTTTCTCCCAGTAGAGTTTAGAATAATTTTTTTTTCCTTAGAAAGAGAGAGAGAGAGAGGGAGCATCTCAAGAAGACTCCTGCAGAGTATGGAGCCTGAGGCCAGGCTCCATCTCAGGACCCTGAGATCATGACTTGAGCTGAAATCAAGAGTCAGATGCTTAGGAGTGCCTGGGAGGCTTAGATGGTTAAACATTTGACTTTGGCTCAGGTCATGGTCTTGGAATCCTGGGATCAAGGCCACCCATGGGTCTGCCTCCAGCTGCTTGAGTCCCACCTGTGATGCCCCCACCCCAGTATTGGCCAATGTGGGGCTCTGCACTCAGCAGGAAGTTTGCTTGTCTCTCTGTCCCTCCCTCCACTCATGATCTCTCTATCTCTCAAATAAATAAAATCTTAAAAAAAAAAAAACAAAAGTTGGTTGCTTGAGTGAACCACCCAGGTACCCATAGAATAAAAATTTTTATGCAAAATATCCGAACCTTGATATTTAAAATGATTTTTTATTTTGCCAACATATGAGATTCCCTAGGTGATAAATAGTAATATTCTGGTAACTTGTTTAAGTTTTCCTTTTGAGTAAGTTTAGATCATTTGTGATAGTTACGTCATTCCTATATGATAGTTTGCACAGATACTCTCAATGTATGCACAAAAAAATCAAAACATTTTACATGAGGAAGTTGTCAATTGATGCATAGAAATTGCATAATATTCATTATTCATTTCTTTTTATTTTGATCCAAATTGAGATTATTTTACCCTTTGAGAGGACTTAAAAATTAATGCAAGTTACAAGAATTTTGGAAAGATGCACAGGAAACTGAAAACAGTGTTTACCTCTTTGGAGTAGAACTGAAGAGTTGTTTTGGGTAAAAGGGACTTTTGATTTTTGCTTTTAACCCTCTGAACAGTTTGAGATTTTTACTATGAGCATTTACCATTATAATGAAATAAATTAAAAAGTGATCCTGGTGTGCTTTTGAATTATTCCAGGGAAGAGAGAACATCATTTGCACTTACCCTTTATTGGCCTGCAAGAAACCAAGCATTAATTACATTTTAATTTTAGTAGTTGCCATTTGGGGTAGGCTTGCAGAAATCTGATTGTAAGTAGGGGAAAATTCTTTCATGAAGACATATGTAGATTTCATATCAAAGGACTCCTCTCCCATTCCCATTTCCACGCAGTACTGGAAATGAAATTTTTAGAGGCCGTGTCAGATATAGCCTATGCCTCACTCAATATAAATGATGCTGTTGTTTAATATTTATAACTTTCCTAGTATCCTGCTCTAGGGGAGGAAAAATAATTTTCTCCCCAGCCTTCTGAGTTCTTAGCTGAGATCTCTATAATAGGAGACGGATTAACAAGGGAAAAACAAACAAGTTGATTAACATGTACAACTCAGATATACATCAGAGATGACCAGGAAAAAAATGAGTAACTCATAAAATTCAGGCTTAAATACTATCTTAGCAGAGAAAAGAGTGGAGGAGTATAGGCTTTTTAAAGGAGAATAAATGATTTTAGGAAAGATGGATGTGCCCTCAGAAAAATTGATGGGAGGGGAGGGATGATAGTTTGTTACAGAGTTTTCTGGGTGTGGTATGGACTTCTAGTCACTCCTGCAGTAAGAGTCAGTCCTTCCTGGTTGAAGAAACTTCTGGGGGGACTTATAACAGTTGAATTCCTTTTGGAGGATCTGTCTTTAGACAGATAAGGGGAGTTCAGAGAAAGCTTTTTCCCCTTTGCTGTTTTTCAAGCACCTATAGCTCAAAAGAATCAATATGCCAAAGTGGCATATTTTGAGATGGTACATTAAACTACCTTTCACTGCCTAGAGAGTAACCATGATTACATTTCAATTACATGATAGGATATCCTTTACTAGAGGCTGCCTTCAAAGGTCAACAAAGTCTTGAATAGAGCTAACTGTGGCTCTCTAGTAAACAAAACCTTATTTACTGAAGATATTTTACCCTGTATTTAGTGTTAGTTTTCTCCTATATCCAGGGATCAAATTTTAACCAAAATATAACATATGGGATCTTTTTAATGGTATTTGAGAGTTGGTGTCTCTAGATTAATTAATGTAGAAATAAGTAAGTAAATGTAAAAGGTATTTGGAAGAAGAGTTTTAAAATAAACATAGCTCAAAAATTCCTTCTAATATGTAAGGGATAATTCCAAAAGCATTTGCTACTGAATTGGATTTTTAAAAATGCACATGAATTTTCAATTACTATTACAAACGTATTCTTGATGGCTAGTCTCCAAATTTAGAAAATCATCAGTGTTAGATTCATTAATAAAAGCTTCAGAGTGGAAGATTAATAGGATTAATAGAGAACACTTCCACTACAGGGTCAGTGCAATCACTGGGTAGACTCCAGGACCTGACGAATCACCTGCAGATGTCGAATTAGTATTTGATCATCATCAAAGCCTTGTGTCAGTGTTCTCGTTTTCTCCTCTTGGTATTCACATGACTTCACCAGTAGCACAGTGTTATCCACAGAGTGTTTTTATCTTTCTTTCCTTTTTTTTTTTTTTTCCAGTTACATCTGTGGTGGAGAAAAGAACTATGTCTTTGAATTTGTGTTTCAGATATTGTTACAGTATTAAATGCAATGGCATCTCATTTTGTGACACCACCACATTTATCCAAAACTTTAAAGAAAAATGAGCATCTCTCAATCAAGAGATATAATCACTTCTATGAAAGTGTCTTATATTATGCTTTTTTTTTGTAACTCATGTTACCTTTTGGAAGTCTGTCCATGTTTGAATTATTTTCTCATTTAGACAATATATGAGAAATAGGTCATGTTTTAAAAATGAAAGATATGCAAGGCCTGTATTTCATGTTTGAATAAAAGAGTTTTAAAAATTATATACACTTATTTAGGTGCTATACTAAAACTATAATTATTCATGGGCTTTCTATCTGAATGATTTCCAAAAGTACTAAGGGCACAGTATAAATGCAGTTATGAGCTATCTAATTAATGAAGGCAAAAACCTTGAGGTCATGCTTAAAATGGCCCTGAATTAATATAAATGAAATTTCTCCATTGCAGATAAATTTTAACTACCACCTCTGGACTTATTTCCTTTCCTGCCTGCTTCTTAAGGTAGCTATTATCTTGAACTTGCTGTATTTCCTTCCAGACTTTTTATTCTCTATTCAGAACTATTATTTGGAGTCCCTTAAAAGAGTCATTTTAAAATAATTTTCACTAACATTGTTACCTGTATCTAGATTTTACCTGGAAATTATTTTTCTCTGAAACTATAAAACCTTTTTCAGTATGTTGGGCCTTTGCCATAAAAATATGTTCTTCAGAAGAAATAGAAACTTGAAAGTTATAATTGAAGTAATTTTCTTCTTCCTTAAACAAAACCAAAAGAATACTTACTCTGAATTGTAGACTCAATTTCTAGAGTAAAACTTGTATAAATCTATTTTTAAAAAATTTGGTTGATCTTCTCTTTCGGCAAAAAATGAAATATGGATTCTTTTCCACACTGTTATTTTCTTATATAATATTCAATAATTATAATTTTTATAAGGTAATTCAGAAGGAGGTTTTAAGATCATAGCTTTTCTAAGAACACACACACACACACACACACGCACACCTGATTTTGAACAATAAATGGGTAGGGAAAAATGATTTAAACTGTTTTGTAACAAATAAGCCAAAAGTGAGGGTTTTCCCATTGAAAATATTTCCTCTCTTTCTGTATCCCCTCTTTTCCGGTATCCAGATTTTTCATATCTTGCAGAAAAAGATTTCATTTGGTACCATCAATATGGTCAAGATACTAATAGAGATGTGAAAGGGAGAAATCAAATTATCCAAACATGATATTTTGGAAAGCAGAATACAAACATTTTTTTTAAGGAATATATATACATGTATATTTAAAAGGTATTGCTATGCATATGAATGCTAATGAAATATGGCCTATCCCATAAAAAGAGTTTTGACCCAGTAGTCTATATTTAGAATGGTGTGGCCCAATGGATCATGTGCATAGCAACCAAGTATAACCACCTCTGGTTGCTTATCTATAATGATAACATCTTGTCTTTTTTTAGTGCTTTTGGTTTAGATAGTTATAGCTCATACAACAAAATGAAATAGCTTTTTAGTTTCCTTCTAACAAATGCAAAAACAGAGACTTGGAGATTAGATGTGTTCTGTGGGGTCACTTGCCAAGCATATGGCAGGCCCATGCCTAAACCCTAGTCTTGTCTAAATCCAAACATTTTGCTTTCCCCTCTGTCTCAATCTTGTAATAAAAAGTGCAAAGTCCCCATTAATGATGTGGCAGGTAAATTATTGGCAAGGTTTCTGATTACTGAGATGTGTATTTTCAGTCCTGCTACCTTTCCTTCTGAGCCACAGTTAGTTTACTGGTTTGTTTTCTGTGATCTTACAGTGCCTGGCCTGTAGCAGTGGGGAATTCAGTCCTGGCTTTACTTCCGGGGTGGAAGTTGGGCCCACGAAGTCCACTCAAGAGATCAATTCCTGGATTTATATGGAGGGAAAGGAAAATGATCCATGTCATCAGGGCTTCTTCAAATCTGTACTCTATAGACGATAGTGACTCAGAATTCTAGACTATTCCCAACCCTTTTATAGATTGGGAGAGTTCCTTCACTCTTGCTTTTTACTATTAGCTAAGCAAGAATGCAACTGGTTCTGGAAGTGAGAGGATGAGGGTTGAAAGATGAAGATCCTTTATGGGAGAGGCAGTGTAGTGCAGCAGTTAGGAGCTGACTCTGGACTCTGGGTTCTCCTTCTGGTTCTCCTGCTCTCTAGCCATGTGACCTTGAAGTTACCAAATGTCTCAGTTTCTCCATCTGTAAGATAGAGATAATAATTATAATCGTAAGCTCATAAGGCCATTGTCAAGAACAGATGAGCATATAAGGGCATGAAGTGCATATAAGGGTACTTGACACACAACAGGTGCTACATAAATATTGGATATCACTTGACATTGAAGAAGTTTAAATGTTATTGAAGAAAAATGGCATGTCTTTATGATGCCTATGATGCCTAAAGATAATGTTTAAAAGTATAATGAGAGCACCCTTATGTTAAATATACCTAGATTATTGCTGGAACAGGATAATCATATTGTAAATCAGAACCAAGTACATACACACAATCAGTGAATATACCCATTTTGCAGTGGCTGGAATAGTGCAAAAGAAGAGTTGGGTTAATGATTTACAAGTAGTTCATTAAGAGAAAACCTCTCTAATTCAGTAAATCAGTCAATCAGAAAGTGTCTGTTGGTTCATGACTTGCAAAAGATTGTTAATTTATCATGCTAAATGCACATGCCAGAAGAATCAAACAGGGAAACTAGGTCTTTGGTGATCTACAGACTCATGTGAAAGTCTAAATGAAGGGGTGGTGCTGTAAAAAAATTACGTTTTTTTAAGGAGCTTCTAGTGTTATATCTTTCTGTTTGCTGACTTATCTGAGAACTACCTGGGGGGGGGGGGGGGGCAGGCAGCATGCTGTGGTCACCGAGCTGCTAGGAAAGAATGTGGGTTGGCTTCAGCCCTACCTGAATTTGAATTCAGCTCTGCTGCAAGCAAGATGTGTCAGTTTAGACATTTAACTTTCCCCATTCTCTGTCTCCTTATCTGCAGAAGAATCAGGAGGATAATAATATCTATTCCATAGGATTACTTTACTAATCAAATCATCTATGTGAAGCACCTAGATCTGTGCACTGTATAGTTTAGCTTTTTTTTTTTTTTTTTTTTTTTTTTTTTTTAGTTTAGCTCTTTGAAATGAATTGCTCTGTGTATAAGACAGAAACCTGGGAATCATCTTCTATTTATTTTTTTACTCTGAAATCACGCCTACCTTGCATTCATTTGTTTTGCTAGAGTCTTGCTAGTGATCTCTTCCTAATCCATTTTATAACAAGCCTGTCATTTCTGTTCCATTATTTCTTGATGGGGTTTTTCAATAATCTCTTACTTGATCTCCCTTCTAACAAACGAATACTGTAAGTGCTTTAACTCACTAAGGGGGCAAGGGTTGTGTTTACTTACTTTTTATGTTTGCAACCTTACTGCCACCTCAGTGCCTAATACACAGTAGGCATTAAGTGTACACACACACACACACACACACACACACACACACTTTTTAAAAACCTAAAAGAATATAATTCCATTGACATTACTCTGCACACAGTACACTGATCACATTACTCCCTGGTTTTAGCCTTTTGGTGGCTTCCCATTCGTATTAGCTGACATTCCCCAGAGAAATAGTGACACATAAAGTATCAAATCATTGCTCAGAGGATAATATCAAACCCTTGGCATGGTATGTGATGCCTCTTCTGATTTGGTCTCCAATTCTTCAGCTGCATCCCTTGCATTCTAAACCATTCATGATGCCACTCAAGAGCCGAGCATCATTACACCGAAAATCCCCATGCTGTATGTTTTTACCCTTTACAATTCATCTTTAACATTTTCCCCTTTTGTGAAAGATTTCATGATGTTTTTCATTCTGCTGCCCCTTGGAAGATTTTGGGCTCTACTAGTTTGTGCCTCTACTGTTTCATACATACTGCATACCCCTGATACGGAAGTCATAGCACCATTGTAACGCTTGTTGTGTGGTTTCTTCTAGACTTCCCTGAGAGCAAGATTTGCATTTTAGTCATCTTTTTATCTTTTTATTTGCATCTCTAGTAGGAAGACAAGTTCTTTCTTTTTTGAAGACAGGTTCCTAACAAGTACTTAGTTAATACCGTTAAATGTATTCATGGCGAAATGAATTAGTGAGTTGGTAATTTTTTTGAAAATAGCACAGAAAATCTTTCTTATTTTCATTATATTATGCTTTTCTAAAATGTTTTCTCTTTTTAGAACCCAGAACACAATTTGAGTTGTTGATATTACAAGGAACCATGCATTCCAAACTTCATGGAGTTTGAAAATCTCATCAATGGAGTCTGTCTTTAAGTGGCCAGAAACTTCTATTATATCACAACATCACCTTTGAGGATAAACATGCTCATATAGACTGATCTGTTAAAGAGAATAAAATTTATAGAGGAGAGCTTTAGGAAAAAGAGAGAAGAGCCTTATTATCATGAATAATAAGAAAATTGCCATTTTCACAAGTTTTTTGGACCATGTGCTAGAAGCTTGATTTTTTAAAACTTTCAATACACACATTAATGAAAACATTAATTTATGAAAGAGCTATAGACTCAACTGCCCCTGATAATGATAAATAACCAATGAGGAGCAGGAGGGCATAGGAAGAAATTTCTGGTCTAGCAATATGGAAATCATATAAATATGCCATTTAGCATTTATTTACCAAAATATATGCATGGGGAATTGAAACCATTAAGCCAAATATATTTAAAATGAACCCAGGATATTAAATGAATTGGTTAATCATTTCATGCTTCATTTTATAATTCTGTGCGTTCATTTTTCATATTTTTGTACTTTTGCTAGCGTATGATCCCTTTTTATTCTCTTCAAAAAATGTGCAAAGGTAAAAATACTGCTTACAGTCCCATTGACTTTAGAGATTAAAAACATGTGAGTTATCCAGAGCTTATATTTGGTGAATAATGGAAATAATCCTGTGAAGATTCCCTGCATTCCTGCCACTAGACAATAGGCTAAACAAGTATAATGACAAATTGAATTTTTTTGGCAACTGCCAAGTATAAGCTGGAAGATAATTTCTTGTACTACGTTGTGTGCTTCTGTGACACAAATTCAGACATTCCTCAGATATTCACACTGCAGATGGATTAATATTAAAAGGATAATCCTATTTCTTTTGTCAAGGGTAAGCTTCATGAGGTATAAGAAAATTAAATTTTCCTCCCTTCAACTATCAATTCCTTCTAAGATGATCCTTGTTGAATTTTTTCAGGACATGTACTTTACTAGAGGGTGGCTTTGTTACCCTGAAAGTGGCTTGCTCCTCATACTTTGGGGCACAGCCCTGACTTGAAAGGAGCAGTACATGTGCTCATTAATATGGAACTTGGAGTAAGATGACCAAGTTCAAATTCAGGGTAAGTTATCTAACGTCAAAGATTTCATTTCCTGAGCTCGATTTAATATTTGATGTGACCAGTCTCATTGTATTGTTGTGAGCTTTAATGAAATAACCTATGTAAGCTGGCCCTGAGTAAGTCTGCAACAAGTGTTGCCCGATTAATTTATTGTTTCGTTTTTCTTTTCTTTTCTTTTCTTTTCTTTTCTTTTCTTTTCTTTTCTTTTCTTTTCTTTTCTTTTCTTTTTTCTTTTCTTTTCTTTTTTTTTCTTTTCTTTTCTTTTCTTCTTTTCTTTTTTTCTTTTCTTTTCTTTTCTTTCTTTTCTTTTTTTTCTTTCTTTTCTTTCTTTCTTTCTTTCTTCTTTTCTCTCTCTCTCTCTCTTTTTCTTTTTGTTTCGTTTATATTAACAAGAAAAATTCAGAGTCTAATTTTTGTAAAATTGGGTGATTTGGGCAGTTTTACCAGCTCTGACTTTCATTCCAAAGATCAACATCCTGATACAATTTGTTGTACGTATAACTTACTTTTAGTTTGCTTGTATAATATCGCTTGCCCATTCTCCTCCTGTCTTGTCTCCTGCCAACAGTAGCATTTGACGTATTCGGCTAGGAGATATAAGAAGTGAGGCCCGGATTGGTTCTCCTCAGTATTTCTCTCCTTGATCCCCAGAGTCTGTCTTTTCTATCAGTTCTGTTTTGCTCCGGGTTCATGCATGTACAGGAAATTGATGATGAGGTAGTGCCATCCCACGCTATGCTTCAGACTCTGTGTTTATCAGCAGACAGTCTGGCAGCCGGACATAGGTAAGCACATGCCAGGGCTGCGTGGCAGGAAACAGCCTCTGACCTGGACAGGGGCATCCAGGAGCCGTCTTCCTGGTATTATGCAATGTGCCCAGGCTGCCAGCATGGGGCCCAAACTAACTGCTTCTCCTTTTTTTTTTTTTTTTTCTTCCTCTGGAAATTATATATCCCATAGCCTTTGGTTTCCCGTTACTACTTTTATCAATCATTCTTTTTTAAAAGATTTATTTATTTATTTGATAGAGAGAGACAGAGACAGAGAGAGAGAACACAAGTGGGAAGGGAGGGACAGAGGGAGAGGGAGAACCAGACTCCTGGCTGAGGAGAGAGCCTGATGGGGCTCCATCCCAGGACCCTGGAATCATGACCTGAGCCAAAGGCTCAGGTTCCCCTCCTGACTGAGCCACCCTGGTGCCCCTTTACCAATCATTCATCTCAGTGTGTTCCCACTCCAGAACAAGCCAATCCTAGTAGTTTCTTTAGTCCATTAATTAATTATTCTAATTAATATATATAATTATAATTATATAAATATATATATTATAAAAATATATATATTTCAAACACCCTGGATTTGTGAAGGGATAAAGTCAAGAGAATTATCCAGAGTTATTTACTTTTCAAAGTATACAACATGAAATACTTCAGTTTCTTTTTTAGATTTTCTGATGTGTTAAAATATAAATCTGATTTAGGGCAATAATGCAAAAATGATGATAAAGAAATCAATTTATAAAAACATTGAAATGATCTGGGTAAGGACAGCTGATCTTAAGCTCAAAGATAAGTTTATAAGGACAACAAAAAATTGAAATCCCATTAAAATATGAGTCAAATGTTTGCTTCTTTGTGTATAGCCATATATGAACTGGTGGTATGAGGTTGATGGCATTTATTGGATTGAAGAACCTCAGAAATCTTTAAAATGGGACACCTGATCATATTATAATGCATAAATGTATGAAATCAACATTTTGGACACCTTATATTTTACACAGTTACATGTCAAATGTATTTCAATATTAAAAAAGATCAGACACAAATGTTATTTATAAACTGAGGTAAGATAATATTTCTGGTACTTAATGCCTATAGATGTGTTTACTTATTATAAATGTTTACTTTAGTAGTAATAAAGTATTACTTTAAAGTATTAGATAAGTATTTTTTGAGTTCTCAAATATTTATTTACTTATCTTGTATTTTATAGATTACCTAAATTCTAACTTCTTTTCTGAGCTTCCACTCTTGCTAATTTGATTACTTCAGCCAACACTTGGAAGGAAACTCCATTGAGTTAAATTTGAGGGACAAAAGTGGACAACGATAGGTTTTTCCTGCATGCTACATTCCTCATCTTCTGTTGGAAAATGAAAAGCACACTTTGTGTATTTGTGTATTAATTTGTTCCTCCTGCAATCCATTCCCAGAGTAACTTTGTGATTCTATAAGGAGTTGCCTTCTTAGCATCTTCTTTCTGTGCCACAGGATGGGGTAGGCAACCAAACAAAATAATCAAAGACCTTCTTGTGAACTTTTTAGGTTACAGTTATGAGAAAAGACTCTTTTAATCTTGGGTTGTGATGTTAAGAAAGGAGATGGAGCCTGGACTCTGTTGGGGGCAATGACCTAGCTTTTATCCTTACAAATACAGGGTGATTAGTATGTGACAGCCATTTTTCTAAACACTGTGTATAGTTTCAACATATACAACATTAACTCAAAATGAGTGTTAGAATGAAATGTAAACCTAATTTATAAAACTTAAAAAAATGTAGAAATAACTTTATGAATTTCAGTAAGGTGATGATTTTTCAGATATAATGCCAAAGATACTATCATCTATCTATTACCTATATATCTATCATCTATCAATCATCTATATAACAAATTGGACTGTCAAAATTTAAAATTTCTGCTCTGTTACAAATGTTCTGAATAAATGAAGACACTTAAGAAATTGAAAACTAAAGCCATAAGAGTTGGAAGAAATATTTGCAAATCATACATTTGATAAAATGCTTGTATACAAATAAGACATAAACAGCTCTCAACACAAAGAAACAAATAACAACAAATAATTTTTTTTAAAGATTTTATTTATTTATTCATGATAGTCACAGAGAGAGAGAGAGAGAGAGAGAGGCAGAGACATAGGCAGAGGGAGAAGCAGGCTCCATACAGGGAGCCCGACGTGGGATTTGATCCCGGGTCTCCATGATTGTGCCCTGGGCCAGAGGCAGGCGCTAAACTGCTGCGCCACCCAGGGATCCCCCAACAACAAAGAATTTTTTAAATGGCACAAGGTTAGGACAAACCACTTCCCCAAAGAGTACATGCAGATAGCAGAGAAGCATATGAAAAGATGCTCAATATCCTTACTCATCTGACAAACCACATGGATATAGCACAACATATCTTTTTCAATAAAGCAACAACTCCAAGTACTGACAAGGATGCAGAACCATTGAAACTTTCATATACTCATGATACAAGTGAGAAATGGCACAGCTAGCTTGGAGGACCATTTGGCAGTTTCTCATAAAAGAAAACATTTACTTACCTTATGACCCAGCAATTCAATTTGGCATTACTCAAGTAAAATGAAAACCTATGTTCTACACAAAAGCTAGTAGGCACATGTCTATAAGAGCTTTATTTTGAATCATTAGACCTGGAAAGAGTCATATATCCTTCCACTGGAGAAGACCTAAGTAAAATGTGGTACACATACAATGGAATACTGCTCAGCAATAGAAAGAATGAAGAACTGATTCATGCAACAAAACAGATAAATTGAAATGCATTATGCTGGATGGAAAAAGTCAGAACCAAAGGCTATATACTGTTGGATTCTATTTATATGACATTCTTGGAGTTGCCATGCCATTGGAACAGGGAACAGAGGTGGGGAGTGGGGAATGGGGAATGGTTGACATTAAAGGGAAAGAGGTTGCTTTGGGAGAGGAGATAATAGAACTGCTCTATACCTTGATTGTGGTGGTGAGTCCATGCAGGTGTACATTTGTCAACACTCATAGAACTGGATACTTATAGGGTAAACTGCACTGTATATAAATTATATGTTAATTTTTAAACTAAAGGAAAAGAGAAGAGGACATTGACCTCACTCGGGATTCATATCCATACAACAAAATCTCAGGTGGTTATGTGTCTTGGCCCTGCAAGGTATGGCAGGGAGGTGTGGCTTTTGGGGGTGCTGTTGTTATTTTTGTTGGACACATGGCTGTGAGAGTCACCTTATATGTGTGACTGTATAGTTATGGTTTATTACTTTGTATAAGAATGTTATATTTGCCGTTAACAATGTATAAAAGCAGAAAACTTAAAAAAAATCAAACCTGAAAGCAATCAAATTTATATCTCTAACTATTAGACATATACCCCAAACCTAGTGAAATATGGATGAAATCAAGGGAACAGTACAAGAGAAAACACATGTCTGGATTTTGAGAGAATTACAGAGAATTCTATAAAACAGTAGCAAGTGATATACACTTATTTTTCACTTTAAAATACAGAATCAAGAGATGAATTCTGAATGACTTCACAAAATGACAAGAAGGATAGGGTTGAGGAAACATGACTTAGTTATAAGAAAACTACTTTTTTTGTGTGTGTGTGTTGGGGACTTTAAGGCTCTTCTAAATTATGTGGGCTCTTGGAGGGCCTACATATGCTGTATAGAAGCAGGAATGACAGGGTGCAGAGCTCTGTTCTTCTCTTATCTCCCATGGCAGACATTGTGTTGGTCACCATGGTTCATTGAGTCACCATGCCCTGTGTTGCAGAAAGTTTCTAGGGTCTCAAATAAGGCTGGAAGAAGCATGACTATTAGAAGATCCAGCCCTAACTCACTTCTCTTCAGATTCTTGTGGAGTCTGGGTGGGGGTATGCATGTGCTTAGGGTTTGCGTATGGTTTCAGATGAAACGCTCCCCCTCCATTTCTGTCACTTGCAACCAACAGAATCCTGATTAACCCTCAAAAACCCTTCTTTCATCCTCTTTTATGCCAAGATATTTTCTTCGCTCTCCAAAACATCACCTCTCCTCTAGGTCTTGTCATTTTTCAAACAAAAAGCAAGAATGTTATGTGTATTTTTGGTTTATCTTCCCATCGTGTTCCTTTCCTAAGGCATTTTAGTACCTAATTGAAGAAAAAATGGGGAAGATACAGGATGAAGCAAACAAAGATTAATATCTCATAATACCAAATACTTGTAATTATAGCAAGTTAAAGTGCCTACAAAGAAATCTAAAAATAAGTATGCAATTCATGGGTGGCAAATCTGTAATGTATAAATGACAGCATAGGTAGATATGAAAGTATGCTATTTCTCAAATATGAAGACATTAAGGAAAGGTCAATTCTCCTAAATTAATCTATATACTTTTTTTGTTCTTGAGTATGGAAGAAAACCTGATGAAATGCTACTAGATTCACCTGAAAGATTAAATTTTCCAGAAACATTAGGAAAAAAACCCACAAAAATTTCACTATCACTATGAATTTTTAAAATCCTGATAATCGCTGTTATAAAGTGGTGTAAATACAGCTGAATACATATGGGGATTTAATAGGAGATTAATAATTGTAGAACATGACTTGCCTTATAAATTGTATTTGAAAACTGGCAGGTGATCTAGGGAAAAGGATCCCATATCTCTAATTCATTACCTATATAAAACTTTAAACTTCTAACTTTTTAAAATGATTTATTTATTTGAGAGAGAGAGCGAGAGAGTGAGAGAGAGAGAGCACACGTGTGGGGGAAGGAGCAGACGGTGAGGGAGAGAGAGAATCCTCAAGCAGACTCCTGCTGAGCTCAGAGTCTGGCTTAATCTCAGGACCCTGAGATTATGACCTGAGCCCAGATCAGCTCAGCCACCTGCACCACCCGGGGACCCCTAAACTTCTAACTTTTAAATGTACAAATTTGAAACCATAAAATTACCAAAGGGAAAAATGACAAAAAATTCTTAGAAGAGACTGTTTTCAAGTAAAAAAGCTAAATAGTTTTCGTTTATAAGGAAACTTTTGACTGCATACAATTTAGAAATGTTTAAAGTACAGTGAGTATTATAAACAACATAACAAAAGGGGAAAAAAAAAGAAATAAATGCTTATCAAATGCTAACTCCACAAAGTTAACCTGTGAATTTGAGGCCAAGCAAATTAAAAAATAAGTTAGCAAAGGAAGTTAGAGTCATTTCGTTATTTTGTGTTATTTTGTTTCTACAAATCACTCAGCATTTACTAAAATAAAAGTGAGGTTACTTGTATAGAATAGATTTCTTATCATAATTCATAGCATATTAAAATGTTTTTCATGTTTCAATGGTCTCTCTCAGGTCATCCCAAACTTCAATTATGTTTTAAGTAATAGGGAACGAATTAATTAAAATACAATACTCATAAGATCTAATTCTAGAGGATCCAATGAACTGGGAATGACATATTGTTAAGAATTATATTAAAGCCATTTATATTCTGGAAACACAGTCTTAAAATAATTACATAAAATTTCAATGAGAGCAAATGTAGCCTTGATGAAATAACAAAGTGAACTAAAAGGGCACTGCTGCACAAATTCACGCTGGGCATGAATTTAAAGAGAAAACACATCCACTATCCCACTGTGTCTATGGATGTTGGGTGTGGGATGCCTATTGGAAACCTGACTGAAACCTGCACCTCATCCTCCATCCAGGGGCTCTCACACTCCCCTGGCTCCCCTGGGGACCTGAGATGCCGAAATGCCCCAACCCTGTTGGGTTTCTGCCCTGGACCTCATGTGAATAGCAAGTGCTTCAGGGTCCTCTTGAAAAGGCTGGATTTGAAATTCCAATCAGCTCATTTTCGCCTGCTGTGAAAATTTTCTTTCCTTAGATCCCTTGAGCTTTTTGTTGATGAACAGAATCACAAACCAACTTTCTTGAGCTGTTTTCTCATGGAGCTCCTCCAGCTTAGATGGAAGGAATGATGCTTTCTAATTTTTTCTCCTTCAGGTATTTGGCCATTTTCCAGTAGAAGTCAAGGGTTTGGTGTTTAAAGCTGTTGTTTTCATACCCATTGAGAAGTTTCTCCTCTATTTCTAAACATTAAACTCTCTCCTCCAATTGACTTTCTGTGCAGTTGCATTTCTGGATATCTGTCAGGAGTGTCTGGGGTTTCAGCTGAAGTCTTTGAACCTCACTTGAACTGTGCATTTCCACACCACCCTGGTTGGGGACTTTTGAGTTGAACTAGAGGTAATTCACACATTTGATTTTCCTCATGTACTTTACAAATATTCCTTGTTTTCCTCTTGCAAGTTTCTTTTAAAAGATAATTTATTTTAGAGAGAGGGAGAGCACATGAGGGGGGAGGGGCTGAGGGTGGGGAAAGAGAGAGAGAGAATCCTTAAGCAGACTCCCTGCTGAGTGGGGAACCCATTGATGGGATATGGGGCTCCATCTCATGATCCCGAAACCATGACCTGAGTCCAGATCAAGAGTCAGGAGTTGGCCGCTGAATGGACTGAGCCACCCAGGCACCCTTCCCCTTGCAATTTTTTTAAAGGTAAAGTTTAAGCTAACATCATCAGTGTCTCTTTAGGGAGACACCTGACCGATCATCGTGGCCTCCATTTTCTGACTCACTCTCTCTCTTAATTTTCTGTTGCCATCAGCATGTAATCTTTTATAAAAAGAGCAAACAAGTTCATCACCTTTAGTACAGATTTGGTCCTGGAATTTAATCGTCTCTCTTTATCATTCCCAACCTGTTTCCTTATATGTTGAAGTTTTCAAAGATTTCTGTTCTTCAGCTCTGCCACTCCTGACTAGTTAGCATCTTCCTGGGTGCAGCTTTAGGCTTTCCTGAAACTGCACATCTCCAAGGCCATTAACTATTTCCCTCTGATATTCCACATTCTTTTGAGATTCCCTTATGACATTTTTCATCTTAGTCACTTGTAATTAGTCTCTTTTGGTATCTCTTTGAGTGAATATGTCCTCCAGGATCAGCCATCTTTATTCCATAAAGAGAGATTTTATGGGACTTATTTTCTGTTCTTATTTGAGAAAGTCTACTGTATCCCCCAGGGGAAAAGGCAGACCTGTTCAGCTCTTTACTAAGTGCTGCCAAACACAGAGTTTGTAATTCCAGAGGACTGGCCTCTGCTACAGGTGACTCGAGGGCTCCAAAGCCTTCTGTGATGAATTTAGCGTTCTCACTGATTTTATGCTTTTTAATTTGGGCAGAAAATCTTTGGCTGGTTTAATCTGCCTCAAAGTACACTGGCAAACAATCAAAGCAGTACATATAAAAGTTTTTAAGGAAAACTGAAACCTCATGTCCATAACTTAGTTAACAAATCATTGCACAACTGCCACAGCACCAGGTAGAAGGACATTTCTGTGGCCTTCAGGAGATCCTCTCTGGCTCCAGGGGGTACTGTAGCTGCCTCAGGCCAATAACTGGTGGGCTACCACCGGCTTCCCAGAACTTTGTGAATGTTCTAACTCAAAGAACCAAGTCCATGGGATCCCTGGGTGGCTCAGCAGTTTAGTGCCTGCCTTCAGCCCAGGATGTGATCCTGGAGTCCTGGGATTGAGTCCACTTCGGGCTCCTTGTATGGAGCCTGCTTCTCCCTCTGCCTCTCTCTCTCTCTCTCTCTCTCTGTGTGTGTGTGTGTCTATCATGAATAAATAAATAAAATCTTAAAAAAAAAAAAAGAAAAAGAAGAACCAAGTCCTGATGACCAGGAAGGACCATTAGTGAGGCTGCGGGAGAGGTCCGTATTAAGAATGTATTGCTCTCTAATTTTGTTCTGGAACTACACAAGGAGGAAGCATTTTTGTTTGTACAATACATTGAGGAGAAAGGGCAATAATAGGCAGAACAGACTAGCCCATAAGCTGTGAGCACTCTGGGACCACCTGGCTCCTTAAGAAGCCTGAGGGAATCCAAGCTATGCCACTCCCTAACTAAACCTATAAAACTGAGAGTGGATAAACTTGTCTTTCCAGTCCTGGCTTTGCCTCTTCAATAGCTTCATGACATAGGGCTTTAAAATTATAAGCAATATTTGAGGAAAGCAATGCAGATTATAAATCCTTTTCCGATAGAGCGTCTTATCTAAGCTGACTATCCTATGAAATTGACCATCCTATGAGGTTGTCCAATATCTTTTGACCTATAACCTGAAACCCAGACAGATTAAATGGCTTATTTAAGAGCAAAAACTTTTCAGTTGCAGGGTTGGATTCTGAATCAAAATAATCTGATTTCTTTTTATTTTAAAAAGTATTTATTTTATTTGAGGGAGGGAGAGAGAGAGAGAGAGAGAGAGAGAAAAAATGAGCGGGGGTGAGAAGGGGGAGAAGCAGACTCTCTGCTGAGCAGGAAGCCCCATGTGAGGATGCAGGGGCTCATTCCAAGACCCCGGGATCATGACCTGAGCCAAAGGCAGATACTTAACCAAATGAGACACCCAGGTGCCCCAAAATAATTTTATTTAAAGTAGAGTTAAAATATAGTTGTTTTTGTTTCTGATAAACATATCCTTAATGTGACTACCTCCCACTTTGTTCCCTTTTTAAAACAAGGACTTATTAAATAATTTCTAAAGTCCAGTTGACAAAAAAAGAATAATCCCTTCATTATTCTCTTTTCTTTTATTATAATAGCAGAATGAATATTTTTTGTAATATGTATTATTTACCCATTTATGTAGGTAGCTTAATGGAACAACTGAAGTTGATATGTCTGTTACCCATTTCTTTATTACTTTTAGCTACTAGTCTCAGGAGGAGCATGGAGAAACATTTCATTGAATACTAACTGATAACCTGCTTCTCTTTCTTTTTAAAATTTAGTCTGTGAGATTGTTTTTAAGAGATTCTTTTTAGAAGTAATTGGAATAATTGTTATAAATAATTTAACATCTTGAAATAGATTAATTGTATTTTTCTTGAGTATAACTTTATTTTGGTTATAAATAATAAAATATTTTGAAGAACAGGATTTTTATTTTCATATTTTTATTTCTCTCATTTGCATTTGTAAATCTGAGAGAAGTTATTAAGGCAAATAAATTATTACTGTTGAGCATTTTGTTACTATGGTTTCAGACCTCCATTTTTTATTAATAGAACCCCAGTGAGGGGATGAGCCTATTTTACTTTAATAATTTACTTCTGTTTAAATTACCAGACACATCAAAAGCCATAGAATGTAAAAGCTGTAACAGAAATTAAAGTTTGAATTTTTGACCAAATAATACTTGGTCCTTTGTTTTCTTATCATTGCTCCTGAAACTCAGTGATAATAACAAACGCCGAGTAATAAAATTTGGGGTTTACTTTATTACTACAGAAATAAACCCTTATTCAGAAAAACACCCTTATTTCCAATGGAAAAGCAAAGCTGAATTGTTTTAGATTTGATGCATTTAGGATATCCTTTCCCTTTTACTTTAAGTTTTCATGGTTTTCTCTTGGTTTCAAACGTCCCTGTGCCACCCATTTCTTCTACAGGTTTTTAAGCAATTTGAAGCCAACCTTTCGAAGAATATGTCTTATTTCCATTTTGCAGTCTTTCTTCTCCTGGATGTGTCACAGTGCTTTGCATACAGTAGAAGTTTATTGAATGTCTACTGAATAAAAGCAGACGGGTTGAACTACTTTCCTAAAACCAGAGCATTTTCCTGGCATCTTAGAGTGTATCTCTTCCATTTTTTTCAAAATGAAAAACAAAACCACCTCAGCAGAGAATGGAGATATGGTAGGCAAGGATTTAGGAGAAGGGTAAGTATCAGAGGAGATCCCTAATGCAGGCTTTGGGGTGGAGCTCAACCCTCCGCAAAAGAGGACTTAAATTACCTGCTCTCCCACAGAACAGGGCTTCTCTGCCTTTCTCAGAAATTGTCACCTTTTTCTTTTCTGTCCCACTCAGGTAATGTCAGGATGACATAATAAAAGAAGTAAGCATTTGATACTGAATTCTGAAATGCATCCTCCATCCTTCCTTTGTCTAATTAATTTCTCTCTCCATTCGATTGAAAAACAATTCTCACAGGAGAGATTAGAATTTTTCTCTGTCTCTCTCCCCTTGTCTGTGTGTGTGTGAGCATGTGACTTATTTTTCAAAGTATGAAATGTTTTAGGTAGTTGGTCTTCTCTATTATGCTTTATTATTATTTTTTATCTGATTAACAACAGAAGAGTAAGATTACTTTTATTTTCATACTCCTCTCTACGGGAAGCATGCGCTATGGAAAAAGTATTGAATGAGTGCAAGGATTGAGTGTGCTTGGGCACACTGGCCACTGCACAGAGAAGGGAGGTGGTGGGCAGGAGAAACCATTCCTCTTCCCAACTTCCCAGGTGTTTGCCTCAGGGAAGTAGTGACTAGAAATTTTAGGTCCTTGAGTTCTTAACACTTAGGTATATATTAACAGACTTTTTCTATGTGACTGCTTTCTTTGTCAAATTCCATTTTTCAAGAGAGTTATGTGGTGCAAGTCATTTTAATTTAAATTTGCTGTAGAATTCCCCAAATTAAAAGGCATTCCTTCTCAGCTAAATCCACTTGTTGACCCCGGTCATACCTAATTTCCCTTTGTAGAGAATAAAGTGACTGCTACGTAAGATACACTTATTTTTTGAGAGTGCTCCCATCAATGAGAAATTCTGCAACTCGCTTTAATAAGCTCTTATGTTAAATAAACAGAAAGACATTCAGAAATGCTTAATATACTTTCTTACTGTCAAGATATACAATTATAGAGCAGCTTTTCTTCTGCAAACACAATAATTAATTCAAATTAAACTCTTGGCAACTCTTTCAAAATGGACTGTATTACATGCAATGTTGTTTTGGTATATTCTAAAGAGACTGAGATGGAAGAGGAAAGATGAATTATATTTTAGAATATAATTTTGTAAAGCTATAATCCTCTACTGGTAGTATTTTTTCTATGCACAGTTCTTAAATATATAAATCAATTAAATTTTATAAATGTAGATGCCTGTGTAAGCACCACATAGATCAAGATACAGAGTATCTTCAGCACCTCAGGAGCCTCTCCTATGCCCCTCCTCATGTGAATCCACAAAGGTAACCATTATTATAACCCTTATCATCCTGAGTTGATTTTTCCTGTTCTTGAACTTCATATGAATGGAATCATACACCATTTCCTCTTTTGAGTTTGTCTTATTTTGCTGAACATTATGCCCATTTTATTCATTTAAGTTGTTACATGTAGCAATGGTTTGTTGTTGTTTTTTATTACTGAGTAGCATGACTACTGTAGCTTATCCTTTCTACTGTAGATGGACATTTGAGTTGAACTCAGTTTTAGACAATTATGAGTAAAGCTTCTACCAGACAATTATGAATAAAGATTCTATCTATATTTTTGTACATATCTTTTGGTAGATGTAAAAAATATTATTGTTAAGTATTATTGTCCTCAGGTCCAGACTTGTTAGGTCACAGGTACTTTTAATTTCA
The DNA here is from genome assembly GCF_048418805.1 of Vulpes vulpes. Taxonomy (NCBI): domain Eukaryota; kingdom Metazoa; phylum Chordata; class Mammalia; order Carnivora; family Canidae; genus Vulpes; species Vulpes vulpes. The sequence goes on from NC_132786.1 coordinate 92,776,729, forward strand.
TTATACAGCCAAATAATATTTCAAAGTGGTTGTACCAAATGACATTTCCATCAGTAATGTGTAAGAGTTCCAGTCACTCCGTACTTTCACTATCACTTTGTGCTGTTATTTTCTAGTTAAACAATCTGTTGTGTATATCAATATGTTATTGTAGTTTAAAATTTTTTTTTAATTTTTAATTTAAAATTAATTTTAAAATAAAAAATTTCTTTAAAGGATTTTATTTATTCATAGAGAGAGAGAGAGAGAGAGGCAGAGTCACAGGCAGAGGGAGAAGCAGGCTCCACACAGGGAGCCCGATGTGGGACTCGATCCCGGGTCTCCAGGATCACATTCCAGGCTGCCCTGTTATTGTAGTTTTAACTGGCATTTTCCTGATAATGTGTTGGGCACATTTTCATATGCTATTGACCATAATGCCTGTAACTTGTCTTTGATAGCCATAGTTACACAAAAATTCCATTTGGCCTTTAGTCTATTAGTACTTCTTTTTTTTTTAAGTTTTTATTTAAGTCATCTCTACACTCAATGTGGGGCTCAAACTCATGACCCCAAGACTAGGACTCACATATTCCACTGACCAAGACAGCCAGGCACCCTTCTTAGTACCTCTTAATATTCTCATCATTGTCTCCTTTTTGTTATTTGTTACTTTTTTCAACCTAAACCTAGATTTGGTAAACTTAAAAATCACTGCAAGATGGACCATCAAATATTTCAGGGTGCAGGAATCAAAGTTTTAGAACAGAAAATGACTGTCTATGTGCTTGGCATTCCATTATTATTATTATTATTATTATTATTATTATTTTAGATGGATAGCTTGGACCTAATTATAAATTGTTGTCTTTTGCCAATAACGGCAAAAAGCAAAAAGAAACAAGGGAACTAGTTGTTTTGTTTGCTTTTCTGATATCATAAGGCAAAACTTTGTTGGTTTATGAGCTATATTAGAGATGGTGCTTTTTTTGTCCCCTATCATGGCTAAATATACATTATTAAGATCAGAATGAGTTGCTTTCATATGTAAAGAGTACCCATCACTAAATGTATTAGAGCGGAAACTGATGACCATCTGCCAGAGAAGAAGAATGAATTTTTGCATGTAAACTAGTATTTTAAGTTTCCTTCAAACTATAAGGTATTTTAATTCTAAAATATGGAAATCTTTCCTGATACAAAAATTTCAATCATATATCTTTTTAAGATGCTCACTTTCCATTAGCTTACTTGATCAATAACAGATACCCTGAACAGCACACTATAAAATTTTTATTTTTATTTTATAGATGAAGAAAACAGGCCCCTAAAATTGTTCCATCTGGTTAGTTTATAAAGTGGCAGGACCCAGAATAGGTTGCAGTTTCCCTGGCACTGGGCCTGGGTTTTAGTCACCACGTCTCTGGGGGTGGAGCTCTGAGGTTGGAGTTTATAACCCCAGAGAACAGGAGGAACAAATAGACATGCAATGCAGGTGCAAGGGTTTACTCATATGCTGTCATTATGTATACATTCTTGTGGAAGATTCATAGAGAGGAAATATCCAGTGCTGGATGAGATTGTACCTGGTATATAATGTAGGGTGAATTGAAATTGGGTTAACATGAGTATCTCAGGAGCCTTGGGAAGGATCAGATTGATAAAAAGTACAGTGAACAGGGGCGCCTGGTGGCTTAATTGGTTAAGCACCTGACTCTTGGTTTTGGCTCAGGTCATGACCTCGGGGTTGTGAGATCTAATCCCGTGTCGGGCTCCATGCTCAGTGGGGAGTCTGCCTGAGATTCTCCCTCTCCCTCACCCCTGCTCCTCCTTGCCTCTCTCTCAAATAAATAAATAAATCTTAAAAAAAGAAATGCAATGAACATATTCTTAAAAAAACAGGAGTGTACAAGTCTGCATAGTCAGGCAAATGACATCCCACGACTGTGTGTTGTGGCCAAGAGCAAGACAGAAGCTGAGGTTTGTGGACTTGGGGAATTCTCAGAACACATGTTCTGCATGCCTTTTCTCCAAGGTTACAGAGGATATAAATATCAATGACGAATCCTTAGGAACATAAGAAATTGGGGAAAAAAGTAAAAGCTTCTTGTGATTCAGCTAAAATACTGTTTTTATACAGACTTTTAAATCAGCTGCTTTGAATAAAAAATTCACAAATCTTAAATGTGGGCTAGATAATGCAGGGAAGTATATTGAGCATCAGGTTCAATCGTAAAATTCAGTTTTTCCCGAGAAACTCTTATGTTCTGTGTATACGTATTAAAAACCAGATGGAAAATCCTGCCCATTTTTTATTGTCTTCAGTGTGGCTTGTGTTTTATCACTTGCCAAGTCATGGCCACCTGTGGCTCTGTTTTGGCAGCTCTGTATTTAACAGGCCAGACATTCTGTTCACAGGAAGGGCCTCCTGAAGCCTAACTAAAAAGCAAGTAATTCACATGACCAAGGTTCTGATAATAAGGATTTGCTGAATACATAATTTGACGTGTTTTGCTTTGAGCAGACACACTATCCAGTGCTTTTGTTGGCATCACTGCCAAAGACTTTTGCACACAAACAATTAGTAGCAAGTCGTTTGATTTTCCACACAGGAAACGCAGCACAGAACAGCCAGTCCTCTAAAGATATATCTTCTCTTTTCCTATTGTTTTCATTCTGTTAAACTCCAACCATTAACACATTAGTGGACCAATTACTGTCATGGGACCTCATGGGTGTAGCACTCACAGTCCCAAGGCTCTCCCTAAACTTAGTTCAAAGGCCCTTCAGAATCACCTAAAATAGAAGATTGGCCAAGACTACAGTCTGAAACAACAAATAGATAAGATGCATAATTGACTAGTTCTGGAAGAGTCTAAATGAGGCCATATTTTTATCTATTTTTGGTATTTTGAAAAATGTCTTTATCTTTTAAAATGGTTTCCTCTGTACTTTGAATCCCTATGCTAAATGTGGCTTGACTTCTAACACAAATTTATTCAGCCATTTAACTTTGAGGCAAGACTATTTAGCGCTCAGATCTCATTTATCCTCACCAGAATGAGTTGGAGAATTGATCCAGAAGATTCTTTCAGAGGTTTTCAGGTTGGCCTGTACATGGCCTTAGAAAATGCTCTTGTACATGTCTTACTGCTGGAGATTCTAATTTAATGATGTGGTCTGGTACAAAGCCTGATTAGTAGAATATAAAACGTTGACTGCACAGCAGAATCATCTAGGGAGTTTTTAAAAATCAAAGCATGGTTTGCATTATTTCTTAAAACTTCCCAGGTAATTTCAGTGTGCTGCCAAGGTTGAGAGTCATTGTTCCAAAACAATGTAATCTGTCATTTGACAAAAAATATTGAGGAGCTCCATGGATATGATAATTCTACACAGTGTTTGCATGTAAGATTGCTCATGCCATCTGGGCTGATTACCTTCGGTAGCCCTACATAACTCTAAACAAACATGCTCATTCATCTTTGTACTCAGAAAACATTTACTAACTACTTACTATATACCATGGTCTTTACCGAGTGCTTGCAACCATGTTTATAATGCTACCACGTGCATTAAAAAGTTTTTTGAAATCACATAATTAAAAAAAAACAAACCCTGCAATACTTTACATTATGGGCCAAAATTAAACTTTACTTCCAGTTGAAGAAGTTCATGAATATACCTCATTGAAAAAGTAACACACAATGTGCATAAACAACAACTAGAAAATGCTCATAATCTTTGACCTGGCAATTCTACTTCTAGCAATTTAAAGATAAGTACATAGAGGTATTTAGGCAGGGATATTTATCACATCTTTTGAAACCAGCCCCAAACACAGAACATGCACTATAAATTATAGTATAGCTACATAATGAAATATTTAGTCATCATAATTATAAATGTGTAATTATTGACATAGATATATTTTCATGATAATATGGTCTAGATGAATGTATATAAAAATGGTAACTGCTTTCCATTGTCAGTTTAGGAATAATTTTAACTTTATAACTTTCCTTTTACTTATTTGTCATTATAATTATTCTACTATGCATTACTTATATTAAAAGTTTCAGCAATGATTATGAGAACAAGACACAGTTAAATTCTAAAGCAATTTTTGTTCTACTAAGCATTTATTGGCATTCATTTTGTTTTGTTTTGTTTTACCAATTTATAAAAAGCTATTAATTATTCCATAAAGTGCTTTGTAATTTTTGATCTGTGCAAGAGACAGAGATAGGTGCTGTGACTTTTCTGGGATAGCCCAGTAGAACAGTGAGCTGGTTGGGAATTTAAGAGATACTGAGAGAAAGAAAAGATTTATGATTCTAATTGTAATCTAATTTATATGATTTAAAAGTGACAAAAAAAGAGAAAGCCCTAAAAGAAAAAGCATTATGGTAGGCAGAATAATCCCTCCTCCCGAAGATGGCCACATCCTAATTCTCAGAAGCCGTGAATATGCTGTGTTACAAGGTTAGGATTACAGGTGGACTTAATGTTGTGAATCAGCAGACCTTGAGATGTGGCCTGTGTTTTGGATGACCCTGGTGAGCCCAGTGTAATCACGAGGGTCTTTATAAGTAAAAGAAGCTGTAGGAGAGTCAGAACGAGACGTAGGAGAGAGATTTGGTCTGCAGTTACCAGGTTTCAAAGTGGAGGAAGGAGCCATAGCCCCCCAAAAAAGCAGTCAGTCTCTTGCTGGAAAAGGCAAGAAAATGGATTCTCTCCTACAGCCTCCAAAGAGGAACTGACGACACTTTGAATTTTCACTCAGATCTGTGTCAAACTTCTGACCTCCAGAACTGTAAATTAACAAATTTGTAGTTTTTGCTCATTAAGTTCGTGATAACTTGTCACAGCAGCAACAGGAAAGCAATGCAAGTACTTATAAAATGCATAATTTGGAAGAAAAAAAAATTCCCTGAAATGGTCATTTTTTGGCTTGTTGGTTTTTTCCTCATCCAAATCTGGTTAGGTGAAAGTTCTCATTGCTGCCTGTCCTGTTTGCTGCAAACAACAGTGATTCTGAGGCAATGATGAAGCAGAATTTGTTTTTTATGTAAACCAGGGAGAGTTATGAAAGAAAAAATGCAGGCTGGAAAGTGCAGAATTGGGAAAGGATAGACAATAATGTAAGGGATTTAATTTCAAAAAAATCTTTAAAAAATGTTTGTAGTACCCAAGAAGGGATTATTCTATTTCTTAAAATGGGAGCAAGGAAAGGGGAAAACTATAAATGTTAATATAAGAGTGAAAATTCGAGGTAATCTAGGCTAAGGAAATTAGCTTCATTATGGCTTACAGATAGGAAAAAATCATGTAACATGATTGTATGAGGTCCTAGGGATTTTGCTTGGTTGTGGTTGGTTTGCTTGGATGGCTTTTCAATTGTTAGATGATCAGGAGGGTTAGAAGTGGCAATCAGGCCATGATGAGGGAATGCCAAAATTATGCACTTGAGCTCAATTCAGTAGCTGTAACCAGAAGTGGAGATTGGGGGTGCAACCTCTAAGGAATGTCTGGATGGGGAAGTTAATATCTGCAAAAGGAGGTGGTGACTTGTCCAAATCAGAAAATAAAAGCGGAGTATTAGTTAACAAATTGTAATCTTGTGGTTGTTGCTGAGGCCGAAGACAGGGAAACTGACAGACCAGACCGTTCAGTCTGTGATAAAGGTAAGTGAGATTTTCGTGGTCTTAGTTGCTTTATTATTGAACTAATTCCCAAAACTTTAAGACCAATGGTTTAGTAGTGCTTTGATTTGATTTGTTTTGTTTTTTGTTTTGTTTTTTTGTTTTGTTTTTTCCTTGAATGGCTGAAGCTAAGGATGAGTGAAGCACTTACACTCCCCTTAGCTAGGAGCTGGGTTGGGGATGGTGCAGGGTGGGGGGTGGGGGGAAGTTGAAGAGGAGAAAGAAGCAGCTAGCAATGCATTTAGTGAATATTCCAGTAATCAGAACTGGAGGTTTGTGCACTAATGACAATGGGCTATATCTCACACTTTATCACAGGCATTATTATAATAAACTGTTAAGATGTTGGATTATTTGGTAAATATTCTGAAGTGTATCCAAAACCACAATGAGTTTTAGGGGCAGCTGTGTGGCTCAGATGCTTAAGCGTCTGCCTTTGGCTCAGGTCATGATCTCTGGGTCCTGGAATCAAGTGCCACATCAGGCTCCTGGCTCAGCAGGGAGTCTGCTTCTCCCTCTCCCTCTCCCTCTCCCCCTGTTCATGCTCTATCTCCTGGTCTCAAATGAATAAAATCCTTAAAAAACAATAACAATAATAATAAACAAGAGTGAGTTTTAAAGACAAAATATTCAAGTTCCAAAATAAAGTCTGGATTACATAGGGGGAAAAAGTACAACTTTATAAGTAATTTGACATGATAGAACCTCCAAGAGAAATCTTAGCAACTCCTCGGCCTCTGAGCAAGTGTCTAATGCCTGACTTCATGCTTATTACTGGGCCTGGGGTCAGTCCAATTCACACTTTGCTACCTATAAGCTGTCTTGCTGGGCTTACCTGAGCCTCACTATTCTAATCTATGAAATGATTATAATGGAATGATGGTAATCATAAGACTCATGAAATAAAAGCAAAGGTGCTAGATGTACCCTGCATACCTGACTTACATTAACTAATTTTATCCTCAGGACAACTTTATAAAATCGCACTGTTCTTATTGCTGTATTAAAGATAAGGGACAGAAGTACACAGAGATTGAGTAGCCAAATTATTATACATCTAGAAAGTGTGAGAGCTGGAATATGAATGCAGAGTGCTGCCTACAAAGCTCATGCCCTTGACTATTGCTTTATAATATTCTCATCTTCTCATTGGACTGTCAGGATGAACTAATTAGATAAATGTGTATATGACTATGTCTTCTCCCTTTCATCTTCTGTCTTTCCCCTCTTCAAATGATTTTTAAAGACCAAAGGAAAAATATTACCATTATCATGTGTTGAACTATTCCTGGGTACATTATTTCTCTTCACATGTTCTAATATTAGAATATAATTAAATGTATACTATATATTTGCTTCCATAGGCTTTCTCAACTTTGGCACTTTGGCCAAATTCATATTTTTGACCAGGTAATTCTTTTTGAATGGTGGCTGTGCTGTGCATTGTGGGATGATTATCAGCATGCCTGACCTCTTGTCCTCTACCTACTAGTGGCCCTCTAGTTGGGACAACCAAAAATGTCTACAGACATTGCCAAATGTCTCCTAGGGAGCAAAGTCAACCGCCAATAAAAATTACTACTCTAATGCAAGAAAAATGCAGTGTATCTATTGTATAGAATTTGATTATTAGAAGATTAGTTGTTGAAAGCAAGTTGGTTTAAAAAACTAGTTTATAGTAAATTTACTTTGCAAAATCTTATCCTTGCAATATTCTTTAAACATCAATTTTCTTTTTACTACTTTGTAGGGGTGGGAAAGTTCTGGAAAAATGTAACTTTCACCCTTATATAGGTGAAGGGGCTCAAGTAGAGTAATCAAAAACATTCCTTAAATTACTAGGTTAGCAGCTTATTGTTCATATTTGCTTTTAGAAGACAGGACTTTATTATATAGGACAATGGTCAACAAGGTGATTCCGGCATCAGGAGTTAATAACTCAGTCGGCTACCTCCTACTAATGTTTTGGAGTTAAACAAGGAGGGTTGTATCAGTGATAAAACTTTCAATAGTATATAGTCATTGAATTAAGAAAGTATCTGTTTGAATACAGTAGAGAGTAGGTAGGTCATATTAGAGACTGTTTTCTTTATCGCTAGAAAAAAAAATCTATGTGTGTCTTTTCTTAACCCTCCCCCCGGTTGTTAGAGTTCCCCTTCCTTGCATCATAGTGCTTGAGTCCTAGAGAACAGAAAAAGACTTCTAGGCACAGGATCCCAGAAAGCTTTATGGCTGGCTCATAATGTGGGATTTAGGGATGTATTTTTGTCTACATGGTAGGTTTGAGTCTCCCTTAAAAAAATATTTGGCAAAACATTTCTTGCTTCCTTTAATGAATAAAGACTGATATTTAATCAAGTTATATCTGATAATAATCATAACTATAAGAGTTGGAATATACAAGGTTATGGAGAAACAATGAAAAAACAAATGTGGGTGAGGATTGTTTGAAGAACATCAATAGAAGAAATTAGAAAATTCTACACATCTTTAGATTTATCTGTCCATGCCATGGTAACTGTATCAATAATTTATCTTGAAATGTATCTCATAATGAAAATGTATTCACAGCACTTGTTAGAGAGCTTGATACACATTAAGAAGGCAGTAAATTTGTCATTATGTTTATTATCTCTTACTTCCTGATGGATTATGAGGGTGTTGATATGGTTAAATTGAATATGATGATGAGTTAGCAGAATCTGAATGGGAAAACCAGACTCTAATAACTGCAGACAAGAATACATTTGAGGATCTAAAAGGGAGTAAGAAGGATGCCTGGGTGGCTCAGTGGTTGAGCATCTGCCTTTGGCTCAGAGCATGATCCCAGAATCCCAGGATCGAGTCCCACATCTGGCTTCCTGCATGGAACCTGCTTCTCCCTTTGCCTATGTCTCTGCCTCTCTCTCTGTGTGTCTCTAATGAATAAATAAATAAAATCTTTAAAAAAAAATAAAAGGGAGTAAGGTTAAAAAAATATTTTAGAGATCTATAGGAAACCAAAAAAAAAGTGTATGTGGTGAGGGAAAGAGGAAACAGATGAACTGGATGCAGTAAGTGGGGCATAACAAAGAATACTGGGGTTGGAGCTAGGGAAAGAGTCAAGTATAAAATCTCCAGAAAACATGGGTGTGGGTAAACCAGATAATGAAGTGAAGGGAGTTTAGAAAGGTGATATCGACTAATAAGATCACATCTTTATATGTTTCTTTATTATTCTCAAGCGAAAAAACTTAGTTATTAAACTATCCCAAGAGGGGAGAGAGAGTTTAGTTTTAGGTGGCTTTAATTGGAAAAGATTTCTTTGGAACAGTCCTACTGAAAATGATTCTGGATGATCTTCTACTAAACCTACATCATTAGGAACAAAAGATTTCTAGGAAGCAAAATATTTTAAGGGATTACCACTATAGTTTATTAGATTTACTTGGACTTAATATGTTCACACTCTTTTGGTGGTATTAGTTGGGTCACTGGGTTTCATTCCTGAGGAAAATCTGTTGTAAGGCAACAGTAATGACAGTCAGGACTAAAATGCCACATAAGCTTGCAGACTCTTTAAATGTCAACCAATACAATATGTTGAAACATGATAACTGGAAGACTCCAAAGACTAAGGCTTTACATAAAACCTTTAATGTCAGGAAGTAATATATTATGAAATGTCATTCTTTAATTTTTCTGGATGAGACAACTACAAAGTTATTTTTAATAAAGTATTCCTCAAAATAACAAACATTTCAATAATGCTCAGGTTCATTAAAATCTGTTCAATTTTATTTAATCCCCAAATGAGACTTTAAAAGGGATACATACTAATTCTCTTCTTTCTATCCTGATCCCAATTGATAACACTGTCAGTAGGAAATAAACTTACTTTGTAATGGGAAATCTGTGCCACATGTGATTAAAACTTTCAAAACTTTAAAAAGCTAAATTTCTACATATATGTGAATATATAGTACATAATAATGGAGGGTCCCGTTAATGGTAAAAGAATATTTCTATAGCCAGTGTGAGAAGTGTGTGTGTGACACATACATCTGTCTCATTAACAAATAGTTGCGTAATGACACATATATAGAAAAAAGGTTATTCATGACATCTTAGTTTAGCTCTTTAAAGTTTTATTCTTTATAACTTTGCAGTATTAACATGTTAATAGAGAACAAAATTATTTTATGTAAGAACTTGATTTCCTACTGCATAGATATGATTGAACAGATATACCTTTCTAATCTATAGAGGGTTATTCCTACTGTATGAAAATACGTAAAGATCCCTGGTGACAAAGTCAACAGTTGTGATAACATTATGGCTTCTTTCTCAGTCTAGAAAGATCTCCTAGGGCTGACTGTTTCAGATCATTTCATGAAAATTTTCCAAATTGATAAAATTAGTTATGCCATGATTGGCCTTCTGGATCTTCATTAACACAGATTTTATAACAGAAATTATACTTGGCTAAAGCTGACTTAAGTCCAGTTACTTACCATAAAAATGAGTGAAGACTTCTAAGTAGAACAGTAATGAAAACATATTTTGTTATGTTTTAAATTTAAAATGCTTAAAATTTTCAAAGAAGTAGTTGAAGCACAGGACAATCTGGTCTAAAATAATAAAGTGTTCTAGCAGGTCTTGCTGGATTGTTAGTTTCAACCTACTCATTTCCTTGAGATTTGATAGTGACATTCTGGACAATATAGTTTTCCATATTAGTTTAGTGGAGACAAATGTCAGCCATTATCTGAAACATAAATGACTAGAATATGGATATTGAAATATCTACTATAGAATTTTGTTAAAAGTTGAGGTGAAACAAAGTTCACGGGAGCCATTTTAAGATGGGCTTACCATGATTGAGAAATTTTGTCCTTTGAGTTGTACAAAATCCATAGGGATTTTAGACAGAGATCCAGCAAAATAATTGCTATGCTCCATTATTTCAGTTTTACTATACTCAATAATGACTCATGTATTTTTTAACCTTTTGTAAAGAATTATCTAATATACTATTAAATATGGCCAGGATGACAGTAAGAGTAATGTCTTGGGGGAAAAAAAAAGTGTTGCATAAATACCATCCATTTTGAGGCATGCCAGTAATACCTTGTTTATTCAAAAGTCTCTGTTGACTACCCAATCTATAAATGTTTCAAGACTCTGATCCATGTAAATTATGCATTTTTACTTGCAACACCATCAACTGAAATCAGTTCAAGAATTGATTGAACAATATTTCCACTGCAGTGGCACAGTCAAATCTGATATCTATATGGGAAGTGGCTCAAGGCTAAAGAGAATCAAGCATCCAGATGTGGAAACCATGGTATTAATGTTCCTAGAGGGACAGTGGAGGTGAGTGTTGAAAGATTTCCAATTGCACATCCTCCTTTGTTCCATGGAAGGTGAATGGTTGGGGTGGTTCCGTAATGTGCAGTAGTACAAAGACCAGTAGGGAATGAGGCTTTGCCTCCTCAAACAACAATCAATAAGGATAAGTCAGTCTAAATAATTGAAAATTACAGAACTATGGGCCATTCTAGCAAGAAGGTTTGCAGTTAATTTATCGTCTTATATTTTGTAACAAAGAGTGTTGGCAGGAAAACTTGAAACACATAAACCAACATAGCAGTAGTCCATTAAAGCAGTTCATTTAACTGGAGAATTTGTAGAAAAGTATACAAATGGAAAGGTTATGTAAGATATCTCCCAAACTGTATTTCTTGAAGCAGTTGATGGAGCAAAACAGAAGTTTTAAGTTCCTAAACTCAATCTAGATATAGAGATGTTCTGCAAAGCTACATTTTAGGAACTTGAATTATGGAAAGTTATTTAGCACCAGGACTCTTGGTCACTATTCACTGGTTAAATTCTTTTTATTTTTATTTTTATTTTTATTTTTATTATTTTTTATTTATGATAGTCACAGAGAGAGAGAGAGAGAGAGAGAGAGAGAGAGAGGCAGAGACACAGGCAGAGGGAGAAGCAGGCTCCATGCACCGGGAGCCTGACGTGGGATTCGATCCTGGGTCTCCAGGATCGCGCCCTGGGCCAAAGGCAGGCGCCAAACCGCTGCGCCACCCAGGTATCCCACACTGGTTAAATTCTTAAGTGGAATCACAGCCTAATGAGAGTGTTCTGTTTAGACTTGATTTTAGTCCTTTAGTCTGTTTTAGGTCTGTCATGGAACCTGTAGTCTATTGCTTACCAGGTCTGGTACTGAAAAAAAAGTAACATTGTGTCTTTTCATCCCAAATGTTGTAGCTGTTCCTTTTTATGGAGATTCCATTCTAGTTACTAGGTAATGCTATGTTGATAACAACAGATTCTATGAGATACTAGCAGTTAAACTCTGAGCAAGAAATTTTCAATACAGATATAGAATGGGGCCATGCTACCTTGATATCATGGTCCCTTTTACAGTCTAGGACCATCAGCAATGGCAAAACAGGGTCATAAAAATTGTGGATAACTTAAAATATAATGGTATAAATTTGTCAAACTATAAGCTTGTGTATAGAAAAAAGCTCATTCTTTAACTCTGTCTCTATGTGAGGCCTAGTTTATATTTGATGACAAAACATGGTCTTGGTCAATTTCTTGTCTTAGTCATTCTACAAACGTGGATGTACAAAAAGCAACTTCTATTTTTCTATAGCTTCCTTTAATTCCCATTTCAAGTTTCTTTTATACATTTAGGCAGAAAATGTAGCCAATTCTCCTATGTTTTGATTGCATCTTAGTCTTTGTTTTGGGGAAAGTTCCTTAGTTTTCATCTTCTGTCCAATTGGTGTAATGAAGTGTTTGGTGTTCATCTTGTTCTCTGGTGTCAGCCTCCTTCAAGCTGGCATATATAGAGATGGACGTCATTTCACCTGAGCTTCTGACTATAGTCCATGCTTATTTCCTCAGACTTCTTTTCCGAGTTGTGACCTTGAAATAACTTGGAATCTACTGATCTTGCCCTTTCAAGAAACACATGGAAGGTTTAACTGATTCCCCTCCTCCCCCAAAAGGTACAGAAGATTTTGGGTTTCCCTGGGCCATCCATTAGCTTGGATGACCTTTTGAGCCATTTTTTTGCTCTATTGCTGTTATTCCAATATGACACAGGGAACATTTCCCATGGTGTCACCTTCCAGGTTTCCAAAAAAGGTATCAGGCACTGATTGGAGTATCCAAATTTTTAAGGAATATGATATGAAACTGTCCATGTTTTATTGTCCATTTCCTTTCCTTCTGGGCATAATCCTGGAGAGTAGAGAAGTGCTCAGGCCTACTTTAGAGAGGCATGTACACATAAGCTCTTATTCTCTGGCTTCTTCCTTACTTCTTCTCAACTTTTGGATTCTTCAGTTAAGGGTAGGAAAGCTAGCTCTTAACATCACCATTCATTTTTCTCAAATACATAACTTAGGCAGATGTTGCTTCCTTTCATCTCATTGTCTCCTTTAGGACTTTGAAAAATACTATATTGAAGTAGAAAGGTCATGGATTGATGATTCTGCACCCTGGCTGGAGAAGCTATGACCTTACTTTTGTGAGAAACCAATGCTACCCTAGCTGTTGCCTAAAATGGGGGTACAATCATACTCCAAAAAGAATTACTGAGGTATAATACATATAATGAGTAATGTGAAAATAATATTCCCACACCATATACATTGATAACCAAAAATTTTTAAAAGATTTTATTTATTTATTTATTCTTGAGAGACACAGAGAGAAAGAGAGGCAGAAACATAGGCAGAGGGAGAAGCAGGCTCCATGCAGGGAGCCTGATGTGGGACTCGATCCTGGGTCCCCAGGATCAGGCCCTGGGCTGAAGGCAGCGCCAAACCGCTGAACCACCCGGGCTGCCCTAATCAAATGTTTTTAATAAGAGCAACATTTGTAATGCTTATATAAACACAATTAGTTATAAATTAATTTGGAAATAATCCCAAAATTAATATTTAAACCCTTTCCTAAATATAAGGGCTCAGGCAAAATGGTCCTATGTGTGACAGATTTTGCTTTGATCCACTCAAACGTGAGTGACAGGAAAACAGAAGTCCCTAAAAGGAAAGTGATTTTGGTGTGATTTACAATCCATTCTCAATGTTGTATATCTAATTAAAAAGTCAAAATCCCAGAACTATACAGTTTGCTGGCAAATCTCCAAAGATCAAATTTCATCAAGAGATAAAAAAGGGCAAAGTTGGTGTTCTTGTGTGAAGTGGCATTTGTTACATAAAGGAATAAAGTACATTATTTGAGGCTAACTGGTAAGCTCTTTGACCAAGCCAGTGGAGAAGAAAAATCAATCTTTGTTTTCATTTTCTTTTTTTTTAAATTGGAGTTCAATTTGCCAACATATAGCATAACACCCTGTGCTCATCCCGCCAAGTGCCCCCCTCAGTGCCCATCACCCAGTCACCCCAATCCCCCGCCCACTTCCCCTTCCACTACCCCTTGTTCATTTCCCAGAGTTAGGTGTCTCTCATGTTTTGTCACCCTCACTGATATTTTCACTCATTTTTCTCTCCTTTTCCTTTATTCCCTTTCACTAATTTTTATATTCTTTGAGAAAGGACATTTTTCCTCCTATCTTTCATAGGTCTGCTCACCATTCAATTTTTTTAAGATTTTTAGTTTTCCACCATGATTACTGTCCAGAGCAAGAAGCAGCTAGGTTAGAATGGATAATTAATATTTTTCCCTGAAATTAAAATAATTTTTTATGTTATATAGTCCTCTTTTATCAGAAAAGGGAGACAATGAAGATGCCTGGGGATGTCAACATTCTTTACATGGTCTCATAACTACTTTAAAAACAGGGTCACAACTTCTATTTGGAACACATCTTGAAGGGTTTATCTTCCTTAGCTAAAGCTCATTAATATCCTAAATTTCCAACATTATTGCCCTTGATAGAACCATACTACTTCTATAAGAAGAAATGTAAGCGGCAGTTCTTCATACCTCATAGGCAAAAAATAGAAATCGTTATGTGATCAAATAGTCCAGAGATAATTTTAAACTTTGAGTATTATAGTCGTCCTTTTATTGACATGTGTCTGGTCCTCACTTCTTGTCCTTATTTCCTTTTCTCCTTCTATTTAATAAGTAGACTTAAAAACTCAGATTTTTATCCTTCTGTGTTATGAACACTTAGGTCATTAAGTATTATTCAAAAGTAATTTTTATATGGATGTATGATAGTGGTATGGATATATCATGCAATTTTTTTTTTTTTAAAGATTTTATTTATTTATTCATGATAGTCAGAGAGAGAGAGGCAGAGACACAGGCAGAGGGAGAAGCAGGCTCCATGCACCGGGAGCCTGACGTGGGATTCGATCCCGGGTCGTCCAGGATCGCGCCCTGGGCCAAAGGCAGGCGCCAAACCGCTGCGCCACCCAGGGATCCCTATCATGCAATTTTAAAACCACTTTCTAATGTGTGATTTTGATTGTTTCTATTCTTATAATAAATAGCTCTGTAAAATTACCCTTACATAGTTTAGGATAAATTTCTGGATTTGGAACTAGGAGGTCAGAGCTGTGAGCATTTTAATTCATTTTTATACATGTTAGATTGCTTTCAAGAAACTTTATACAGATTTAAACTTCCATGGGCTATGGTTATTTAAGAGTTGAAGTTCAGTGACCCTATATACTGGCATCTTGCCTCCAAAGAGATGGTTTTATTAGGATTTGGTGGAATAATTTGTAATGAGTCATATGGTACTGATGATTACTGTTCCATTAACCTAAACCTGGAATATTTTAGGAAGGACCTATGTATCATGCAAGGAGAAAAAGATTAATCTTTCTCTGTGTTTCCTTAGAAAATGCAAAAGCACTATTTAAATGAAACCTAATTATCTTATACATAAGCATATATAATCCTAATCTGTACTTTTAGCCTCTTGACATTCCAGAAACTTTCATTTATAGTCACATAGAATATCTGACTATTCTGGGAACTTTTTTTTTTTTTTCTGTGCTTCTGCTCAGGTTGTTCATAACTCCTGGAATACTTTTACCTAATTGAAGTCCCTCTTGATTATTCAGTGCTTAATTCAAAATCATATTTTAGCAAAGCCTTTGAAAAGATCTTACTTCAATTATTTAGAATCAGCTACTCTTTGCCCCATTTTACTTCTGAAATGAACTTTATTTGACTTAATTATTTGATTTTCAAAGTTTTCCACTACTAGATTATAATTTACGAAGTCCTAATGGTGATATTAACAATATTGTCTAGCCAGAGCTCTGCATGTAGCGAATGTTCAATAAACTTTGAATTGCACTGAAATGACCTATGATTCTGTCTCTTTAGGTATATGTCAGTTATGCCTCAGGACTTGGAAAATAATTGCACATTATAATATGGTATAGGCCAAGATGTAAGCTTTACTGGGGAAGGGTTGAGCTCAGTGGTTGAGCCTCTGGCTCAGGTAATTATTTCTGCATCCTGGGATCAAGTCCCACATCGGCTGTCATAGAGAGAAGGCAAGGCATATGTTTCCCTGATCTTCCCATTGTGCTGTTGAGAGCCATGCAGAAGATGGGGTGCAGTTGCATGGGTATGTATTCTGGTGAACAGACATGCCCCACTGTAGCTTTTGTCCCTTTTGAGGGTCCCAGAACTAACCTGTCCAAGAGATAAGGCATAAGGCTTTCTAGATTTGGGTTCGCAGCTGCTTAGTAAGTCTTCCAGAAATGGCAGCTGCCCAGAACCAGAGGTTTTTAGATCAGTAGGATGTTATGGCTCCTTACCCTGGCAGGAGGGAGACTTTGATCCCTTGAGAAATTGAGTTCAGGTGCAGCCTTTCACCTGAAATATGGAGAGAAGCACCTTTTTCTTTTTCAGCATCCAAAAAAGGATTTTTATACAGGCTACTCAGACTGGGCTCCCAGGTCCCTTTCCAACAATTCTGCTTCTTGCTCCATCAACCATTCTCCTTCATGTAGAACACTTTTTGAGACACAGATCAAATCAAATTACAATCTGTTTCTCTTTTATTTCTATGACTTTTTTTCCCCAGCAAACATTTAAGTGCTCTTACGTGTTAGGAGCTATGATAAATGAAGGAGAAATAAAAATATATAATGTAGTTTTTGCCCGTAAAATACTTAATGTCCAATGGGGTTTTGTTCTGATTAATTCAGGAAGCACACTAAATTCTATTTTAGTCATAAATTTTTAATATTTTTATTAGTAGCTTATTAGTCAAAATAACATGGAAAATGAAGCCAGTTATGATAGATACGTTGGAAATATAAGTATTCTACTAAACAACACTCACTGGGACTATCATTCATCTTCCTAAAAATTTTGCTCTTTTAAAACAAGTTTTTTTTACAGGAAAAGTCCTCTGTTTTAACTTTGAACTCATGCCCTCTACTTGGGGAGCCTCTATGTAAATTCACGACAGTTATATGCCTGTATAGTCACTTTTGAAATGAATACTACAATCTTGAAGCATATATTTACTCCTAAAATATCCACTTAAGTTTCTCTGGGTTTTGAAGAATTGAAATCAATGAGATGCATAAGGGCAAATATTTACAGTAATAAAAACTTAATATACTAACAAATTCCAGTGATGCTCTTTTACCCTATAATGAAACACATGCTCTCGTGTTCCTGCTGCTTAGCTCCCCATAAAATGCTGTGGCAGATTGAGGTGTGAGGCTTTCACATCTGCAGCCCCTCGTATGTCTTGAATGGCTAACCTGAGCCCCACTGCACTCAGGGAGCAAAAATTATTCCTTTCCTTCTGGGCTGCAACAGATTATTCATGGGATGGATTTACTAAAGTAAATGATAGAAAATCACTAAGATACACTTATGAACGAACAAAGCAATAAACATGCATATTCTTATGGTCAGATAGAGAGGGTTAGTTTGCAGCCACACTCAGTGGATTTAGTACTTCTTATACAAGGCACTCCACTTTTGTGACTCACTCTTCTACGTCTTCTCTCCTGGGACTAAATGGATTCCCTTTTTGGAGACTGTCCCTAAGACTATTTCCCAGCTTAGCTGTATTTTTTAAATGGCTTTGAAATATGTAATCCACTGCTCCCATGACTTCCTGTTTCACCCAGTAGGTTTTCTGTAAATATTAGAAGATTAGGACAATATTACTCTGATATTAAGAAAACTTGTAGTTGGAGCTTTTATGCAGTGTATTTAAGTTCTTTATAAAAGAATTTATTAATCTTTATAGACTTAATAACCTTTTATTTTTATTTATTTTTAAAAAATATTTATTATAAGAGACACAGAGAGGGAGAGAGAGAGGCGCAGAGACAGGCAGAGGGTGAAGCAGGCTCCATGCAGGGAGCCCAATGCGGGACTCAATGCGGATCTCCAGGATCAGGCCCTGGGCTGAAGGCAGTGCTGAGCTGCTGAGCCACCTGGGCTGCCCACTTAATAACCTTTTAAAAAGAGAGAAATAGGACAACTTTTATTCCTTTTCAGTTTTTTTCTATACTCTTCTTAGATTAAGCCAATATAATAAAAGATGAAGAAAAGTATACTGGTTAACAATTCAATCCCTTTCGACAAAGTGAAAGGTGTGATACAGGAGGAAGGGTTGGCTCATTCAGATCCAGCATGAGCATCAGCTGGGCAGTGTCTGCCAGGCTCATCATGTATTGCAGAGGTTAGTAAAAATCCTATATGGTGGGCACCTGGGTGGTTCACTGGTTGAGCCTTTGGCTCAGGTCATTATTGCTGCATCCTGGGATCAAGTCTCATATCAGGCTCCCTGCAGGGAGCCTGCTTCTCCCTCTGCCTATGTCTCTGCCTCTCTCGTGGATGAATAAATAAAATCTAAAAAAAAAAAAAAATCCTGTATGGTCACTGGTGGGCACCTGAGCCCAACCACAGTGATTCTATCAACTCTTGCAAATCTAGGGCTCTATTTACCAATATGTTAAAAGGGCACAGAATTCAGAGATGAACAAACTGGGCTAGCAAGCTAGGTTAACAACTTGTTTAAGATTACTTATCTGGTTTGAAGTTATTTCAGATCTAGAAGGAGAGTAATGGAAATATTTACATTTTACAGTCTTGGTCAGGTTAATGCCAGTTGAGCATTTATAGTATTTATAGCTCTTCCTTGAAGCATTCAGGAAGTAGAATTATGCTACACTATGATTAAAAACTCTAGTAGAGGCAGGTAAAGGTATAGAGTTCAAATGTGGAAATGATGGACTGCCTGGAAATTTGGCCAAGGTTGTAAAGAGCAGCATGAACTCAATTCACTCTTGAAAGTCAGACCTGGAATTTTGCTCATAAAGACAAATTAGACAGGATGAAAACATGAAAATAAAAAGAATTAAAAAACCTAGAAGGTAATTTTTTAATCTGAATTAATATATGGAAATCCTGGAGTTTAGCATTATGCCTTCAATATTTCTTACTCAACAAATACTAGTTTCATTCGTTCTTTTTCACCCCCACCTTACTCCAGCTAGTGTATCTGTGGGATGCCAGGATAGGAGGGCATCCTAGGGAAGAGCCCTTTTGGGAAGAACAGGATTACCACATTCAAGCCTGGAGAAAGCACAGCCTGGATGGTTGACAAGTCCTATTTAAAGCATAGGGATGGGAAGCATGTTGCAGTTTGACTAGACTTCTAAGAACCCAAAAGTAAAGGATCAGGATGTAAAGTTAAAATGATAGCATAAGGGCAGCCTCTGTGGCCCAGCGGTTTAGTGCCACGTTCAGCCCGGGGTGTGATCCTAGAGACCCAGGATCTAGTCCCACGTCCGGCTCCCTGCATGGAGCCTGCTTCTCCCTCTGCCTGTGTCTCTGCCTCTATCTCTCTGTGTCTGTCATGAATAAATAAATAAAATCTTCAAAAAAAAAAAAAAAAGATAGCATAAGCCCAGATAATGTTGGATTTGCAGTGCTAACTTAGATAATGATTATCAGGTAATAGTGAAAAGATAGAAGGAATCCTGAGTCACATAAGGAGTCGGTACCATGTAGCTATATGGAAGCAGTGAAGATGTGAAGACTGGCCTGCGTACAATTTAGTAAACCCGGATTATGTTAACGTCAGTGGCAGGAGAAGAACGGATGCAATGTGAGACAGCAAACTATCTGAGTTTCGATTGCCTCCTTAGTAGCCTTTTTTCTCCCCCTCTTTTTTTTTAAAAATCATTTTTAAAGAACTCTTACTCATTGTTGGGTAGAATACAGGAAATAATGTTCTTTATGTAAATATTACCTTGGAGACAAAAATACTTAAAAAATAGGCTGTTGCAAGTTACATAATGACTAGTCTGAAAAAAATGAATTTATTACATAAGAATACATGTACATAAGCATTAGTGGTAAGAAGATTTTAAATTTTTAAGAAAGCTATACAGGGTGAACCTCAGGAGAAAAAAAAATTGGAATGGATTGCATTTCAAATGTGGTATAAAAAAGTTGTCATTTTATTCTAGTTAAGCATAAAATGCCTTTGTTATGTTTTGCAAGTTTGAAGGCTTCTATTAAAATGTTTTTCGAAATGCCTCAATATATAGATATTATAGAAATAAGTGTGTTTTAAGAATAGGGCTAGATCTGAAAATCCCATGGGTCTTAAATTGTTTTTCAGTATCCATGCTTTTAAGGTTGACTACTCTGGACCTTAATGCCACAGTATTGTTACAGTTATTAATAGCACACATATCTAAGGGGAGACCAAAAGCTTCCACAAAATATATTTGAAATTGGGGCGAAGTCTTTGTTACTTTTGAGTAGCAACTCTATGTGCTGCAGTAGTAATGACATTAGAATGGCAGGGTTCTAGCCTCTTCTCATCACTTGGCATCTGATGTTGTGGTTTAGGCAATCCCCCATCTCCCTTTTCTCTCCTCTAAGTAACAATAATACCAGCAACTTAGATGGTTTTTGTGAGGACCAAAAAATAAAAGTTACTTCTTGCCTTCTGTGAAAATGCTGTTGAGTGCTAAACATACAAAACAAATTAAAGTCCATTTGGCATACAAGTGGATTGCCCACTTCCAGAACTAAGTTCTGCAGTAAACATACATGGTGAATTCCTTTGCAGAAAAAGCTTTTCGTGCATTTATCAACATCAACGGATGTTATTGTGAGTCTATTATAAAAGGCCTTGATATAAAGGAAGTGTAAGATCATGTGCCATCCTCAGATTTAGAAAGTAGTGGGGGAAAACCTATTTGTTGCAAAATCACATCTTTTTGTCCAAGACAGTACATCCAGATTTCAACTGACATGATGAGAATAAACTAACATTACTGTCACAATCAATTTAATTAATGTATGAAATCCAGAATATAATAAACTTAGGGCCACGGGTACCCAATATTAAACTTGAAAAGGAGTCATCTTGACTCTTAAAAATTCACAAAAATCTTTGCATAGACTGGGAAGGCTGGGTGAGAGATGATCTAAACTCTAAGTCCTTGTTAACACTAGTTTTCAAGCTAATGAATCAAGTGACCTTTTGTTTTCATACCAGGTTTAAGTCTTTTCATCATTTTTATAATGTCAAACAAACTAAATTAACATGTAATTTAAAGAGATAATGTGCTCAAATTTATAAGCATGATTAGATTTTGTATCACTCCTACTGAATCAGTTGCTATAACATTATTTGAAATAAAACAATTTTTCTTGCTCTCATAGAATAAAGTAACTGTGCTTTGTAAGTTAAAGGCAAGTGTTAAGAGTATGTAAGAAACAGGGAAAATACAAGGATGACAATCTTCAAGGATGATCTTTAGAATCTGTGTATTTCAAAATTATATATATATATATATATATATATATATATATATATATATATGACAGTCTGACAAAAGGTCTGACAAAAGGTCTGAACCTGTGAGCAGCAAACATGTAAGAAAACTACTGGATGCCAGTGGGTGATAAAGATCACCCCAAAGAGCTATAGGTAACAGTGTCTGGTGCTCATATAGACAAAAATTATATCTGTTCCCACGTGCAAGAAAGGAATGCCTCAACATAAAGGAGACCCTAATTAGGAACACAGAGGCCTTGTCTTTGTCTCAGTAGTGAGGGAAAATTAGATCTGGAATGACAACTACATTTAATAGATATTCAAAAGGGTTTTTAATAAAAAAAGTTTTTTTTGTTTCTAGTCTGAGTTTTATTTGTTCTTGATTTTATTTTACTTAAAAATTTATATATTTATTTGTTTATTTATTTAAAGATTTTATTTATTTACTTGAGAGTGAGAAGTGAGAGAGCACAGAGGCAAGAGGGAGAAACAGGCTCCCCAAGAGCAGGAAGCCTGATGCAGGGCTGGATCCTAGGACTGGGCATCATGGCCTGAGCCAAAGGCAGATGCTTAACCGACTGAGCCACCCAGGTGCCTGGATGTTCAAAATGCTTTAATGAAAATTGTCTTGCATATTCAATTCGGAAGGTTTTTTTTTTTTTTTTTAAATTAAAAATATTTTAAAAGTCAAAGTCATGGTAACATTGAATTAAATTTTATAAGACAAAATCTTACACATGATAAAATTATTAGCAAGATAATGAGGCTAATATCACTATATTGTAGTGAGAGAGATTTAGCTAACGTACGAAGTGCTTCTTTATCAGAAAACAACTGTGATATCTTATTTTCACGTGATACATTTGAACTAGCAGATAACCAATGACTTATAGCTTGTTTTTTTTTTTTTAATTTTATTTATTTATTCATGAGACAGAGAGAGGCAGAGAGAGAGAGAGGCAGAGACACAGGCAGAGGGAGGAGCAGGCTCCACGCACGGAGCCCGATGCGGGACTCGATCCCGGGACCCCGGGGTCACGCCCTGGGCTGAAGGGGGCGCTAAACCGCTGAGCCACCCAGGCTGCCCGACTTATGGCTTGTTAAGGTAAGTTCTGAAACTCCATGCTCATAAATACTTCAGAAAAGTCCAGGTTTTAGAAACTAAGCCCGACGGCGGAGGAGCGCGGGGCCGGGACGGACGGTTCCACCGTGTGGGCCCCCCTGAACGCGCCCGTCTGGGGGCCCCGCGCTCGGGGTAGAGCTTCACGGAAGGGTCCGCCCTCCCCGCTGGAAAGGGCCACCGTGCTCTGTGATAGAGCCAGACTGGTTTCCTATCTCCCAGGATTTTGCTCTTTAGTTAAAAGGGTTGTCAGTCCCAAAGCCTTTTCAACTGCAGGATCTTCAGGTTCTGATGAGTCTCATGTGGCCACTGCACCTCCAGGTATATGCTCTCGAACAGTAGGGCCTGATGAAACTGTGGGACCGTTTGGACCTCAGGATCAGAGATGCCAGCTTCCTGGGAACATAGGTTTTGATTGTCATCTCAATGGGACTACATCACAAAAGAAAAGCCAGCTTCATAAAACTTTACCTGATGTTCTAGCAGAACCTTTACCAAGGGAGAGACACGAGTTTGTGATGGCACAGTGTGTGAATGAATTTCAGGGTAGTAATGCACCCGGTGAACAAGAAATCAGCAGTGCAGAAACTTACTTTGAAAATGCCAAAGTAGAGTGTGCGATCCAAACGTGTCCAGAATTGCCGCGAAGAGATTTTGAGTCCCTGTTTCCAGAAGGAGCCACCAACAAACTAATGATTCTCACTATGACACAGAAAACTAAGAATGATATGACTGTTTGGAGTGAAGAGGTAGAAAATGAAAGAGAAATGCTTTTAGAAAAGTTCATTAATGGCGCTAAGGAAATTTGCTAAGCTCTTCGAGCTGAAGGCCATTGGGCTGACTTTATTGACCCATCATCTGGTTTGGCATTTTTTGGACCATATACAAACAACACTGTCTTTGAAACAGATGAACGCTATCGACATTTAGGATTCTCTGTGGATCATCTTGGCTGCTGTAAAGTGGTTCGTCATAGGCTCTGGGGTACCCATGTGGTTGTAGGAAGTATCTTCACTAATGCAACACCAGACAGTCATATTATGAAGAAATTAGGTGGAAACCAACAGTAATGTCAATTTATTGGCTGTACTATTGATATGTACCATTATTGGTTGATCTATAAACACTGTCAAAAGCTTCAATTTTTAAAATTTACTTATTTCTGGGTATTTCAACATTTATGAATTTACAGCATTGGCAAATGGTATGTGATTTTTAAATCTCAAATGTTTATTCATACTATCATCAAATACATGTTGATCACATCCACATTGTATAGAATGTGGTAATTAACATGTAACCAGGACATGATCTCATATTGTTATTTCTCCCCTTTATTGGAAAAACTTGAGTTTTATTTTTCTCTAAAAATAAATCACACATTTGGTTATAAAAAAATTAAAAAATAAAAACTAAGCCTTAATAAAATGCAGTAATAACATGTTTGAAAGATGTTATGCAAAAATACACCAATTCTAAAGAAGGTAACAATTTCTGGGACGCCTGGATGGCTCAGTGGTTGAGCGTCTACTTTCAGCTTAGATCCTGATCCCGGGATCGAGTCCCACATCAGGGTCCTTGTGGGGAGCCTGCTTCTCCCTCTGCCTGTGTCTCTGCCTCTTTCTCTCTCTGTGTCTCTCATGAATAAATAAATAAAATCTTAAAAAAAATAAATAAATAAATAAAATCTTAAAAAAAGGTAATAATTCCTATGACCACAGAAATAAATGAACCAGTAATTAGTTTCAAGATGTATTGTTTTATATCAGAGGAAAATACTAAGTTATAACTAAAGTATTTAAAAAGTAACTTAAAGGAGTACTAATACTTACCAGTAAGTACTGATACCTTATTTCTGAAAACTAAAACTTAAGCTTACATTTTATGCTACTGCTCAATGAGTTGAACATAAGAACAGTTCTCCCTGAGCCATGGTTGGCATGAAAGCACTGTCAAAGTTCTGTCATGCTTGATTTTGTTTTTGTTTTTTTTTAATGTCCGGATACAACCTCAGGTTTGAATATAAAAATCTGTTGTAGTTTGACAACCTTTGAGATAAAAGGTGTATTTACAAAATTTAGACCTATGTAGAGAAATGGCAAATGGTTACTAGTTGTACTCCCAACCAAGTAGTCTGATAGCTCAAGTTTGTGAACAGCAGTCATTAATGTGTTTAGTGTTGTTGTTTTGTATATGTTTGCTGTAAGTGAATTTTACAGTAAAAAAAAAAAGTTTGAAAAATTCCTATCAAACTCTGAGAAGAAACATTGAGCACTCCTGTAGAACATTTGGAATTTGAACACAATTTTAAGTGATAGAAATTGAAATTTCTTAAGCCTCACATGGGGCTATCTTTTCTAAATCCTTACTCCATAATTCTGTTATGAAAGAGCAAAGGGGGAGGGGTTTTGCTTAAAATTGTATGTAGTATTTTTCTTTTAGGTATAAATACAGACATAGAGTAGTATTGAAAAATCTGCATCAATAAACTTCAAAAATATGAATCAAATTTAATGGATCTGAGATCTTTTCTACACCCATGTGTCCCCAAGAATGAGACATTTAACATTATTTAATATTTGATCCTCATTAGTGTGTCATTAGCAGTTTAAAACTTAATTCATAGTAAAAATTAAAGATCATTGAGGAAACAGTAGACCTATGTTCGGATCCATAAATTATATAGCCTACATGAATTGTAATCCATTTCTGATAAGTCTTAAATTGTTCTATTTAGTGGGCAAATGTTGCTCTTATGTGCACATGCCAACAAAAAACTTTTCTAAAGGAGAGAACAAAGGCAAAATTTAATATTTAAAAAAGCCATTTCTACATTCAAATTGACAAAGAAGAAGTCAAACTCTCCCTCTTTGCAGATGACATGATACTGTACATAGAAAACCCAAAAGACTCCACCTAAGATTGCTAGAACTCATACAGCAAATCAGCAATGTGGCAGTATGCAAAATCAGTGCATAGAAATCAGTGGGAATTCTCACTAACAATGAGACTGAAGAAAGAGAAATTAAGCAGTCAATTCCATTTACGATTGTACTCAAAAGCATAAGATACCTAGGAATAAACCTAACCAAAGAGGTAAAGGATCTATACCCTAAAAACTACAGAACACTTCTGAAAGGAATTGAGGAAGACACAAAGAGATGGAAAAATATTCCATGCTCATGGATTTGAAGAATTAATATTGTGAAAATGTCTATGCTACCCAGGGCAATTTACATGTTCAATGCAATTCCTATCAAAATACCATGACTTTCTTCAGAAAGTTGGAACAAATCATCTTAAGATTTGTGTGGAATCAGAAAAGACCCTGAATAGCCAGGGGAATATTGAAAAAGAAAACCAGAGCTGGGGACATCAAAATGCCAGATTTCAAGTTGTACTACAAAGCTGTGATCATCAAGACAGTGTGGTACTGGCACAAAAACAGACACATAGATCAATGCAACAGAATAGAGAACCCAGAAAGGGCCCTCAACTCTATGGTCAACGAATATTCGACAAAGCAGGGAAGACTATCCATTGGAAAAAGGACAGTCTTTTCAATAAATGGTGCTGGGAAAATTGGACAGCCACGTGCAGAAGAATGAAACTAGACCACTCTCTTACACCAGACACAAAGATAAACTCAAAATGGATGAAAGATCTAAATGTGAGACAAGGGATGCTTGGGTGGCTCAGTGGTAGAGCGTCTGCCTTCAGCCCAGAGAGTGATCCTGGAGTCCCAAGATCGAGTCCCACATCAAGGTTCCCTGCATGGAGCCTGCTTATCCCTCAGCCTATGTCTCTGCCTCTCCTCTCTCTCTGTATCTCTCATGAATAAATAAATAAAATCTTTAAAAAATAAAAAAAAATAAATGTGAGACAAGAATCCATCAAAATTCTAGAGGAGAACACAGGCAACACCCTTTTTGAACTTGACCACAGCAACTTCTTACAAGATACATCTATTAAGGCAAGGGAAACAAAAGCAAAAATGAACTATAGGGACTTAATCAGGATAAAAAGCTTCTGCACAGCAAAAGAAACAGTCAACAAAACTAAAAGACAACCTACAGAATGGGAGAAGATATTTGCAAATGACATATCAGATAAAGGGCTAGTATTCAAGATCTATAAAGAACTTATTAAACTCAACACCCAAGAAACAAACAACCCAGTCATGAAATGGCTAAAAGATATGAACAGAAATTTCACCCATGAAGACCTACACATGGCCAACAAGCACATGAGAAAATGCTCCACATCATTTGCCATCAGGGAAATACAAATCAAAACCACAATGAGATACCACCTCACACCAGTGAGAATGGGGAAAATTAACAAGGCAGGAAACAACAAATGTTGGAGAGGATGCGGAGAAAGGGGAACCCTCTTGCACTGTTGGTGGGAATGTGAACTGGTGCAGCCACTCTGGAAAACTGTGTGGAGGTTCCTCAAAGAGTTACAAATAGAGCTGCCCTACAGCCCAGCACCAGCAAGCAATTGCACTGCTGGGGATTTACTCCAAAGATAAGATGCAGTGAAATGGCAGAACACCTGCACCCCAGTGTTTATAGCAGCAATGTCCACAATAGCCAAACTGTGGAAGGAGCCTCGGTGTCCATCGAAAGATGAATGGATAAAGAAGATGTGGTTTATGTATACAATGGAATATTAGCCATTAGAAATGACAAATACCCACCATTTGCTTCAACGGTGGAACTGGAGAGTCTTTTGCTGAGTGAAGTAAGTCAATCGGGGAAGGATAAACATGGTCTCATTCATTTGGGGAATATGAAAAATAGTGAAAGGGTATAAAGGGGAAAGGAAAGAAAATGAGTGGGAAAAATCAGAGAGGGAGACAGAACATGAGAGACTCCTAACTCTGGGAAATGAACAAGGGGTAGTGGAAAGGGAGGTGGGCAGGGGGTTGGGGTGACTGTGTGACAGGCACTGAGGGGGGCACTTGACAGGATGAGCACTGGGTGATATGCTATATGTTGGCAAATTGAACTCCAATAAAAAATGTACAAAAATACAAAAAAAAAACAAAAAAATAAAGCCATTTCTAAAACCACTCATACTATAGTCAAATGTAGTTTTTACTATAAATCTATGGTTTTATATCTTTGGCACATGAAAGTGGCTGATGGCTGTGATTTAAAATTAGGCTCTGAGGCAAACTTATCAGAGGGTGAATTAAGATTCTTTGTGACGCTGGCAGTTAAATTTCCCACGGTGAATGGAAGTTTCCATGTAGTAAGGAGTTCTTAATTAAACTGTGTTAAAGGAAAGGCTGTGAAGAGAATATTATAAAATTCATGTCTGAGCATCTCTTCAATGGTATTCCTTATGCAGAAAGTATGTGCAATCTTTTCATAGTTCCCTTCATCTGGCAGACTTCTAGAATGGGAATGTTCTTGTTTTTAAACCTCCTCTAGAGGCAGCCTATGTTGCAGTTTGCTGCTGCTCTTACCTGCTCCTCAGATCCCACCTGGAGCCTTCACTACCACAACCACCTGGAATTTAGGGCATGTACTTCAGTCTCTTACAATACCATTGCTGACATTCTATTTTCCATCATCTCTCTGTAAACACGCAAGTTGTAGAGCAGAACAACTGCTTCCTCTCCATGCTCTGTGGACCGTAGGTCCCCTTCCTGGCTCGCATCACAGGTCTTCTTCTACCTCTTTTTTCCCCACAAAGATGTAAAGTGAGAAATGTAACCTGCTACCTTTAAGGGATAGTATGACTGCTCAGCAGGTGAGGTGGGGCAATTTTGGATTCTTTTGAATCCTGAGATATTTTTAGGACCCTAGAAATCACACTGTACTCTCAAAAAGAACGAAAAGCCCCCTCATTGCAGGCGTTCACTGCTGATTCATAGACACAAGTGATGAATTAGAGTCAAGCTAGAAATTCTAAATAGGATAACTCCATTATTGGGAAGTTGTCACAAAATAGCCAGTTCTGCTCTTTGAAGTACCAATAGGGAACCAAGTAGAAGGCATAAGCAAAACTTAGGAATAATAAGCAAATAGTTGAAGGAAAGAGGAAAGGGGATCTGGAAGGAGGACGTTCTGTGCAGTGAGGACTACTGACCAAAGACTGCTTCTTGATTTCTCTTCCTGATGAAATAGTGTCTCTGGCTTAGGATTTATTTGTTTTTTATATATTTATTTTTATTTTTATTTTTTTTTAGCCTTTGGTTTTAAATTTAGCATGTAAACTTCTTTTTTAAACTGATTTTAAGAGGGGTATGGGGAGAGGGAGAGAGAGAATCTCTAACAGACTCCCCATTGAGCACAGAGCCAGTAGCTCCCCTAAGATCATGACCTAAGCCAAAATTAAGAGTTGGAAGTTCAACCAACTGAGCCACCTCGGTACTCCTAGCATATAACTTCTAAAAAATATGCTAAAAATAGCCTTCCCACGGCCCCCCCCTCCCCGAGTTCCATCCTGACATCTCCTAAAGGGTGATGAGGTGTTACTGATACTGGCATTAAGTTCTTCTTACAGAGTAAAATAAAGGACAGCATCTACATCCTTTGAAGAGAAAATTAGTCCTGACCTTAACTTCAGGAGCATTAATTCAGATGACAAATCTGCCAAGAAATAAATAGCATGAAGGAGAATCATTAGAAAAAAAAATGGCTTAGCCACTTTTTAGGATTGCAGTTTTATATGAGACAAATGTTACTAAATAAAAGATGTTCTTTAATATGAGGTGCTTTGGCATTACATGTTTACCCATATGTAGTTATTATAAGGCAAATGGAATATTAAATTCACGAACATGAAATTCAAGACAGGAGTGTAGTTATTAATACGAGTGAGCTAAGATTTTTTTTTTTTTTTTTTTTGTGAGCTAGGATCTTAAATCATGCTAGGATGTGTGCTGGACCAAGGTTAAGATTTATAGCAATGAAAAAATGGGAATGGAAGAGAATTTCAATATGATTTGGAACTTTGATATTTATGAGCCAGTTCATTTCTTTCTACTCATGTCTGATAATCAGGTAGGTAACTGTTACCAAATCACAATTTGCTTTTTCAATAGAAATAAAATTGATAAAAACTTCAGGTATTTTTTATAAGTTTAGGAAATACAACATGTTGATCTTAGGATATACAACATTTTAAAATTACAATATAATTACAAAGCACTAACACCTGTATTATGTCACATAATTATCATTTCTTTTTTTTTTTTGTAGTGGGAATAATTAAGATCTAGTCTGATAGCAATTTTGAAGTTGATAATTTTTTGCTGTCTATGATCACTACGCTGTTCATCAGATCTCCAGAACTTTGGTATCCACTGGCCGCAAGTTGGTATTTATTTTTTAAAGGCACATTTATTTATTAGAGAACTGGGTAGAGGAGAGTGGGAAAGGCAGAGTGAGAGGGAGAGAAAAATCCAAGCAGTCTCTGCACAGAGCCTGACCTGGGGCTTGATCTCATGACTCTGAGATCATGACCTGAGCCTAAACGAAGAGTCATAGGCTTACCCGACCTAGCCACCCAGGCACCGTGCAGGTTAGTATTCTTATACAACCTCTCCATGGTTTCCTCACTCTCTAGCCCTTTGTAAATCAGACAACAGAATATTGATTATAGTTTGGCTTTTTAGATTTCATATATAAGTGATTACATAGAGCATTTGACATGTTCACAAGGTCCATCCATGTTGTTGGAAATGGCAGGATTTCCTTTTTTATCATGGCTGAATAATATTCCATTGTACCTATATGCAATAACTTTTTTATTCATTCATTCATCAATGGACATTTAAAGTGTTTTGACATTTTGGGTATTTTGAAAAATGCTGCCATAAACATGGAAGTGCATGTATTTATTCAAGAAAATTATTTCCTTTCCTTTGGATATATATCTGGAATTGGGATTGTTGGATCATATGGCAATTCTGTTCTTAGTTTTGAGGAAACTCGCTACTGTTTTCCATAATGGCTGAACCAGTTTGCATTTCCATTATCAGTGTATGAGAGTTCACTTAAATCCACATTTCTCACTAGCACTTATTATTTCTTATGTTCTTGATACCAGCTTTTCTAACAGGTGTGTGGTGATAGCTCAGTGGTGTTTGGATTTGGATTTCCCTGATGGCAAATGATATTGAGCATCTGTCCAAATATCTGTTGGACATTAGTGTGTCTTCTTTAGAAAAATGTGTATTCAGGTTCCTGCCTGTTTTTTTTTTCTTCCAGATTGTTATCATTGTTAATGAGTTGCATGATTTGTTTAACTTCAAGATTAGATACATAAATGGCAACTATTTTCTACTGTTTGGAAGGTTGCTTTATTTTGTAGGCTTCCATGGTGTGCAGAAGCTTTTTAGTTTGTCTTCCTACTTGATTTTAACTTTTGTTGTGCTTTTGGTGTCCTAGTAAAAAAACATCATTCTCCCTTCCAATGTCAAGGAGTTTTTTTTTTTTTTTTTTTCTGTTCTCTTCTAGGAATGTTAGGGTATCAGGTCTTAGATTTAAGTCTTTAATCCCCTTAAAGTTTATTTATTTATTTATAATTTATTTATGATAGTCACAGAGAGAGAGAGAGAGAGAGAGAGAGAGAGAGGCAGAGACATAGGCAGAGGGAGAAGCAGGCTCCATGCACCGGGAGCCCGACGTGGGATTCGATCCCGGGTCTCCAGGATCGCGCCCTGGGCCAAAGGCAGGCGCTAAACCGCTGTGCCACCCAGGGATCCCTAAAGTTTATTTTTGTCAGTGGTGTAAGACAGGGGTTCAGTTTTAATTTTCTGCATGTGGTCATCCAGTTTTCATAACACCATTTGTTGAAGAGATGGTATTTTTCCTAATGACTATTCTTGGCTCCCCAAGTTTTTATCAATTTTATTTCTATTGAAAAAGCAAATTGTTTTTTTAACAATTTTTTTTTTTTAATTTAGGATTTTCTTTTTCACCACCACTTGATGGTTCATACTTCTGTCAGCTGAAATGTTCTGGTAAAACCAAGGTTTTCCCTTACTTGGTCAAATCAGAGTTGACCATATATGTGGGAGTTTATTGCTGGGCTCTCAATTCTTTTCCATTCGTTTATGTGTCTAATTTTATGCCAACATATTGTTTTGATTACCATAACTTCATAGTATAGCTTGAAATAATGAAGTGTGCTGCGCCTCTGACTTTATTTTTCTTAAAATAGCTTTGACTGCTCAGAGTCCTTTATGGTTCCATACATATTCTAGGATTATTCTATTTTGGTGAAAAATGCCATTGGAGTTCTAATAGAGATTACATTTATTATTTTTTTAAAATATTGTTTTTAAAGATTTTATTTATTTATTCATGAGAGACACAGAGACAGAGAGCTGAGACAGGCAGAGGGAGAAGAAGACTCCATGCAGAGAGCCCGATGTGGGACTCAATCCCGGGACTCCAGGATCACACCCTGAGCTGAAGGCAGATACTCAACCCCTGAGCTACCCAGGTGTCCCAGGGATTGCATTTATTCTATGGATGGTTTTGGATAATATTGACATTTTAAGAATATTCATTCTTATCTATGATCAAAAGCTATCCTTGGGGATCCCTGGGTGGCGCAGTGGTTTGGCGCCTGCCTTTGGCCCAGGGCGTGATCCTGGAGACCCGGGATCGAATCCCACGTCGGGCTCCCGGTGCATGGAGCCTGCTTTTCCCTCTGCCTGTGTCTCTGCCTCTCTCTCTCTCTGTGTGTGACTATCATAAATAAAAATAATAATAATAAAAAAAGCTATCCTTGGATTTATGTATCTTTAGTTTCTATCATAGTCTTATAGTTTTTATTGTACAGATTTTATACTTTCTTAGTTACATTTATTCCTAAATACGTTAATGTTTTCGATGCTATTGCAAATAGGATCATTGTATTTATTTTATAGATGTTTTGTTAGTGTGTAGAAAAATAACTGATATCTGTATGTGGATTTTATATCCCATAATTCTACTGAATTTATTACTTCCAAGAGTATTTTTGGTTGAGTTCTAAGGATTTCCTATATGTAAGATGATGATAGTGATAAGATGATGATATGAAAAGAGTGACAGTTTTTCTTTTTCAAATTGTATGACTTTTGTTTGTCTTACCTAATTGCTCTATCTAGGACTTCCAGTACTATTTTGAAAAAGTAAGAGTGGGCACTCTTGTCATTTCCCTGATCTTAAAGGAAAAGTTCCGAATTTTTAGATTTGAATATAAAGTTACCTGTGGGCTGGTTATATATGGCCTTAATTATGCTTAAGTGCAGTCTTGGTATACCCAATATAGAATTGGGGATTTTAACCATTAAAAAGACTGTATATTTAATCAAATGCTTTTTCTTCTTTATGGAGATAGTCATGATTTTTATCATTCTTAATACCATATGTCACATTTATTGATTTGCATATGTTGAACCATCCTTGTATCTCAGGGATAGCAGGTGGAAAACTTCTGGAAAAGTGCTTGTTTTAGTGGCACCAACTTCTAAAACTCAGAATAAAATATGGAAATGAAGATTTTGTGCTTTTCAGTGAGTTTAATTGATACAAGCAATCAATATCATTTGAAATGGACTTTTCATGGACCTGACCTCCCCCCTTCCCAGTTGCTTCTCACCTCAGTGAACAAAATTGCTAAGCATCTAGAGCAGTCATTGAGGCTGAGTTTAGATGCAGCCCCAAAGTCTTAACACAGTTCTCTGGGCAACCACTACCCATTGGGTAGAGTAGGCAAGTGACGGGATGCCTGAATGCCATCTGGAATGTTAGATGATAATGACTTTTGGAATAATATCTTTTTGCTTTCTCAACTTGAATAACATGGATGACCTATCTACTTGCCTACAGGAGCAAGGCAACTACTTAATTTTCTTATGAATGGAATCAAGAATCCACGCTCATTTCACTGACCTTGAGGAATTTGTCAATCGTGCATTACTGCAGTAATTATTAAGATAAAAGTAAAATTCCAAGACAGACATTTAGACTAGAAGTTTCAGATGAAGAGAACCAAGTCCTGACTTCTTTGGAACTTAGAGCTCCTTTGCAGTGCCTAATAAGCAGGCCATTTATTATAAATAAAAGAATGTAGTTGGCAAAGTCTCTGTTCTTTGGAACACAGTGCCATCCACACATAAGGAAAGGAATTGTCTCTTTAGACATCTGATAACTCAGATATTGTCTCACTTTCATAGGTAATGGGGTACTTTTGTGATATTACATGAACAAATGCACAGCTCCCTCCCACCCCCTCCTGGGATGTCATATGGACTACTAACCATATTTTTAGGTTGTATTTTTATAGTTGTATTTTTTCAAAACACAACTTAACCTCTGTTCAATTCAATTGCTATAGTATTTTGTTTTCACCGCAGTATGTTAAGTCTTTGGGAATGTGGAAAAGAATTCTATGCTGTCTGTGAACACAGATGGACTGCATTTCCCTGTTTGAAGAAAACAGGAATAGGCAATGAACTATAATTAATGAGCATTACAAAGGAAATAGTTAATTTACTTTCAGGACAGTATCTTACTCTTAAAAATAAGTTTACTCACCGGGAATCTTTTGATCATGATTAAATTAGGAAACCCAACATAGATCTCTAAGAAGAAACATGCTATAATTTGTCAAAAGCTAGAATTTTACATGTTTATTCAAGGGGCTTTTTAACAGACTGTAGTTCCATTTGTAGAATTTGTGAAGGAAATTACAGGGATTTCTAAATGATATTGTTTACAGGAATGAAATGTCATGCAGGGCTATTTCCTCGTACATTAAATTGAACCATAGGACAATTTAAATTTTCCAAATGATACTGCTTAGTGATTTACTAACTCTAGTCTTTGAATTGAATGTGAATATCCTGTGGCAAATTGCTGGCTGCTAGTCTTTTTGATAGGACACTTAATTATATGGCTCACATCTTTTAGGATTCAATCTCCATCATCAACTCAATGAATATTTCCCCCAGTATGGTCTTCATGTAAAAAATGTATAAGAATTCTATTTTTAATATCTTTTTTATATTTGGTAATGATTGTTTCCTACATGACAGTTTATTGGGGACAGAAGGAATAGAATGAGTGTCATTGGGTAAGATGGGATGTGCCAATCTTTAATTTCTAAGGAAAGACTATCAGTATTGTGTGACCAATTCTAATAAGGTACATGTAAGAGTAAATATTTTCATACAAAATACTGTCCAATAATCTTTATATGACTAAAGATTTCAATTTCACTCCTTCTCAAAGAGAAAACCAAAGTAACTGGCATCATCAAATTAGTATAATTGTGACTTCATACTAATCCATCAATTACCCTATGAATTACTTTACAACACTGAATATTTGAGTTTCTGTTAGAAGATAGAATTGATAAACATAGTGATTAATGCAAATTGTAATCTTAGGAATTTGAACTGAAGAATTCTATTTTTATTTTTTGTGGTGTTTAACTGCTTTTGACTTAAAATTGTTATTTCTAAATGAAATTGAAGTATTACCACTTTATTAAAGAATGGATAACTTAAGTTTTAACAAGGTTCTTAGGACTCTTGACATTAGTGGCTATTGATACTTCACTTCTGGGGGTTAAGGGCATATTGATAAAAGAGGAATAAAGTGAATTTGAAGTTACTGTTTACTGGAGGTCAAGATTGCTTATTTCTTTTCTTCTTAAAGAGGGCCCAAGCCAATGTTGTGACTATCACAAGTTGTTAATACATTTCTTTGAAAGGCTAAAGTCTAAATGATAGTAATCTGAGACTTGGTTTCAACAAGCTGGCACTCTGTTATCTTCACTTACTGTATGTCCCAAATGGGCATCATAATACACTCTGCCAGCTCACTGTTTTTTTGAACTCCCAGTGAAACCATATGTAATAATCTCCAGTAACATAATAAGCTAATTGTACTAGAGAAATGGAAGTCTGGTATCCTTTTCATTACATGTCTTTTTAGATAAGAGTCCTAAAAGATTTGACTGAAGAATAAAACCCAAAACCTTTAGTGACTCATACTACCTCATTATCTCTTCTAAAAGATTCAAAGAGAAAAGAGGTGTTTTATTTATTTATTTAATTTATTATTTTTTTAAAAGAACATTGGGACAGTTACTGAATTCTCTGTGGTGTGTGTGTGTGTGTGTTTTCCCTACAAAAATTCACATTGGATTTATTTGGTTACTTGGTTAATTTCTCTATACATACTGATTATGTATATTCTATATGTATTTGATATGTATACATTTACTCTATGTTTATATATATCATACTTATATATTTTAATATATAAATATATATATATTTACTAGCAATGCTTTTGAATTGTCACTTCTCATTTTCTAGTTTAAAATATTAAAAAAAAAGCATCAATTAATGCTTGATATAGTGTCAATTAAAGCATCAATTAATGTTGATATAGTGGCTCATTAAGCCAATTCTTGCTTTTTTT
The DNA here is from genome assembly GCF_048418805.1 of Vulpes vulpes. NCBI lineage: Eukaryota > Metazoa > Chordata > Mammalia > Carnivora > Canidae > Vulpes > Vulpes vulpes. The sequence goes on from NC_132786.1 coordinate 92,812,765, forward strand.
TTTTTCTTTTAATCAAGAGAAAATGTACCTCAATCAATATTTTTAGATTAAATCACATACTGGCCTAAGTTATTAAGGCCATGGAAGGGTGCAACAAAGTACTGGTGAATCGGTTCCCTTATACAAATCTTGACAATTTCCTCATGATTTTGATCCCAATCAGTTTGTATACTCCTTTCTATCCTTGAAGCAGATCCAAACTGAAATTCAGACTTTATTAACTAAACCTACTGATTTCATTTTCTGCATGGGGAGGAAGAAAGGAGAGGAAGCAAGACCAAAAATAAAAAGCTTTCTGTCTGTCACCTCTTATGCTATTGGTATCCTCTGTTTGTTTTTGTCTTTTGTATCTACTCTGGGAAATTCCTGAAAATTAATTGCTTTCCCTGGTATACTCTGAGGAGTGGAGTGGATGTGAGAAAGTCACTTTGTAGGGAGGAGAATAGCCTGGAATTTCTAATTTTTAGGATACGAGGCCTTGGCCAACTGACATCTTTTCCCAACTATAGAAAAGGCCATTGAAGAACTCAGTATAGTCCTAGATTATGAATCAAAACAGGGAAGTTGTTTTATCCTCAACAAATATTAGGAGAGAGAATAAGTTTAGAACAATGGGCAAGTTAAGTAGGGATGTTACATTATTTTTGTAATGTAAAAGCACGTTTATGAAAATGTTGGATATTCCATATTATAATTCTAAATTAACTTTGAATTTGCTTTTCTTATTTTTAAATCTACTTCCTAAATGTTTGTATGTTTTTGTTTTTTAATTTGTTTTTGTTTTTTATGTGATAACACATGTTTGCTTCTGGAACACTTAATAATGATATAGATGATTTTATTTTATCAAGTCTTACAAATGATTAAAACTGTTTTGCATAGACTCCTACAAATAAACCCCTGTGACATAGAAAAGATACTGGAAGCTCCCCTAGAAAGGTTAATTACAAAAGTTACTGCTATCACATTCTTCTTACACTATAAGAACCATTTTAAAGCAATTAAATCTAAAACATATTATTTGGAAAGTAAATGTGAGAAAAGATAGGGCATTCATGAATATTGTATTTATAAGTAAAGTTAAAAAATAAACTTTCTAAAGTTTAATTTATAGTTAAATATCATAATTGATGATTTTTATATATTAAATATCACAATTGATAAAAAAACTTTCTAGTGAAATCTAGTAAAATTCCTGTTTTTTCAAAGCATCATGCCAAGAGATAAATCCCCATGATCATTAATACCTTGCCTTATTATATTCTCAGACAAGTGTCTTTTGATTAATCTTAAGTGTGCAACTCCATCCTGGAAGAGCATCAAGTCCTTTTAATCAGGTGCATTGTCTCAGAGATCAAACAGTATTCATTGTTTCTCAGTTATTTGGGAGGATGGTTTGATCCAACAAATATTTTACTAAATACTTGCATATGTCAGGCTCAATGTTGGATGCTGAGGAAAAGCAGTGAACAAGAAAGAGAGGATGACCATCTTTGTGGTGCTTACTGGGGTCCCAGTTGTCAGCAAAACTCACGTATGAGATATTTGGAGCCCAGTGGTTAGAGAAGGCAGTCTGTTCTCCATTGCCCAGCTGTCATCATGCCTGGCCAAATATACCCACATTTGCTGTGTATATATAGCTTATGTAATTTATAGAGTTGATCAATCATACATTTTCAGTAACGTACACTTTGAACCTGGCTTCTGATTTAGCACCATAATGGTAGACTCAGGATTTGCTAATGGGAGATCTACCCTTTAAAATCTTTCCCTAGTAGAGCAGCGAGTAAGGTAATTATGCGAGAAACTTACATACAGTTGAATTTGTATTTAATTTGCAGTTGAAATGTGCATTGAATTTTTTATTTAATGTTTTCTAATAGAGAATTATTCTAAATAATAGCTTGTGTTGCTTAATTGACATTCATCTACCTAAATAAAACAAATCTCTAATTGGCTAAAGATCATGATTCACTGAGAAGTAACTGTGATAACTGAAAATAGGCTTTCCATACTAATTACCTGAAAATCTTACAGGACTGTGATCATTGTATGAAGGTAAAAGGTAATTAGTCTATTATATTCTTTTATTTATGAATTTTAATTTTTCAAAAAGATTTGATTTATTTGGGAGAGAGAGCAAAAAGAGAAAGAACACAGGAGGAGGGGAAGGGCAGAGAGAGAGAGGGAACAGACAACAGGGAGCCCGAGGAAGCGGGGCTCAATCCCAGGACTCTGGGATCTGGACCTGAGCTGAGAGTAGATGAGTAACTGACTGAGCCACCCAGGAACCTCTATTTATGAATTTTAAATGTCAAAAGCTACTCAGGGCCTAAAATAAATCAGGATGGAATTGCTATAAATCAGACAAGACATCTAACAAAAAGTTGGTAAGTCCATCAATTTTATTGAATACTTATAAAGATCCCATTGGGGTAGTTTCCCAGTGTCTTGGGAAAATATGACTTTATCTGTAAAAAAGCAGATCCTTGGCCTTACCCAGCCAAACTGAATTAGGAACTCTGAAAGTGAAGAATCTGGCATTTTCCTTTTAAAACGCATCTTCTGGGTGATTCTTTCATATTGAAACTTGAGAATTACTATGGGAAACCTGGTTGATAAGTTTTCCCACCTCTGACTTAAAATAAGCTATAATCTCCAAAGACTTTGAACTTGTTCCTACAGCCCATAATGATACGGGAATCTATTTTCCACTAGCCCTGGGCACTGTCCTGTTTGCTGGATTCCTTTAGCCAGTCCACACAAGCCACGGCAGCTCTGGAGCTGCTGCCTCCCACCTTGAAGCTGAAGTTTTTCTCCGTGAGTCTTGCAGTCATCCAGTGTGAACCTGACCCTATGAGCTGGTTGTATGCAGACTCTCAGGTCCCACCTCTGACCTTTAGGGATAAGATGTCTGATGATAACTCTGTTAACTTTGCACAGATTTCAGAGCAAACATGGTTTGCTTGAAGTCTGCATTTTTAAATCTTTCAATGAACTTAATTCTCATGAATTTCAAATTTTTAATGAGATCCACGAGCCTGATATATATCTTTAGGGCCACGAAGACCCACTGAAGACTAGTCCTGGAATTTAGATAATGACTTCACCGGAATGAACAATCTTCATTTTGCTCATCACCTTTATCCCCTCCACTTCTCCTCATGCTACTGAATCTATTAATGACTGATGACATCCTGACCTTTCAACTTGGTACCTTCACATTTGCTGTCTTTGTCCTTTCTTCTTGGTATGGTGTATTTGGCCCTGTGTAACATGTTTCAATTGGGAAGATTTTTTCCAGTATCTGTTGGTCTCTCTTTATCTCTTTTATTTAACTATTGTACCTTCCCAATACTATTAAAAGTTCACAATGACACTCACCAAGTTTTACTATAATGGTGATGATAGTTGAAATTTTTTTTCTCCATAAAATGTTTCCCCAGGACAAAAGCTGGATCTTAATCCTTTTTGTGTGCCTGGTGGTGTCTACCCTGATGCCTGGCATGAATGATTCTCATTGTACATGTGTGTCTAAATTCAGTTTCCATGGCTTCCTTCAGAAGATATCCCACAGATGTGATGTATTACTTTGAAATGATTCCTTCATTCTTTCCCTAATGATTTAATTATTTTCTCTGACAAATGAGGAATTCTCCATCAGTGAGCTCTTAGGAGTCTATCTAGGGCATGTGAGAAGGTAAACTTGCTTCTTACATGTTTTCTGTTACCCGTGTTTTTACTTCGGGTCTCTGCTTACAGAAGTTGGAGTCTTATGTTTAAAACCTGTTGTCCTCTGTTTAGGGAAGCCAGGGGAAACACATTGCTCATCCTGCAAGATACTATAAAAGATACCGAGAAATCCCCAAACTTCCAACGAATATTGATTGCTCATAGATAGAAAACTTAAAATAGGTTTGTTGCTATCTATACCTGTGATAAATCAGTTTAATGTGAGAGAAATTAAAAAAAAATGGAAGTGAAACCTAGCTGTTTATTGTAAGGCGTGTCTGGCTCTGTGACTCACAAAATGACTCAATAGCATATAATCTATCTATCTTTCTTTCTTTCTTCTTTCTTTTTCTTCTTCTTTCCTCTTTCTTTCTTCTTTCTTCTTTCTTTTTTTACCTGTTTAAGATGAATTCTTTCAACTTCCTCCTAAGGAGTGATCTCCTAGACCGCCTCCCCAAAGTTGTACCAATTTTAGATTATTTCTGTTAGGGCCTGGAGGGTATGGAGGTAAATTCTAAATAGCATAGTGGAAGGTACTGAAAATTTTCACTTGGAGACCTCTTGCTTATCTATTTTTTCCAGTTTCATGCTTTGTGCGCTTTAATTATTGGAGGCTCTATTTCTCAGCTCTAAACCTGGAGCAAATTATAAAGGCCTCCTTAGAGGGATGCGTGTAAATTAAATAACACAATACATGTGAACCTGTTAGGATTCTTCACCTGTCTGGACTTCATGAAGCAACCTGAAGGCTGGTTGCCTGTGGGTTCCTGTGGGAGGAAGTTTTCCTTTCAGACCCATGTTGGGGAAGGACGGGAATCCCATGGCTTGGCATTACCTGAGGAGTTTCACTGCTCTGAGTCTGCTTTTAAAAATGTGGTCATTTAGCATGCCTTTAGTTCTCATGTAGAACAAATTGTTCAACATCTTTAAAATACTGAACAACTTTTAACTGACCATTAGCTGAGAATCACATGCGAGAAAGAGTTGATGTTGAACCAATGTATATTTTCCAGAACCATGAGGCTGGCAATTGGAAGAAATCCAGAATCTGACTGTAGTTAAGGGTTTCTCGGTTTCACAACTGGCTTTCAGTCACAGGAAAATCAAATGTGTGTCTTAACAATAGTTGAATTAAAAAAAGCTAGATTCAAATATCGACTATGTCCTTCAAATAGTTGATGAATAGTTGTACTTCCTAACCATATTTATCCTTCCTTTCCAGTTGCTTAATTTAATAGTCTTGAAAGTTATATATTTAGTATAATATCTAATACCCTTATGAAAATAATACGGAATTAGAGTAAAATACTATTACATGTGTCACTTAAAAATCTGTTACTTAATCCTTCAATTAATGTAATCTTGATGAATGTCATGTATTTGAAACAAAAACATTTCATGGAGACCCTTGTGTTTTTATACTTCTTGAACATTTTACAAGTTCAAAAAGAGTACTAGCTCATAGTAGCAATTGGTTATTGCCTGCTCCTTACCCCTTTTTCCACTGTTAGCACCCCACTTGATGGGTTTAAATCAATATTTCCTTCTAATACTGCCACTGACTTGATGTTTTTCTCAGTCTTTTATATTTCCTTCTAATACTGCCATTGACTTGATGTCTTTCTCAGTCTTACAAAGATCAGCATTTCCGCCTTTCTGATCTTTGCAACTCTTGTCCATTTTTGAGTGGTACAATCAATTATATTTCAAATGGTAAAGCAATGTCTATGTAAAGTTAGTTAATAACAAAATGCCAGGGAACCAGGAGTAAGAAAAATTTTAACTTTTAATTCTACCAATGGTCCTGCCAGAAATCCTTTTCTAATCTAAATGACCTTTGGGTATTAGATGAAATTCACTGGGTAGCATCAGAAAAACTTAGAATTGTCTTCCTTTTCCCATTAGTAGAGTCTGCATTTATAAAATCCTTGTGGTTTCTCCCAGAGAGGCTTGAAGGAGGACTATTTTGCATATTGGAAAGACCATAGCACCAATATGTTCAAGATTTCAATGGTGTGCATTCAGTGATAGATAAGAGTTTGGAATGTTAGATCTATAGAAGCATTCTATTCAGCCTGTAAACAATGAGTCAGAATACTGAACAATTACAAATAAGCTAGTTTCCACTATGATACATATAGTCATTTAATTGTAGATTGGCATGAAGTATATAGCCCATGGGGTCCAGAAAGGCTCTGCGGGTGACATACACGTTGTTGACTAAGGAGGAAGAGCTATTGAGGACTGCTTAGCCACATCATTATCTGAATGTAGGACTGTGAGTTAGGACCAGACCACATATGCTGCAATGTATATTAATTTTACATTGATAATGACATCAGTGGAATTAAATTTGTATACACGTTTCAATATGGTTTTCAATATATATTAATGAAAATTGAGTTCTGGCTGAAGAACCTGGCCAGTGGAGCAAAATGATTGTAATTGTGGTGATAAGAAGGACTAGTTTTCCTCAGCAAAATCCAGGGAGCAGAGCCTACTCTCTAGTCCATTTTAGGTGCACAAAGATGACCCTGAAAGTCTTCATTGGGCTAGAGGACAGTCGGTGCAGGGGTTCAGAAACAGACCTATTCCTATAGCACATAGGTTAGAGATGTGCTTCAGCTGGCAGCTCTCCATGATCCTGCATGGGCACGTGACAGGAAAGGGATGTCTGTGTGTTTGAACATATTTAGCTGCCACAAGAGCAGGAGTACTGTTGCACTGGGAACAAGAGGCTAGAGAGTTTACTTTCTCAGGAAACTTAATATTGAGTAAAGGGGATGCCTGGGTGGTTCAGTGGTTGAGCATCTGCCTTTGGCTCAGGGCATGATCCCGGGGCCCTGGGATTGAATTCTGCATCAGGGTCCCCGCAGGGAGCCTGCTTCTTCTGCCTATGCCTCCTGGTCTCTCATGAATAAATAAATAAAATCTTTAGAAAAAAAAATATCCAGTAAAGGAAGGCTACTTTTTCCTTTTTTTGTGTTTTTAAAAAAATCTTCCATATCTTCTTATACTTCTCCTTTATAACTTGTTCAATAAAGACAAAACAGAGGGAAAATTAGGCCCCTTGAGGGGGGAATTGGATAAGCTCAGTGCAGGCATAAGCACCTTAGTACATTGGAGGCCATCAATGGTTAGCACCCTCTCAGGTGTGCCTACCACCAAACATTAAGGCAGTAGATTCCTTAAGGAAAAAATACAGTCAGGAAGTAGGGACTAGTATATTTTAAGTTAAACTAGTTCTCAATCTACAAGGTACCATAGATAATATTTAGTTGGCTATAAAATTATAAATAGGATGAGCAAAACTCCTCAGATGTTGTTACTAAAACATGGCTGCATGAGGGTACCCAACTAATATTTGTAGCCTAAATTCAGAGTGGATATCAGCTTGCATGGAAGGTGGTGTACACCATGTCAGAGGTGATGCTCCCATGAAACTGTTTACACAGCATTACTTGTAGACTTCTGGGCTATATAGGAAAAGATGAAAATAGCTTAGTAGTAAGCTGTATGCTGAATTCTCTCAATTAAAATTAAATAAATGACACAATTTACTGAAATATGTTTGAAACTGTTCTTTCTAGAACTGTCCTTTAGAATTTGGGGTCATTAAGAATGATTCCTATAATAGCTTCACATGTTTAGATTAAAAATTCATAGTGCACTGTAATAGCTTCCTGACTTAGACTAGATGTGGTAAGTACATTATGTTTTTCTATCATTGGTCTGAAATAAATTCTTTTTAGAAAAGCACATCCATAGAGGAGCTTTTAAGATACTCTCAGGATAGATTAAAAACAAATTAATTTTTATATTTGAGTAGTTAAAAATGTCAAAACATTATAATGAAAATAGATCTGCATTCAAAAAAAAAGTTCTTTTAATTAAGTTAGAGGTGTTACCAGGACCTAACAATAATATAAAGGCTTTGAATAAAATTTTTCATCTATGGAAGTATACAAAAAGTGTTGTAAATACTAGTCTAGGTACTCTTGAAGCTAGTTGCCCCTTTGGGTTGTTCTGCTGTGTTATTTAGGGTGTCATGTTTAGGATTTAGAGTTGTAAATTAATGTAAAGATACAATCTATTAAATATTTATACATTAGGTACTTTGGAAGTGAACATGAGTAGATTTACAGCAAAGGGTTTTTATATTTTAAAACGTTCTTAAAACATATAATAAAATGAAACTGTACCTGTCTGTGGAGGGTGAAGTTAGTCCTCGTAATTGGAAATAGCAAACAGAACTGAGCTGTATGACAAAGCAATGGTAAAGGTTTATAATTAAATCTTCAAATGAGAAACTCAACCTTCAGAAGAAAATTTATCCTCATTTTAAATCCTTAATGTATGACATGGGATCTTAATTTTTTAAATATTTTATTTATTTATTCATGAGAGAAACACAGAGAGAGGCAGAGACACAGGCAGAGGGAGAAGCAGGTTCCATGCAGGGAGCCCCATGAGGGACTCGATTCTGGGTCTCCAGGATCACACCCTGGGCTGAAGGCGGCGCTAAACCGCTAAGCCACCCGGGCTGCCCAGATTTGGGATCTTATGATACATGTAGCATATTAACCAGGTCTCTAAAAGCAATTTAATAGCAAATACACAATTTTGGGGGGCATTATGATTGGTTAAAATCCCATTATCTTGGTGTGATGACTGACTCTCTCTCCCTTTGCCTCCTTAAGGATCACAGCAATGGTTCTGACTGGCCTCCTGAGGCTCATTCTCCCCTTTTCCAATCCATTTTCCACAGGATTATAAGCATCTTAAATTCAAATTGGATCATTTCTCCTCTTTAGGAACCTCTCACCAATTCTCCCTTCCTCATCTGTTGGAAGTTAAGGCTCTATATACTGAAGCCTGTTATACGTTCTAGAGAGATGCATGCCATTGCTTGTGTCTATGCATATATTTCTTCTACCTGGAATTTAGCTCATGGACTTATGGGCTCATGGGCAGAGCTCTCCTTCTCTTTTTTATTTCTTCAAAGATTCACATTGTTCTGGAAGATACCTTAGAGTGCCTATACTTGTCCCTTATGCAAACCCCCAGTACTTTGTGTCTACTTACATCATAGCACTGTAGGAACCATTGCTTTACTAATCAATGTCCCAAGCTAGAATATAAACTCCAGAGCAAGGATTCTTTATCTTCATTCTTCATAGGCTGTGCATCACCTGCATCTGGTATAGTATGTGCTCCATGTATGTTCATGTATGAACTCATCTTAATGATCTTTGAAGTTTTAATAGTGGTATGAGACTTTCTGTCACAGAATACATGCTCAAAATATGAAATACATGTTGAAGGAATGGAGGTTGTCAATGATTAAATGAAAGGACGTTATAAATGCAGATCATATATTTTGAAATGAAAATGGAAAATTTGAAATTATTTTTCTGTCAGGACAGAGACCTAACTTATAAGCAGACAATGCCACTAAATTTTTTAAATCATCTGGGTGTTTGGTTGAGACTCCAGAGGTCCAGGGTCTGTTAAATGAAAAGATGAATTTTCTGCCCCATGCAGAAAGGATTCTCTTTTTTACTCCTACAGAATGGTTTGCTTTTCAGCAGCACTTGTCTATGTGACACCAGTAAATATGTCTCTGAGCCCAATTTTGGAGGGTAAAAAGATTTATATTTTTAATTTTGGCCCACGGCTTCTAAAATCTTGCTTTGCTGCTTTTGTTGCTATTCAGGAGTGTAAGACTAAAAGGTTTGACTCTAGGAAAAACATATTTTGCCATGAAGATTAGGGTTTTGGGAATAAAGGAGTTTTTGAGAGGAATTCACAGTATTGGAATATTATTTCCATATTTCATACATGGATATTTTTTGGAGAAGCTAGAACAATTATGAACTTAATACCATACAATGGGACAATGTCAAGTACTTCCAGTTATGGAATGAATAAGTCATGGGACTAAAGGGCACAACATAAGGAACATAGTCAATGATTTTGTAGTAGCAATGTATCTGAAAAGACGGCAGCTTTACTTGTGAGCATAGCATAATATAAGCACTTGCTGAATTACTCTGTTGTACACCTGAAACTAACATGGTCAAACCATATACTAATAAAATGATACCATTTTTTGCAAGCCTGATTTTTTTAAGCAATACATTCAGATTGAATAAGGAATAAAATATTAGAAACAAAAGGCCATATGGCTCAATATCTGTTGCTTAACTAATATTGAAACTAGTGATATGGGTAGAAAATTGAGAAAATATATTGTTTAATGCTAATGTTTATTAGTTTATAAACTTGATAATGTTACATATGTGTAAATACATTAATTTGTAGGTTCTATGAAAATCAGTAAATCAGTAAATATGTCCCAATATAATAAAATGAAATTTTTGAAAAATAATATAAACTAGGAGATAAAACAATTTAATGAGAAAAATTGGGCATTGAATAATAACTCCAAGTTTAACTGAAATCATTGTTTTTTCTTTATAAAGTTATCTCTAATTTGCATTGTTCTATAATTTCACCAAATCAAAGAAATTCAGGACTAAATAATACTTGAAATTGTATTAGTAACTTTCTATATATCGATTATTATGGTGGCAAAACAAGTTCCTGAGATTAAAAAAAGCTTCATTAACCTTGTTAAAAAGATAAAAGACTATTTTTTTTCTATAGAAGTATGATTTTTCAAAGATAGCATTTTTTTTTTCCAATTTAAGGCATGGATGACCTGATTAACAGCAGGAAGGAAGAGGAAAGAATGTTAAAGGCAATAATATATGGGAAAAAAGCCATCAGAGTTGACCAGAAGAAAGATGAGGTATAAAATTTAAATTCCAAAAGAAGATCATTGTTTCTGAACAATCTCTTAGTTTCTTGGGTTGTCACACAAAATATCCAAACCTAAATAATTCACCAATGTTTCATTTGCATTTATTTGTTTTTTTTTTTTTTTTTAATTTTTATTTATTTATGATAGTCACAGAGAGAGAGAGAGAGGCAGAGATACAGGCAGAGGGAGAAGCAGGCTCCATGCCCCGGGAGCCTGACGTGGGATTCGATCCCGGGTCTCCAGGATCGCGCCCTGGGCCAAAGGCAGGCGCCAAACCGCTGCGCCACCCAGGGATCCCTCATTTGCATTTAAAAGTTAAAGCATTGTGATGCCCCCAGATATGGTTTTCTTTTTTAAAATTCCCCTGGCTATTCGGGGTCTTTTCTGATTCCACACAAATCTTAAAATAATTTGTTCTAACTCTCTGAAGAAAGTCCATGGTATTTTGATAGGGATTTCATTAAACGTATAAATTGCCCTGGGTAACATTGACATTTTTACAATATTAATTCTGCCAATCCATGAGCATGGAATATTTTTCCATCTCTTTGTGTCTTCCTCAATTTCTTTCAGAAGTGTTCTATAGTTTTTAGGGTATAGATCTTTTACCTCTTTGGTTAGGTTTATTCCTAGGTATCTTATGCTTTTGGGTGCAATTGTAAATGGGATTGACTCCTTAATTTCTCTTTCTTCAGTCTCATTGTTAGTGTATAGAAATGCCATTGATTTCTGGGCATTGATTTTGTATCCTGCCACGCTACCATATCTGGGGGCATCACAATGCCAGATTTCAGGTTGTACTACAAAGCTGTGGTCATCAAGACAGTGTGGTACTGGCACAAAAACAGACACATAGATCAATGGAACAGAATAGAGAACCCAGAAGTGGACCCTGAAATGTATGGTCATCTAATATTTGATAAAGGAGGAAAGACTATCCATTGGAAGAAAGACAGTCTCTTCAATAAATGGTGCTGGGAAAATTGGACATCCACATGCAGAAGAATGAAACTGGACCCCTCTCTTTCACCATACACAAAGATAAACTCAAAATGGATGAGAGATCTAAATGTGAGACAAGATTCCATCAAAATCCTAGAGGAGAACACAGGCAACACCCTTTTTGAACTCGGCCACAGTAACTTCTTGCAAGATACATCCACAAAGGCAAAAGAAACAAAAGCAAAAATGAACTATTGGGACTTCATCAAGATAAGAAGCTTTTGCACAGCAAAGGATACAGTCAGCAAAACTAAAAGACAACCTACAGAATGGGAGAAGATATTTGCAAATGACATATCAGATAAAGGGCTAGTTTCCAAGATCTATAAAGAACTTATTAAACTCAACACCAAAGAAACAAACAATCCAATCATGAAATGGGCAAAAGACATGAAGAGAAATCTCACAGAGGAAGACATGGACATGGCCAACAAGCACATGAGAAAATGCTCTGCATCACTTGCCATCAGGGAAATACAAATCAAAACCACAATGAGATACCACCTCACACCAGTGAGAATGGGGAAAATTAACAAGGCAGGAAACAACAAATGTTGGAGAGGATGCGGAGAAAAGGGAACCCTCTTACACTGTTGGTGGGAATGTGAACTGGTGCAGCCACTCTGGAAAACTGTGTGGAGGTTCCTCAAAGAGTTAAAAATAGACCTGCCCTACGACCCAGCAATTGCACTGTTGGGGATTTACCCCAAAGATTCAGATGCAATGAAACGTCGGGACACCTGCACCCCGATGTTTCTCTCAGCAATGGCCACAATAGCCAAACTGTGGAAGGAGCCTCGGTGTCCATCGAAAGATGAATGGATAAAGAAGATGTGGTTTATGTATACAATGGAATATTACTCAGCAATTAGAAACGACAAATACCCACCATTTGCTTCAACGTGGATGGAACTGGAGGGTATTATGCTGAGTGAAATAAGTCAATCGGAGAAGGACAAACAGTGTATGTTCTCATTCATTTGGGGAATATGAATAATAGTGAAAGGGAATATAAAGGAAGGGAAAAGAAATGTTGGGAAATATCAGGAAGGGAGACAGAACATAAAGACTCCTAACTCGGGGAAATGAACTAGGGGTGGTGGAAGGGGAGGAGGGCGGGTGTTGGAGGGGAATGGGTGACGGGCACTGAGGTGGACACTTGACGGGATGAGCACTGGGTGTTTTTCTGTATGTTGGTAAATTGAACACCAATAAAAGTTAATTTAAAAAAAAAAAAGAATACAAAAAAAAAAAGTTAAAGCAACTTAATCTTAGAGTCTAGACAGATTATATCTCTGTCTCTTACATTACTTCTCCCATCGTTTGTATGAAAATTTTACAAAATTTATTCCTTGTATTAGTCAATTAATACATGGAACAAGAGCTGTAATTCTGAGAGACATATTTGAATACATGCATATATTAAAATAGTGTTACGTGATATGACTTTTAACCTGACCAGCTGAGATTTCATGTAAAGCGCTCTTAGTGTTGCCTCATGGGCAGAGAGCAGCTGAGAGCATACCATAAGTGAGAGTGCTTTGGGTGGCTGCCCATGCACTAAGTTATTGCCTTTGAGACAATAAGCAATGCACTTGGTTTTTTGAGTTTCCAGTTTGTAAGATGGGCAGGGTCTTCATACTTCCCAATTCATAGGACTGTTAAGTGACTATGTATGTAAAATATATATGTTATGCAGCCAGACTACTCTACTGCTCATAGTAAGTGCTATATTAACTACTTTTGTAATAAACTTAGGACTGACCTCTCTTATGCCAAGAGCATCCTGATAACATCAGACAACTTTGGGTGAGAAGACATACTGTAATAGCTCGTGTTTATACTGAAGGACCACCATTGTACAATTTATACTATTTGTGTAGTTTCTAAGGGATGACATAAAGGAATGTCATTGATGTAGTTTGAATCCTGGACTATAAAAGAGGTATACTTCATAAACCTTAAAAGATGGAGATGATAACATGAAGAGAGAGAGAGTACAACAAAGAAAGTACAGGGGAGAAAATTCATGGGACTCTTGAAGTTAGATTCATGAAGTGAATTTAATGGAGTGATAGTAAAAAAGGTGGGAAATAAACAATCAGAGCTGACTTTAAAAATTGCCCATCTTTCATGAGAAGGACTTGGCATGGAGAGGGGATCTATAAACATGGAAGGCACTTCCTTTTCTAATTTTTTTAAAGTCAAAGGATCACTTCTGAAAAGGCAGGAGCACATGAAGAAGGGCCTGATAGAATTGGGAGGAATGAAATTAAAGTCTTCTGACTTCTGCTGGGGGATTTTCACAGATAGTTAACAGGGAGGGGAAAGAGAGAAGCATCAAAGACCATTTCCCCCTCCTTCCCCCATAACCTTGTGACTCTGCCCTAACTTGACTTGAAGAAAGCCAAGCCCAAGTATAACCTCCTCTAGGTAATTGAAAATTGGCTACATTCTAGAAGAAAAGTTTGACATTTTAAATGCAGGAAATTAGATAACTTGACCTAATTTTACAAAGTGAATGAATAAGAAACTAGTTGTGCTGTTGGCTTGAAGCTCTGTTGAGAATGATCATTTTTATTTCCCTTGGCTACCAGGAAGCATGGACAGATTTATCACCCTCATTTTCTTATACATCGTGCATAGTTATATACAACCCTTTGAGTGGGCTCAACTCCAACAACCCTTAATCATGATGGAGTATAATACATAATGTTTTACTAGGAACATACTAGGAAAGTAGTTTTCTAAATAAAGGAATGACTCTCCAGTTCAGATTCAGAGATAAGAAAACAACTTGATTAATAAGTCCAAATAGAAGTCACCAGTTTTCTAAAAGGAAATTAATTTCTATTCCAATTTACTTGATATTTTTTGAAGAAAGTCGCTGTCAAATGATTAGTATATTAACTCAAAAACAATAATGTAGAGGTGGTTTTGGGTTCCAGAGTTACATTTAAAAAATACTGTAGTTCTGACATACACTAAGTTGGACTCATATACCATCTCCCCTTTTTTTCCCTGCCCCTACAATTCATCATGCTTCATTGCAGAAACTAAGTTTCCTTTTGTTAGTTGTAAGCTAGCAGGGAGCCTTCCTGGAAAGATCTTTACTCCCCTGAAGTAAATACTCATGCCTTATGCCATGGTAGCCATTAAGCCTACATGTCCATTTTCACACAGTCGGTAGGTGTTCAGCTAAATAACTTGAGCCAATGGAGTAGGATCTGGAATAGATTATACTTCATGCTATTGCTAATACAGGTCATTTGGAGATTACCATGAAATAACCCAAAGAAATAATTCTAATGATGTGTTTTTCTTTCTGTACCACGCTGGTGGCAGGAAAAGACTGAGGCAGGCAAACACAACATGTTGAGTTGAAGTTCTAACTAGTTTTCAGGTAGTCAAGTTACCTAGGAGAGAGGTGGTGGCCTCGATGAGTTGCAACCCATGATAGAGGTGATAACACAATTTGCTGTATAAAAATGGGACATTTTTAAATATATTTTTTTGCATTATAAATTTACTCTTTAATCCCCATCACCTATTTCCCCCATTCCCCCACTGATAACCATTCTGGTAACCATCAGTTCGTTGTCTAGAGTTAAGAGTCTGCTTCCTGGTTTGGCTCTCTTTTATTCTTTTTCTTTTCTCATCTGTTTTGTTTATTAAATTCCGTGTATGAGTGAGATAAGGTATTTGTCTTTCTTGACTGGCATATTTTGCTTACATTATACTTGCTAGGTCTATCCATGTTGTTGCAAATAGCAAAATTGTTATTTTTTTAATGGATGACTAATATTCCAGTGTATATATATATATGTGTGTGTGTGTGTTTGTGTATATATATATATGTGTGTGTGTGTGTGTGTGTGTGTATAATGTATGTATATAATATACAATACCTATTTCTTCTTTATCCATTCATCTATGGATGGACTCCGGGCTGCTTTCATAGTTGGCTATTGTAAATAATGCTACAATAAACACTGGGGTGCATGTATCCCTTTGAATTAGTGTTTTTGTATTTTTTGGATAAATAACCAGTAGTGCCATTTCTGAAACATAGGGTAATTATATTAATTTTTTGAGAAAACTGTGTACTGTTTTCCACATTGGCTATACCAATTTGCATTTTCTCAAAGTGCAGGAGGGTTCCTTTTTCTCTACATCCTCACAAATATTTGTTTTTGAGTAATTGATTTTAGCCTTTCTGACAGGTGTGAGGGGGATATCTCATGGTGGTTTTTGAGTTGCATTTCCCTGATGATGAGTGATGGTGAGCATTTTTTCATGTATCTGTTGGCCATCTAGATGTCTTCTATGGAAAAATGTCTAGTCATGTCCGCCCATATTTTAATTAAAGATTTTATTTATTTGAAACAGAGAGAGACTGCACAAGTGGAGAGGAGGGCCAGAAGGAGGGGGAGAAGAAGACTCCCTGCTAAGTAGGGAGTCTGATGTGGGGCTCAACCCAGGACCCTGAACAGAATGTGGCATTTTGTGGTGGTTTTGATTATCATTACCCTCATGGACAATGTTAATGCAGATTCTTAAGTGACTGAGCCACTCAGATGCCCTGGATTGTTAGTTCTTTTGGGGTGTTGAGTTATAGTTGGTTCTTCATATATCTTGGATACTAATCCTTTATTGGATAAGTCATTTGCAAATACCTTCTATGATTCAGTAAGTTGTCTTTTAGTTTTGTTATTTTTCATGTGCAGAAATTTCTATTTTAATGTAATTCTAATAGTTTATTTTTGCTTTTATTGCCCTTGCTTCAGGAGAGATAACTAGAAAAAATTTACCAGATAAAACATTTTTCAAGTTTAACTATAACTTCACTTTGATGGGGCCAGTGTTTTAAAAGACATGAGGAAAGCTTCATTGTTTAAAGACATATAAACCAAATGAGGCTCTCCAACATGCTAAAAATTATAGCAAAGAAAAACAATATTTTCAAGAAAATCCTACATGCTTGACAGATGGCTTTGGCATTGGCCATGTTTAAGTTTAAACAATTAATTTTCAGTCTGGCAGAACTGAAACTAATGGAGCTGGCTTTGGAAAACATCAACCTCATGACATCATCAAAAATCACCCCTTTCATTATTAGCAGACACTTAATTCCCTTAAAGTGACAAAAAGATAGGGTAGAGGACAATGGACTGGATTTTCATACATGTCCAGGCTCTGTTGATGAATGAAAAGTCTTGGAGTAGTCTCACGGGACAATCTGATTAAGTAAAGTATTAAACCTTTCTCTGGATTAGGTAGAGGCAGCTGGAAAGGGAATTCCTAGGTACATAAATACTCGATGCTGGAGAACATATGATAGAATATGGCGGTATAATTTTTTTTGTCTAGCTTTGCAAAAAAAAAAAAAAAACCAAGAATACTCAACCAATACATCAAATTATTTTGATTCACTGCCTGCAAATGGAGAGCTAGAGTATTATACTTACTTGATTTATATGATTTTTAGGAGAGAGTTGATAATTTTCTATAGTAGATAATCCTAGATACTAGGCTTAGAAAGAGTGCATAGTGATGAGAGAGAACATCTAGCACATGCAGTACAGTGATCCTCAAACCTGAGTGTGTGTTTGAATTACCAGTAGGGTTTATTGAAACACATATGGTTGAGCAATATTGCTGAGACAAGTGGATATTCTTATGAAAAAGAAGCTAATCTTAGTCAATCATACACAAAAATTAACTCAAAACAAACCAAAGGTCTAAATATAGGAGTTAAAACTATAAAAACAGAAAAAGCCATAGACCTAAATCATTGTGGCCTTGGGGTAAACAACAGTTTTTTAGTTAAGACATCAAAAGTACAAGCAACAAATAAAAAAATAGATGAACTGAGTAACACCAAAATTAAAAAACACTTCTTTCCTGAACGCTAAAAAGTGCAAAGACAACCCATGGGATGGGAAAATTTTTTTAGTATCAGATTATAATTTGGGACTTGTAGCTAGAATTAAAAAAACAAACAAAAATACTATTAAGACAACTGAAATTAGAAGAAAGGGAGGGAGGCAAAGAACTTGCATGGATATTTCTCCAAAGAAGAAATGACCAATAAGCCCATGAAAAAATGTTGATTATCATCGTCCATCAGGGTAATGATAATCAAAACCACCACAAAATGCCACATTCTATCCAGTAGGATGTCTAGAATCTGTCTGATAACAAATAGTGGCAATGGTGTAGAGAAACTAGGACCCTCATTCACTGCTGGTGGAAATGTAAAATAGTATAGGTGGTTTGGAAAACAGTCTGTAGTTCCTCAAAAGATTCAACAGTTACTATATGATCAAGCAATGCCACTCCTAAATATATTCATATGGAAGTATATGTCTACACAAAAACTTGTACACAAATATTCACAGTAGTGTTACTCAAAATAACCAAAAGTAGAAAAAGCCAATTGTATGTCCATTGACAAATCAACAAATTATGATACATATATCCATACAATGGAGTATTATCTGGCAATAAAAAGAAATGAAGCACTACATGCTCTAACATGGATGAAACTTAAAAATACAATGCTTAATAAAAGAAGTAGTCACTGAAGACCATGCATTATCTGATTACATTTATAATAAATTTCAAGAGGCAAATCTATGGAGCCATAAAACTGATTTGGAGTTACCTAGGGGTGAGAAGGTAAAGGGATTGGTGATAACCTGAATCCTGCAGGATTTTTTTTCAGGTCATGAAGATGTTCTAAAATTGACTGTAGTGTGAATGGTACAATTTTGTGGATATACAAAGAACCCTTGTACACTTGAAATAGGTGAATTATATGGCATATGAATTAGATTTCAAGGCTGGTTTAAAAAAACGATTGCTTGATTTTATCTCCATAGTCCTTGAACTGGTATGTGTGAGAAGTCATCTGAAAATTTAAATTTGTGATGAATTCCTACTTGTTGACAATGATACTGGCCCAGGGACTATACTTGGGCAGCCACTGCAGTTGAGATGTATAACCTTGGCTGCCTTTTTATGATCACTGTGGAGCCTGAAAAAATCTGGATGCCGAGGATTAAAGCAGTATCTCTAGGGTGTAGCTCAGGTAATTTCTAAAGCTCCCTAGATGAACCAAACCAACCTACAATAAAGTTTGGAACTCCAAACAAATTAACACCACTAGTTACAGGCATTGGTGGGCAAAGTATGTAAGGAAGAGAGATCCATAGGCCCAGCTCTCAAGTAGGTACCTTATATTTCACAGTATTCTAAATAGAAGAATTAGCTAGAAGTGGAGACTAAGAAAATAATTAATTCAAACACTATGTTGACAAAGAAGTTGAATTGACTTTCCAACTCTCAGAGCATTAAAATATCTCAAATGCAAATAAAATTCACATTTTTAAGGTATACACTTAAAAGTACTCCAGATTATTTGCCCTGTAGGTTATCTTACATGCTACAGAGACTTACTTCTTCATATATAAGTGCTCCTATATTAGAATGGGGTCTGACTCGCTCTTTTTCTTCTCATAATATAAATAAACATACTCCTCCTCCACTGTTAAGGAAACAGACCAGAAAAAAAGTTACAAGAGCTAGTTGCTATCATGTATATTATCATAATTTTCCAGATGTTCAACCCAGGTATGTATCATAAACAAAGGTGTAGTTGGGTTGTACAGGCAGGGACTCACTTGGCTTGGCAGTGGCAAGCTGGAAAGCCAGCTCGGGCAGTAATGCCTTCCAAAAAACATGGGAATGAGGCATGGTTTCTTATTCAAACCTAGCATGAAGGAACAGTTAGGGTATGACATTCAGACAACCAGACTGAGAGCAGGCAGGCGAGTTAGCATGGTAGCAAAAGTAGTCTATAAAGCCTATCCATGGGAAGTCCTGCCTGCCCTGTATTCAGGTTTAAGAAACCTTTCTCCTGTGGGTTGGCAGAGTCAAGCAAGATTCAGTTCTCCAGGTGTAGAGGAATGCAGTTGGAGGTCAAGTGCTCTGGAGAGTTCCCAGATTTCCTTAGGCTCCTTCAAGCCCCACCTCTGCCATTATTTCCTGAAGTTGGACTTCTGCCAATTGATAATTTGATTGAAAGAACAAGAAAAAAACAAACCTGTGGAGCAGGCAAATACACCTACAAAACTTGAGCATTAAGTGTTTTCAAGTATTGAAATTCTTTTGATTCCTGAAACAATTAGATAAATGACATATGTCAATTTCATCATTGTTTCAAGTTTCAGTTACATCAATTGTTGCCTGGATCTAGGGCTTAAACATCAATTGGTAAAAAAAAAAATATATACCACCCAAATATTTTTCCTTCTCTTCTGCTTCCCAGTGAAATTCAACCATCTGTTGACTTTCCTCATTGTCCTCTGCTCCCTGCTATCTCTGGATTGCCATAAAGCTCTCTAAAATGAGGCAAATACTTGGTGATTCTTGATCGACTTAGTGCATGCATTTCTCCAATTTAACATACTTTGTATACCTGTTTTACCCAGGGTTATTACTATTATTTTTTTACATTCCAAATGCCAAAAGGCAAGTACACTCTTAGGTTTCATTCTAGTATACTCTTTACTGTGGACTCTGAAGAAGACATAACTGTTTGCACCCATAAACCTGTGGGCTCTTCCTTGGTGTGAAGAAGCCATTCTGTTAGCCATCTGCCTAGTCCATACTAGTGGCTTTTTCTCATCTAGGACCCCACCATGTCCTCATTTGGGATGAATCTCCCAACTTCTACTGGTTACTGAGAGGTATTTGGGGGTTATATCAAAAGCCTCTTAGGTCTTACCAGAATCTGTACCACTTTTTATTCCAGGAGTTCTAGTCTGGCTTCAGCCAGTTCTGGGCAGATGGAACCACACAGCATCTTGCTTCAGACTTTGTTGCCTACTTGCCTCTCACTCCATTCCCCAGGGGCTTCACTGATGCAGCAGCATGTGACAGCCATTGCAATCTTCTTGGCACCCTGCATGGGCAATGCAGAAATCTGGGAGAATTTATACCCATGCTGCTATCTCTGACTAATAACAAAGGGACCCAATGGATAAATAAATGGTTGTGCTTTGTCCCTTGGCAGACAGTTCTGAGATAACTTCTACAAGGTTCTCAATAACGCTCCCAGATTTAATAACCATTGACCCACAGTGGTGGTTAACTAGGTGACAAATTATTTTTTTGTGTGTGTGTGTGCTTTCCTTCTTCCTCTGTTTGTCTCTTTCCCTCCCTTCTGTTCTCTGGTATGGAATTCCCAGAGAGTGTACCCATAGGAGCATTTATATCAAGTCAGGTTTTTGGGAGAAACTCAGGCTAAGACACTGATAGTTCTTTTTCACTTTGTTTTTTTCTTTTTTTCAATTTTTTTCCTGCCTATTCTAATCTCTAGACTCACTTGTTGCCTGAATACTATTTACTTTCAAAATATCTTTCACAGTGCTTCTGCCTTATCTGACTCCTGGGCTAACTCTACAGATGACATTTTGATTATTGTCTAGGCATACTTTGGTCTCATCCTCTGGATGTAAGATATTTCTGTGGAATTTCTATTTATATTAACCAACATCCAGTTATGTTATCTACCATATAGAGTCAGCTTGGCCTAGCATCTGAGTAGTTTATGCTGACTTAATTTTTCTTAGTTGAGTCTTGGACATTTGAGCAGATACCCTTGGGCTCTGAGTAATTTAGTTTGAAACAAACATAGTGAACATGATAAAACTTGGATGAGGGTAGCATGGGTTTTTATAGATGGGGAGAAAATGCCAGTTGCTTCCTGTGATTAACACAGCCCCATATGATCTGCACCCTGTTTACGTCTTCAATATTTTCTCCTGCCCCTACTCCTCTCAGGGTAGTACTCAGGGCAACTGGACTTGTTTGTTCCTATAAACTATCCTGATTGCTCTTGGCTTAGATTTATCTATGCCCCTTTCTTTACCTCCAAGCTGCCCTATATGCCAACCTTCCCATTCTCATCCTAGTTCTCTTTCCCAGTATTTATTCTTCATCTAATTTATTTTTATTTAAATTTGAGGTTCTTTGGTCCTATGTTCCATTTCTAGACTTCTTTTTTTAATAATAAATTTATTTTTTATTGGTGTTCAATTTGCCAACATACAGAATAACACCCAGTGCACATCCCGTCAAGTCATTTCTAGACTTCTTTGTTAGGTGTTCCATAACCTACTATGTCATCTTGGAGTAATGATTTCACTTACCTTGGGAATTCTGTGTATCTCCTGAATTTTTTTCTTTAGATTTTATTTATTTATTTATTTTTAAGAGACTGTGAGAGCATGAGTGGAGGTGGGTGGGAAGGAGAGGGAGAAGCTCAGCAGGGATCCTTATGTGGGGCTGGATCCCAGATCCTGAGATCATGACCTGAGCCAAAGGAAGATGCTTAACTGACTGAGCCACACAGGAGCCCCTTTCCTGAGTTGTTTTTATTGAAGAGTCAGTGTCAAGCAAAGAAACTGCCATACAGCAGGTGGTCAGTAAAATTAGATGGATGGATGGATGGATTTGATATTTAAAAAAAACCCTATATATTATTTTTCCCTTTCCTAACTCCCTTCCAATTGTTTTATTAGAATATCCATCAGATTTACCCTGGAAGAAAAAGTGATAATCTGACTGAGATCTGAGTGGTTACAGATGGAGATTTGGATGGATCTGAAAGCAAGGAATGGGTAATTTTCCCAGTTGCTGAAAGGCTCTTTAAAGCCTTTGTGAATTAGGAGGAGTCAGAATATACCCATTACCCATACGATGGAGAATTTTCAGTAGTTTGTATAGTGGTTAAAAAAATGTTACTTGAGTTACAGTGATTTTTATTTAATTCATCTCATCAGGTATCTCTTTGAAAACTAGTATATATAGAAAGGAAAAACCCAATTATAAAACACTGGTGACAGAATATTGATCATTACCAACTAGACATTTTTTATTTACAATATAATATTAAGCATTAAAATTACATAATGATTATCTTGACTCAATAATTCTAAAAAAAAACCCCTAAATCCTTTAAAATCTTTGTGTATAAAGTTTCAGTTATTTATTTACTGCCCAGAAAATAACTCCACAGTAAAAACCAAAAACGAACAAAAAAGTGATGGTGTCTGTTTCATTGAATCACACTTTTAGAATCAACACCTGATTGATTTTAAATTTTTGTCAGTATTCCAGTATCCTTGGTGAATATACCAAATAAGCTTTATATAAATTATCTAAAAGGGAGAAGAAAGTACCAGGTCTGAGGATTGAAATAGTGCTTCTAAAAATAGGAAATGGCTATATCTGTATCATTAAAATTTGATAGAATTGGAATAAATAAATAACGACTATCTTTCTAAGTTTAAGGTAACCTAGAGGAACATTTATAGACAAGTAGCCTGATAATTTTGTATTTCTAAACTATCAAAAATGAAAGATCAAGTCATTTTCACAAGAACCATCTAGAATTTCATTTACTCTTTCCTAGGAGATAAATGCTACATATATATTAGAAGTCTACCATCTCTTCAACCTGATAGAGTTTTTTTTTCCCCGATAAAAACTTGAATTTATCTTCTAGAATCTTAAAACAGCATTTTAAAAGAGAAACATATGTTTCCTATTGATGAAACTCCAGTCTCATTCAAATACTTTGTCTTTCAAGGAGAACAAGCCGTGTTCCTTGATATACTTGAAATGTCTTTTAAAAAGTGTGACTGGGGTGCTTCTGTGCACACACATGAATATTTTTCAGCTTTAAAAAGTGAGATCCTGCCATTTCCAACAATGTGGATGAACCTGGAAGACCTTATGCTAAGGGAAGTAAGCCAGACACAGAAAGAAAAAACAGCATCTACTCACTAAAGTTGAATCTAGAAAGGTAGGATACAAAGAGAAAGGGAATATGATAGTGGTTAATAGGATCAGGGAGGTGGAGAAGTGGGGAGACATTGGTCAAAGGATATAAGGTTGCGATTATGGAAGATGAATAAATCTAGAAAAAGAAGGTACAGCATGTAAACTATTCTGTAGTTAATAATATTATATTGAAAACTGTAAATTTGCAAGGAGTAGATTTTATGTTGTCTCATTACACACCAGAAAGGTGGCAATGTGAGGGTAAGTTAGGTTAATTAGCTTGACTACAGTAATCCTGTAACATATATATGTATATCAAATTATCATGTTTTATACCTTGAATATATGCAACTAAAGAATTTTTAAAGGTGACCAAGGAATAATGTTGAACAGAGCAAAGTATATATTAGACTCAACAAAAACAAAGTCCCTCTGTGAATTTTCACTGTAATATCATATCAACCAAGTAGACTACATTTTCCAGCAACTGTGAATCTTTACATTTTATTATATCATGGCATCAGATATGTTAGCTGCGGAAAATGTGGCTGTCATTTTCCCCATTATCACCTATGCTTCATTCCAAGTTGGATCTTAGGGAATGGAAAAATTACTAATCCTGCTGGCCTACAGGCAAGCATTAAAAAATGCTTGTTGAAAAGATAATCCTTATAAGGGTTTGTTGGAACAATCAGAGGCAAGCCCTGAGTGAGGATGTAATCTGCTAGAGATGGTTTACCATAAATGGTGGTAATATCACCAGGCCTGGTCATAACGACTTAAAGTTTAATCTAGATTTCACATGAAAACATATATTCTCAGAGGGCAGATGATACATGAGTACTTATTAGGTTTAGTATTCTATTTACTATATATTCTGAGAGCAAAATCCTAACGATTAACACCAATTTACTTATTTATGTTGTATATTTTTTCTGGATTCTTTTACCCACACTTAGACCTTCACTAAAGAATGAAACCAAGAATTATGTTTAAATAGTGGCTTTCTATTCATTACATTTCATCTGAAGGGATCTATCCTTTGTCAGATCTTTAGTACTTACTGTTTATATGCTGCTATTCAATTGCTAATTATACGCTATTTTCTGATGATTTCATACATACTGTCTCTCCTGGAGTCTATCATCTAGTCATTTGCACTGTGACTTCCCCATTCCTCCTCAGGCCATATTTATTGAACAAGAGATGCATTTAACTGAAGTAGTCAAAGCAAGTGCTATCTTAAGTATTGGGACTGAGACTGAGATAACCAGAAAGTAAAAATGTTTGTCAGGCATTTTAGCATATAAAGTTGGTATTATGGATAGCTTTGTGCAATATGAAAAGGGAAAAGCAGAAAATCCCAGCTAAAGAGACAGAAAAGAATGAAAATAGCATCTTGATAAACTTGTAGTTTTGTTTACAGATTTAAGACCTGGTTGACATCTTGATTTGATTCCAAGAGCTACACTTTGACCTTGAAATCGACTGTCCCTGGCCCTTTAAGAAGGATGATGCAGAGCTAAATAGTTAGGAAACAGGAATTCTTTCTAAGGGAATTGAAGAAATGGAATTGGAAGATCTCAGGAAGGCATAGTCAATGATAATGTAGATGATAGTACAAGATGTGGCTCTGAGTCACTTCTCAGACATGTAAAATATTTTATCTCCATTCTAAAATGAAGTTAATGGAATTTCTCATAGTGAATAATTTCAAAAGTTGTTTTATAGTATCAACTGTATGTAAGTGGTATACATTTGGACTAATTGTTAAATCAGCTCTTTAGGTAAAATAAGCGAATCAGGTCTTGGTCATTATTTGGTAGGCTTCATATCCTCTGCCTTCAAAGAGTTAAAATTTTGCCTTCCATATATTTTCTTCAACTTAAAATGAACAAATTATCTAGGAATCTTGAGAGAAGAGTTGAAAATGAACCATCTTTTTTTTAATATATACTTTGCCTCTGAAGAAGGGACAAGGTTGTTTACTTAGGATTTAGGTATGGGATATTAGAAGAGAGATGAGGGACTTGAAGAACGTAGAATATTTTCTGAAGATAATTGAATAGGAATTGACAGTGTGTCATTGTAAATATTTGTGAAGATCATTTAAAGCTTCCTTAAAAATTTGAATGGGTAGGGATCAGACTACCTAGCTATATTTATTTTATCTAAAGGCAACAAATTATTTCCGATTCACTAATTTGTCATGCAGGTTATTGAGCATCTGGTTTTTAATACTGTAAGAAATGTGTATATCTAATAATATGCTGCCTGAATATTCAGTATCTATTTGTACAAGATCAATATAGTAAATTTTTAAAAGGAATGCATAAGAAATTCTTCCAAAACTCTGCTCCCAGTACTTACTAAATTCACATCTAATGTATTTAACTGATAAATAAGAATGACTTTCATTTTTTCACAGACCTGTAATACATGATATTGAGATGTCAAAAATTATTAAACATACTTTAATGTATTATTTTACATAACTTAATGAAAAATCAAAAGAATTTTGAAAAGGGCTTTTAAAGCTTGAAAAATATAATGTCATCAATGCCAATTAGAACAGCATTTGAAGAAAAGTTCTTTAGAAAATTTGATTTTTAAAAAAAATCCCTAATGAATTACTTTTAAAAATATATATTCATTTCATTAATTATGTCTAAACATGTAAAAAGGCAGTCAGTTAATTGAGTCTGAATAATTTATCACAACTTTTTTTCTCTTTGGCATAGCTGCAAGTCACAATTACTGAGAGGGAACATTTTTTTCCAATCATGCAGCTTCAAAAAAAAAAAAAAAATCAAGGTGATAAAATAAAAGAAGGAATCCACAACTACTTTAGTCTTCTGTTCAATTTTTGTTTTCCTCCCCCCTCTGTCTTCTTTCTTCTTCTTCTTCATTACCTTACTTTATTTAATTTTCAAATACTTCATTATTTTTGAGAGACACTGAGAGAGAGGCAGAGACATAGGCAGAGGGAGAAGCAAGATATGGGGCTGGTCCCAGAACCCCAGGATCACACTCTGAGCTGAAGCAGATGCTCAACCACTGAGCCACCCAGGCATATCCTTTACTTTATTTTATTAAAATTGTTTTTTAATTTGACAAAAATGGAAAAGATTTTTATATGCCTGTGTGTATTATAAAATTCCAGTCAACTGTATGTTCATAATTAGGCTCATGATTATTCATAGAAATGACATTCATAGAAATGACCTAGAAAGTTAACTTGCAGGTCAACGGATTTCAATGTAGTTTTTTCCAACCATTCTTATGGAACTAGCCTAGAGCTACATATAATATAAGAAAATATGGTCTTTGTGTTCCCACATTTTGTAATCTGGTATAAATCTGTATACTTACTACCCATCTAATACTCCGCTTAAAACTATCACTTTTTAAAAAGTGTACATTGTAGTATTTGGAATAAAAATATAAAAGGCAAATGAATTTTAAAAAACAATTTCACCTTTTTCCATCCTGGAAAGAACAAATGTTTGAAGGACTTAATCACTTTTTTCTCCATTCAAATTTTGTTTATAAATATTTGTAATTTTTTTTGAAAAAGATTTTAACCTTATAATCACTTGCCAACCATCCAGTTTTTCCAGGGACTTAGGGGATTATCTGATGTGGGACTTTGAGTTTTAACGTCTAGATGGTCTCAGGCAAACTAGACCTAGTTGATCTCCCTAGAATTGGAATGGATCAGTATCATCCATTTTAGCTGTTTCATTTTATACAAAAAGTTACTGACTGGTTATACTTCTCAAGGCTCTTGGCTGGCCCCAAGATCCTTGACATGTGGTTCACTGCTTCATGAATTCACTACATAGTAGTTTTTGAGGTTAGATAAAGACGTTTTGGTATCTATTCTTCACAGTTCCTTCCCCCTTTTTTATGCTTGCATAAAAATGATAAAAATGTCTATTACATCTTGTGGGATAAATAAAGGCATCTTTAAATGATTAAGTGTTACAGTATTGGTATATAATTAAAACTTTCATTGCGAAACATAAAGTCTGCATATAGATCTTGTATGTCAATTTGAAGGTTAAAAAAAATACATGTCAATGCTAAATCTATCCAGGTTTCCTGAGCCTCGAAATGGAGTCCATGGAAAAAATTTTGGCAAAATTAAAGGATTATATTACTAAATCAAATTCTAGAAGATGAGGAAAACACAGAGTTGTAAGACTCCCATAGGGTAAAGGACATAACATCCTTTTCAAGTTTTTATCCAGCTTACCCTTCAATATTTACTTTGTTAGAAACATCATAAACCCCTAATATAAAATTGATATTTTGGGTAATACATGTGGATATTTCATTCATAAGATGAATTTATTTATCTCCCTATTAGGTTTCATCCATTGGCCCTTGAAACAAATAATAGTATTTCATTTCCCCTTAGTTTGGGCTTTTGAACACCCCAATTCACTATATTGTCATATTATTTTTTAACTTTATTAATCTTCAATCTTAGTTCATAGAATACTTAAATTTCTTCCTCTAGACTCATATTCTTTTTGGAACGCATCCTAACTTGCATATAGTAACTTCTAAAGTGTGATTCACATGCCTTATTTTGTTTTATTTTTTTTTAAAGATTTTATTTACTTATTAATGAGAGAGAGAGAGAGAGCGTGGCAGAGACACAGGCAGAGGGAGAAGCAGGCTCCATGCAGGGAGCCCAATGTGGGACTTGATCCTGGGACTCCAGGATCAGGATCAGGCCCTGGGCTGAAGGCGGCGCTAAACCGCTGAGCCACCTGGGCTGCCCCTCCACATACCTTATTTTAGATGTACTCTTATCATTATGGCTATGATGTTTTTTGTAAAACCAAAACCCTAATACCGCCCCCCCTTTTCTGATCCACCCCCATTGTCACTTATTGAACTTACTATGTATTGATAAATTGTTTATTTGGGAGGACAGCATATTTTAATGCCTTTGCTTTCCTTCAGTACTCTAAAGAAGACACTATCTTTTCCTTTGTTTTCTAATGACTATCTTGCTACATTAATCAGACTCTTGAGTCTCCTGATGGTGAATCAGAGGGCCGGCAGAAACAGGAGGTGTCAGAAAGTGAGAATGGAAGGTGCCCAAGAATACAGAGGAAGAGAAGAATAAGCATAACAGCCTTGGGGGCACACAGCTCTGTGCTTGGGGGAGTGAAGATTTGCTATTTCAGCTTTTGTGGTGGGTGAGGACAAGTGAGTGGAAGTAGAAAAATAAGGATCTTAAAAATTTCTGAGGAATATTATCTACAGTATTAAGGAAATACTATAAGTGACTGAAATTATAATGAAATTAGCATGGACTCTATTTTTGTGACCGTCAGTATACTAGGACTGAACAAAGTGGATCAACTTAGGAGAATTGCATATATATATTCAAGAATGCATATTTTACAATGTTGTAAATAGGTATATGTGTTACATAGAAAGATTCATTTATTTGCTCAGAGTTAAACTGCCTCATTATAATTGCATAGCAACTTAATGTATGACAGTATGAGGCCTTGATAGTTGAGAAACCATTTCCTTTGAATGATGCCTGAAGTATAAGTCTGGTCTCATACCTGAAAACTGGAGTCAGCTCAGAAGTAAGCTGGGAGATCCACTAATGGGGTCCTCTTCTTCTTGCTAGACTTCCAATCTAAACTTGAGACATTTTCAGGTTCTCCCACAGGATTTTCAGAATCTTAAATCTATGTTTTAAAAGATGGATAAGGAAGAGAAAATATCTTTGACAATAGGACTGTTGTAAGAAATAACTGATGTTATTTCTCTTATCTCTGAAGGCTACCCCCCTTTTCTCCCCTTTCCTGTGTTTTTCAAAGCCATTGAAGTTAAGAACTCTGGGTTGTAGTTTCCACATAGAATAAACATGAAACATGTTATATATGAAATAGGGTTAAAAGCTTAAAATATACCATATGTTGTATAAAGTAGCATAACGGGAAATATTGTAACCTTTATCAATTGCTTAAGGGTACTTCTCTGAAAGGAGGAAGAAAATTGGTAACTTGGTTTTCATCTTAAAAAGCTCTCTATGAAGTAGATGAATAGAGATTTAAAAAGCACAGGCTATGTCTGACTTCACCTTTCATTGCTGGTTAAGTTACTTTACTGACCTTTAGTTGCCCAGAGGTCACAATAGGAGGGAAAATCACTGATGAGAAGATGAGGAGTCCTTGTTCTGAGTTGATACTCAATGACTGCATGGTAAATTAATATTCAAAATGAATTTACCCAAGGAACATTGGGGGACAGCTGGACTCTATTCCTAAATTTGGATTCTACATCACACATTTTGCAAGTGTTTTGCAGGATATAATATTTGTTTGCTGTATCCTGGATTTTTTTATGCTGGTTGTTTATCCAGAGAGAAATTAGACTGTTTTATCTACTCTAAGTTATTTTTACATGATATTGGAAAATATGACAGAAATGAAGCAGGGGTGTGTGTAGGGAGTTGACTTTTCAAATGGGGAGAATGAAGAAATAAAAAATGCAGAGGGACTGTATGTATGCTTATTTTTGTTTTATGAAGCAGGCTCATTCTCAGACCAGGAGAAATGTGAGGATTTTAATTTTCTGTGTTTGATGCTGAATCAATTGGAGGGAAAATAAATAATACTAAGAACAATCAAGGATTTTGAGAGAATCAGGTAAATAGTGACTTCAATGCTGGAGTTTCAAAAGGACTCAAACAGTAAATAGTAGCAAAGTTTTTCTGACAAGGGAACAGAAAATTATACCATATTTGCCTCATTCATTCATGTACTTAGTCACATAGCATCTACTGGGATCCCTTTAAAAGCCAGACCTACTGAAACCTTTGTTACTTTATAGAAGAGAAAACCAAAATACCAAGAAATTAAATATATCAGATTTATTAATATTTTTATAGTTAAAATGGTATCCATTATCAAATACTCAATTAACTGTTATACCATTTTGAATCTGGGTGTTACCTTGGTTTTGAGATGGAGAAACCAAAGTTGAGAAGGCTATCGAGTGGCCTTAATGCAGTTATTCAAAAGTAAAGCCATGATTAAATTTAGGATTTGACTCCATTAACTTAATCATTTATCATCATTTATTAAGTTTAGTAGATTTCAAGGCACACCACATACAGACATGAATAAAATAGATTTCTTGTGTCCAAGGAGTGAATGGCAGATAGGGAATAGTAAATGGATATCACTTAGTCCAATAAATACTACAACAGAGCTACACAGTGCTATAGAGTGCAAGGATGAGCAGCTACCCCTAATCAAGAGGCTAGAGAGGGATTCCAGGAGATGGAAGTCACATTGATACCAAGAACTGAATGTTGAACAAAAGTTGATTAGTAGGCATGTGACTAGACATATGGGCAATGGACCATCTGTGGGTGGTAGTAAGGCAATGTCCAAACAAAAGGAATAGCAACGGAGAACAAAGTTCAATGTGGGAGGCGAGGAGAAACTCAGGACAATACAGTATGGCTGAAACAGAGAGTTGGAAGTTAAATTTTAAAAAGTTGTGCCTTGATAAGAATCCTTGAATTTTAGGAGGCCTTAAAGCCATGTTTCAAATTTTGGGCTTTATTCTTTCAGTTGGCTAAAAATAAAAATGTTCTAAGTTTACTGTGGGTATGATAAGATCAAGATATGTTACTGAGATCTCTTGTGATAGGGCATTGAAAGTTGAACAGTTAAATGGTTACTACAGGTTCAAAGTTAGACTAGGATTGAGCTATAGGAATCAGAACATTTGATCTAAAAGAAAATTCGATTTTCAAAATCCCATGCTTGTAAGATGGTTTGGTTTAGAAAAGCATAGGCGAAGAACCAAGGATAAAAGTTGTTGGGATGGGAGACCAAATACTTTCTGAAGTGGTCTACCTCTCCCTTCCACTTCCTTCCTATTGCAAGCCACCTCCCCACCTACCTATAGACCACTGTAGGAGTAATTTCCTGTCTGGGCTCCATATTCCCTTATTTCCCCCCCTTAAGTTGCTTATTTTATCCAGAATGACCTTTCAAAAACTTCTGAATATACTAGTCCTTACTCATAATTCAATTTTTGTTCTTAATCTAATGACCAAAATCTTTTAAAGGCTTGCAAGTGTAAGCACCATCCCTTTCTACATGAAGTACTAACTCTCACTTTTCCTCTCTCCCTCTCAATATGCTTTAATATGCTGGAAGAACCTTTTCAAGTTCCTAAAATTAGACACAGTCTACCCAACCTTAATCTTTTATACATGTGGCTTCCTCTGTGTGATGCTTTTCCTCTTCTTTTTTATGTCTCCAGTTAATCCTTTGCCATTTTATAAATGTTTAAATCTCCCTTCCACAGGGAAATGCCTCCCTGATGCTGGTTTTTGTCTTGCACTAGACTAGGACATTCCTTCTGTCTTTTACCTCTACTAAACTGTGATCTCCACGAGAATAGAGACTGTCCTTATTAATGCATACAAAGCACTGAATAAATGAAATATATTTGTTCAATACGTTGATGGTGCTATTTCCTAAAACAGGGAAAATATGAGAAGAGGCTATGAGGGAAAAGATGATTATAGATTTTCTACTCACTGGGTTTGAAGTGTGTGGAGATCCCAAAGCTAGCTAGGATACAGATCAAGAAAAATGGTTCTCCAACTTTCATGTTTATCAGAATTACCTGTAGGATTTATTAAAGATTAAAGTAATACAGATTACTTGACACCATCCCAGGGTTTCTGATTGAGTTTATCAGGGGTGGGACCTGAGAACATAGATTTCTTCTAGACTGAGGTGATGTTGGTGCTGCTGAAAATATGTACGGTACTTAGAGAACTTATCTAGAAAACAGAAGCGAGTCCATCTGGTGATGGGGAAGTAGGAGCTAACTGTCTAAAGAGAATAATAGAATGCATTTTAAAAGATGAGATTCCTTAGTTTCTTGATGACAATAAGGAAGACAGAATTCGGTGGGGGTGGGGGCAGCATTTGAAGGACAGAGGATCCTGTGTAATAAAGAATTTGGCTAGTCTTTGGGTCTGGTTCCTGGAGGAGGCCTAAATCCTTGCAATTTCCGGAGAGATGAGTGTCTTATTCATGGTGGCCCTGCTAGTTGATGCCAATGAAGTTGACATACAGTGTGTCCCTAAGTGGTTTTCGCTAAGATAACTTGGGATGGGGCTTGGCCATGCTAGAAACGCCAACCATGTGATTGGAGGGTTGGGACTCTGAACTTCATGACGTTAGCCTGACCTGTGGAAATTCAACCTAGCAACCAAAGATTTAATCAATCTTACCTATGTAATAAAGCTCCAATAAAAATTCTGGATCCTGAAGTACAGGTGACTTTGTGTAGTTGGCAATATTTTGTCTTGTCACACATGGATCTGGGAGGAAAGTGACATGTTCTGACTCTTCACTCTATGGTGAAGAGACCTTGGAACATGTGTATTTTAAAAATATCCCTGATCTTGGTTTGTATATCTCTTCTTTTGGCTCATTCTGATTTATGCCCTTTTTGCTATATAAAACTATACTAATCAGTATCACACTTCCCTGAATTCTAGGAGTTGTTCTAGTATTTAAAATCCTGAAGGGGTAGTGGAAACCCCCCTATGTTATAGCCAGCTGGTCAAAAGTAAAGGTGTCCTAGGGACCTGGAACTTGTGGCTGGTATTTAAACTAAGGGCAGTATGGAGGATTGTGCCATTAACTTGAGAAGTTTGGCTCAGCTTTGGGGAGCTCCTGTCAGAAATCCATTGCAGAAGAATAATGGTCAGTAAAGGAAACTGAGCTAGAACAGCCACTGAGGCAGGAGATGGACTGTGAGAAGAAAGATATAGAAAAAGGCAGGAGAACCTACCAGAAAGGTGACTGTGCACCAGGCTTTCTATAACTGCTCTAAGAAGGCTGGTGATGAGCATGGGATGCTGATGATGGCAGAAAGTGGCATGTGATTTGTAAAATTGCATAAAGTGTATGTGTAGGCTACTAACTCTTTAAAAACATGACTGTGATCAACATTATCATTTGCTCCAATGATGTCAGTAAACTCAACCCTCACATTGTTGGTATAAGACTTTCTTTGTAAATGAGTGGAATAACCAAAAGGAGATTTCTATAATATTTTATTCCTAGGAGCCCTACATTTCCTTAACACTGACGATGAAGGACAGCAGAAGATTGTAGGGGAACAAGAAAATGAAATTTGATTCCAACTCTATAATTTGGTAGATGAATATTAAGTCTATAGTTCAGTTTCTTGGCCAAGTTTTTCACTTTTGTGTATAGAAAAGCATTGGGATATGTATTACTGAATTTTTTGGTCCAGATGAAACTTGAGAGAAGCGTTCATTATTTGGTTTGTTATTCAGAAACTCAACCAACATTTGGGATTTTGTAGTTTTTTTTTTAATTCAAAAATTAATACTCAAAACTTCAAAGAAATTTTGTGTGTTATTTCTGTGTATATCAGAAAATCTTGCTCTAACAGTATGTGATCTGGAAAGGAAATACTTTGATGACTCTTGGTCCTTACATCTGTCATTCCTCTTCATCCTCATTGAACTCTGTACCAATTGATATTCATTCAGTTCATGATGTTGTTTGACAGTCCACGAATTATATATATATATATATATATATATATATATATATATATATATATATATATTTATGATAGCCACACAGAGAGAGAGATAGAGGCAGAGACACAGGCAGAGGGAGAAGCAGGCTCCATGCACCGGGAGCCCGACGTGGGATTCGATTCCGGGTCTCCAGGATCGCGCCCCGGGCCAAAGGCAGGCGCCAAACCGCTACGCCACCCAGGGATCCCTTTTTCTTTCTTTCTTTCTTTCTTTCTTTCTTTCTTTCTTTCTTTCTTTCTTTCTTTCTTTTTTTTCTTTCTTTTTTTTTTTCCCGAATTTTATACTTTTAAACACTTTTGGCTTTTTGGTAAGAAGTGAGATGTTATCGATACCTGGGTGGCTCAGCAGTTGAGCGTCTGCCTTCGGCTCAGAGCATGATCCTGGAGTCCTGGGATCGAGTCCCATATCGGGCTCTCTGCATGGAGCTGGCTTCTCCCTCTGCCTCTGCCTCTCTCTCTTTCTCTCTCATATGAATAAATAAGTAAAATCTAAAAAAAAAAAAAAAAAAAAAAAAAAAAAAGAAAGAAGTGAGATGTTAGGACCTCATATGGTGTCATACCTTTCTACAACAGAAAAACTATTAGATGATACATATGTAACTTAAAGACAGAGATCTGGGCCCTTTAATTTGCTCAACATCTTTGAGTAGAAGTTTCAAGATTATTTATGATAGAGGGAAAGTACTTGTCACCATCAGTATGATTAAGTGATGAAATCTGAGGGGAAAATTCAGTTTTGATTATCCTCAAAATAGATTTTGAAATAACAAAAAAGAATATATTTTTATACATGGTTCTTCAATCAATCCTCTTTATCTATACTTAGACTTCTTAATCTGAGATGTAGTTTTCTATAAAAAGAATCAATATGCAAAACATTGGATCTTATTAATAAAAATATATATCCATCAGAAAGCATATTTTTTAGCATATGCAAGGCAGTATGGCATTACTGAAGAAGTTTCTATTTAGTGAGAGAATACTGACAATACATTATAATTTTTAAATGATACATAAACTTGATTATCAACTCAAGAATTGTTAGAATTAACTACAAAGTATATGTACACATTTGTGTTATTTAGTAATATTGTCTGATTGCCTCTGCTAAATTGTAGCAATTCACACCTCCATCTTTCTTGAATAAAGAGTATCCTTACTCATTCTAGTATCTGTGTACATAAATATACATAGGCATGGATGTCAACTAATATAACACGTTGAAAATGACATCCGGTATTCTAATTATTTGGGTTAAAATGTGTTTCCCTTGTGTTTTTTTATAACTGTTTTTCTATGCTTTGGTTTACCTGTTGGATCAGAGTAACATATAAAGATTGACCTTAAAATATATTCTTCCCATCAAACCCATGAGGAACACAATTTAACTTTTATGTCACAGTATATTTGGTTCTAGAGAAATTGAGAATTAGTTTTCAAAGTTGATCTAGGGCTGTCTGGCTGGCTCAGTTGGTAGATTGTGCAAGTCTTGATTTCAGGGTTATGAGTTTAAGCCCCATATTGGGTGTATAGATGACTTAAAAAAATAACAGTACTTTTATTTAAAAAAATTATTGGAGTGCCTGGGGACGCAGCCAAGTAAGTGTCTGTCTCTTGGTTTTGGCTCAGATTATGATCTCAGAGTCCTGAGATCAAGCCCTGCCTTAGGCTCTGCACTTAGCACAGAATCTGCTTGTTCCTACCCCTGCAATCTCTTTTGTTCTCTCTTATCCTCTCTTGCTCTCTTGAATAAATAAAATAAAATAAAAATTTAGTAGAGTGCGAGACGGCAAGACATGCCGTCTGTGGCAGGGTTCAAGGAATTTTTCTATAAATAGTTCTAAGAGCAGTACAGCCAGAAATGGTGGCTTTCTCCTCAGTACCAGCATGAAATGGGTACAGTTTTCAAGCCTACAGGTTGATATTCCCAAGGATCTGACTAAGCCTACGATAACCATTTCTGATGAACCAGATACATGATATAAGCGCCTGTCAGTTTTAGTAAAAGGCCATGATAAGGCTGTATTGGACAGTTACGAATATTTTGCCGTGCTTGCTGCAAAAGAACTTGGAATCTCTATTAAAGTACACGAACCTCCAAGGAAAACAGAACGATTTACTCTTCTCAAATCAGTGCATATTTTCAAGAAGCACAGAGTTCAGTATGAAATGAGAACACTTTACAGATGTTTAGAGTTAGAACATCCAACTGGAAGTACAGCAGATGTCTATTTGGAATATATTCAGCGAAACTTACCTGAAGGAGTTGCCATGGGAGTGACAAAGACAAAATTAGAACGGTTACCAGAACACATCAAGGAGCCAATCTGGGAAATGGTACCAGAGAAAAAGCAGAAGGCAAGTCCTAACGTCTCAGCGAGTCCACTGGTGCTGGCATTTGACCCGAGGGTGGGTCGGACATGTATGTTGAGATAGAAAGGCTTCCAGTTGGGATGACTGTGAGTCTACCTGACTGCTCTGTTGAGCCCACATGAGCCTACCACATGCCCTGATCAGCTCAAAGCAAGGGGTGGAACTTTAATGACACACTGGACTATAGTGAAAAACCACTGTACCTATTCTATACACATCATCATTTCAGGTCTGATTTTAACAAATATGAGCAAAACACTTTGACTACCATCTGTAAAAAGAATCGAGTCTATATTTTGTTATTCTGTTATTGGTCAATTATTAGTTTGCACTGATTTTAATTTGTATCATTTCATTCATCTGAACATGAACGTTTGAAATACTCCTTACGCACATTTTTTCTTTTGAGGTACCTGGAAGGATCCTTCGGTTATTTTGGTTCATTTAACACTGAACAGTTAAAGTTCTTCATATTTACCTCAGTGCAAGCTGGGAAATGCTAGTTGGGGGATGGTAGCTTCCAATTTTACCTCATTTAAGCATGACATTCTTGAAAACTAATACACTGTGCAGCAGATCATGCACGTTTGCGGCATGCACTGAACTCTTTGTTGCCCAAACCCTTACTTACCAGGTTGCCTAGAAGGATCACTGTTAAGGAATTTGAGCTCTCGAGAAATTACTGTATCACCTTTTATATCCTGTGATTCATTCATTCCGGAAGCTGTTCTTTTGTTCTGTAACCAGCACTGCAGAAAATACCAAACATTGAATCGAAATAATGGCTTTTGAAAACTGTGCAGGGCACAGATAAATATTTTTCCTTATTAAGTCCCACATTATAAGGCCTCTTTCTTTTGGTAAATAGCATTCTTTTTGTTTGGAGATGGCTACTTTTCCATGAAATTAAGTCGGAGTGAAGGCCCCGAAAGAGGCAAGGCTGCAGTGTGCTGAAACTGCCAGTGCATCAGCCGCCAGGGAGTGATTCATTTCCTTTTTACAGCACAATCGTATCCGTGTCTTTTGCGGTTTCTTCATCTGTGGGGTAGTTACGCCTTCTCAGTTTTTCACCCCATAAACCGGAGTCGGAGTCCCGGTTCTCTTTCCCCCGACCTACTGTCAGGTATCAGTGTTTTGAATGCATACTGCTTGTGCATCAGACTTACAGTACTGTCATTAACAAGAAAAGGGTTACAGCCTTGTGCCCCATGACCTCATTCAGTTCATTCACAAATGCCTAAAGCACACTTATCCCAGGTATAAGCCTCGGGATTAAGAACTAGTCAATAAAACAAGAGCGATATAATGGAACTATACCTAGCAAAGCGGCCATCAGTGACCATTTTTACTTTAAAAGAAATAATTCCTTAAATACAGATCTACATCTAAGCTTTTTTTCTTTACAAACAATATTAATCACCATATCATAAGATGATTTATGCAAACTTGCCTCCATTGACTCTCCATGTGAGCTCTTTCAAAGGGGCATCTACTTTGAGCTGTTTTCACATTAAACCAGATTACTTAGCACTACATGTTAAAATCTTGTTTTAAGGTAAATATACAAATAAACTACATTCACAACAACAACAAAAAAATTAGTAGAGTTACATGGAATAGTATGTAAAAAACTTGCTAGTTAATAGA
This sequence comes from Vulpes vulpes, assembly GCF_048418805.1. Classification (NCBI taxonomy): domain Eukaryota; kingdom Metazoa; phylum Chordata; class Mammalia; order Carnivora; family Canidae; genus Vulpes; species Vulpes vulpes. Next base: position 92,850,851 of record NC_132786.1, read on the forward strand.
ATAATTGCTAAGTAAATATTAAGAACACTTCTGAATTAGAAGAAAAATCTACTGAAATAGCCTTGGGAAACATATTCATTGAACTAATCTCATTTTTTGGCTCCTGAAATATTCCTGTTTTGAGTACATGGCAATATGTGGACAAATTGCAGCCATGGAGAATTAGCCTTATTGTTTATGATAACTTTGAATTAAAAAAAAAAAACTAAATCAACAAGGTAAAAGACAAGCATCATTTGTATCTGAAAAAAAAAAGTGCCTTAAGATGATAAACTGAAAGTCCTATATTTAGAATTAAAAAGTCCTTAAAAGGGGGGGAAAAAATCCTAGGAAACATCTAATTTGCCGCTATTCCCTGGAACATTTATTTGATATTTTGAATTAGTAGTAAGTATCCAGAAATATTTCATTTCCCATTAAATCACATTTTCCTTCTGATCATGGAAAGCACTAAATAGCATCCCTATATTCTGATTACATATTCAGTCTGCTGATTTAAGAACCAGAGTATTTATAAAAATATCTTTCCTTGGCATTTTTTCACTGGAGCTTATTATTCTTTCCTCCATTTCTTTCTTTTTACATATTTTTGTCCTTGGCCTCGCTTTCTGGCAGTCTCCTTTTTCTTGCTTTGCCTTCTTTTGCCTCATACAGAGGGTGAGATCATAATTCTCCTGGAGCAAATTGTTAATGGTATTTAGATGTGGGCTTTGGACAGAAACAGGCTGAAAAGTCTACCACATGGTGATAGTGAAGAGACATACAACATGCTTTATTTTCCATGACGAGTGTTTTGTTGTTCTATTTTTATCATTTCATTGATCTATGATGATAAATAGGGTAATTGTGCTAAAATTACCACTCTATGCAAGCACCCTATATTCAACTCCCCACCCACCTCTCTCATCAGTGGCTTTTTTCCACCACTCATGAAAGGGTTCAGAGCACTAAGAACACACGTTATTTAACTTCAAGGATAGAGACACAGAGTATGTTCGAGTCCCTGACTGCCTTCAAATTAAAAAAAAAAAAAAGTCACACCTTCACTACATGATGTGGACTTGCTTAGTCTCCTATTTTCAATTCAGAAAAAAAAAAACATTTAAGAAAATTCAGTGTGAAGCCCTCTGTGCAAACTGCTTGTGGTGTCATAGGATTGACATTTCGTGAGGTCAGCCTCCAAAGACCCCACAGTGTAGACAGCACTTATATATGTGAAGATATTCATTGTGTGTGAAATGCACCCTACACAGTGCTCGGAATACAGGGAAACTTGAAAAAATGTTAAATCTTTATTTTTCCTTTTTCTTGATTCCTTTGTTAAAAAACTGTTTCAGAATAAAGCAGACATTTATCAGTTTCTGAACTCACGTATATGATGTTCCTTCATTATGGAATGCCCATCCCCTTGCCTTCTGCTTACTGCTCTCCCCCACAGACTCCCCCTGGGTTTTTACTTGATAATTCTTTGTTCCTCTTCAAGAGCTATTTGAAAGGCATCTCCTCAAAGATGCCTACCGTGATCCCCTCTCTCAATCTGAGTTAGGTACCCCTATCAGGTATTTCTGGCGGTTTTTACATACTCCATTGCTGGCCTCATGGCTTTTGTGACTGCCTCCTAGGAGTTAGTTAGTTGTATTGACTAAGCAGGTGGGGTTTGTCCTAAGTGGAGGGCAGGAAGAAGAGAGCCTACTACTCCAGGGCTCTTTCTGAATCCGTACTGTTACTTGACATAAAGTTACCTGTATGCAAGTTCCTTGTATGTATAGATTTGTTCTTTCAGACATTTGAAAATTTAAGGGTGAAATAGATTTAATTTTCTTTTTTGGGGAGAGCATGGAAAAATGATGCAAATGAAGAGAACTGTAAATTGAAACAATAAAAACAAAGGATAAAGATTAGCAATATGCTCCAAGGCAGCATTGTTACAATGTCTTTGGCCTTTGGAACCATCTTTCTAGCTGAATGACTCTTAGATACTTTAAATCTATGATCTCATGATACTGCTTAGCAGGATCCTTTTTTTCAAAAGCGCTTTATAAACTAATTTGACATCTATTCTCAAGATGCAGTCAAACTGTGATCAGGGATGAATAGTGGGCACAATTGGAATGAGATGGTTTCTAATTTGGTCTGTAGTGCCTGGCCCTGGTGCCTTGTTAGTGGTTGTGGGTATTGTGCATAACTGCTTTAGGAGAGAAACAAGACTGGGGTGTCATTGAATTAATTAGATGAGAATAAAATTAGAAATGAAAGCTCTTTAGTTTCTTAACTGCTAATGGTAGAAAATCAAGTACAATAAATACACTCCAAGCTTTGATGAACCTTACTTACAATTAATTAACAGATTTTAATGGCCTGCCAAAATGTGACAGTTATTCTATTGATCCTCCTAATTAAGGATCATGAAAGGAAAGGGGTGCTTATCTTCACTTTGACTGAATTTCCCCTTGAATCAACCAAACTGCTCAAATGGCTGCTCAGAATGATTTTGATTGTTTTATATGTGATGTTCAATACATATGCATACATTCATGTGAGGTGTGTCTATTGCGTATTTTTATTTCACTTTGCTGGGGTCACTAGATACAGATGAGGAATATGCAAGGCTAAGGGACACTTATTCCAAAATGTAAATACTTCATCATATACCTGCAAATGGTAGAATTTAATTACTTATAGCTATTGATCTAAAATCTATTTGACTTGTCAAATTCTTTCATTGGGTGTTGAGTTCAGCATGAGGCACTAAGGAAAAAGCCGCACTACTGTATTAAAATTGGCAAGAGCTGGGAGACTGTGCATTAGGGGTGCACAGTATTTCTCAATTCCGTGCTGTAATATGAATTCAGAGAATCATATATGCTAAGACCTCTTTTAGCTTCAATGGAATGACCAAGAGGTGTATTAAGACAGAGTAAATAGAAAGGAAAGCCACAAATAAACTATCTGTGCTGGTCAGGGTCTTTGTTTTTTGCAAAGGGCATCAGGATGGGATCTTGACTAGCCTGGAGAAAAGGGGTGAGAAGCTGGGCATGGAAACACCTGTGGAGCTGTCACCTGCTCAGGGGTGCTGATTATACTTGGGCAGGGATGCTAGAGATTCTGTTGTTCCTACTTTGTGAGGATGGGACTCACCACATGGAGAATAACTGAAAGATTGAAAGGCTCTTTAAGCTTGATGGACCACTCTAAATGTCTGTGTCCACACCACAGTCCTTCTGGATAAGCTTTCATCCTTTCCTCTGTTCTTCATCTCTTTTTCTCTCTTTCATTTTTTCTTTCCTTTTCCTATCTTGTGCTTAGTCCTATACTTGGTGCCATTGTGAAACTGTATCAAAATGCTGTGTTCTAGGGAATGATGAGATATCAAGAGAGCATGAATTCAAGCATTTTAGAAATTGACCCCTATGGATGAGTTTAAATTTTATAAAGAAAATATCAAAGTCAATAAAGTCTTATTACTCTTTCAGAGGCTTAAAGATTACTTCTAAAGTAAGTATTATCTCGGTGAAAGCAATATATCATTCATTGCAGATGTTTCAGATCTTCAGAAAACTGCACAGAGAATTTCAGTTTTGTATAATTGCAAATACCCCATTTGTGAATTTAAAGACCAGAGAAAGTGTTAGCCTAGCAGTTCTAACACAATGCACGGTGGTAGTTCAACTTCTGCCTATACCCTTCAAAAGTACTTCAGTAAATAATAGTGTTCACATGAAAGAAAAGAGAAGAAAGAAAGAAAGAAAGAAAGAAAGAAAGAAAGAAAGAAAGAAAAGAAAAAAGAAAGAAAAAGAAAGAAAGAAGAAAGAAAGAAAGAAAAAAGAAAGAGAAAGAAATAGAAAGAAAGAAAGAAGAAAGAAAGAAAGAAAAAAGAAAGAGAAAGAAATAGAAAGAAAGAAGAAAGAAAGAAAGAAAGAAAGAAAGAAAGAAAGAAAGAACAGAAAGAAAAAGGAGAAAGAAAAAAGAAAGAAAGAGAAATGCCAGGGTATTTTGAATCAGTGGCAGAGTTTTTGATAGATTTTTTTAAAGTTCTAACATCTGGTAAGTCAGTTAAAAAATATATACAAGCCCTCTCCTCCCCATTAAAATAGAATATTGCCAATTTGCATGGACAACATAGAATTTAATCCCCTTTAAATATACTGGATCCTTAAATTTTAAAGAGAGCACTTGGTAAACCATGAAAATATGAGAACCAAAATTTTTTGCTCAAAAGCAAAAAACAGGATCAACATGAATCATCTTAATTATGTATTTCTATTCTGTGGTCAGGCTGTACAATTACACAAAAACTAAATCTCAGGAATAACACATTGTACAATGTGCAGTATAGTACTAGAAATATCCTTTCAGTGTACAAGGTTAGAAATTTCTCAAGCCTCTACAAAGCAACATTTGGTGCTATCTAAAACATGAATAACGAGGAAATACTCAACAGTTACATTTAAAATAATTGTTCCTTTTGATAATTACTTTTTTCATTGATGTAAAACTCACTTTCCTTCAACAATTATCTCCATGGCCTCCATTGCAAACATCGTTCTCTTGACTGTTGAAAACTATATATCCTAAATAATTCCAAGTGAAATTTTTTCCAGTTTCAGGGACTTTACAAAAATAGCAAAAATCACACAGCATTTTCAAGTTGACTAAGCACCTAAGTAGAACAGCGTTATTTTGTGGTGCCAGTGGTCACTAGGACTGCAGGCGCTGGCTCTGCCAGGGAGTGTAAGGCTTTTTTTATGCTCTAGGATGTTGCTGTATCTTATGACCACCCCACCCTCTAGACCATTATCCAGGGAGGTGGGATATGTTTGAGCTTAGAGCTCAGTCCCTACCTTGACTCTTCTCTTCTCCTTTCTCCCTGGTGCAATTTTGCAAAGAATTATGTTTAAGCCTTGCTCTCTTTCCTCTTCCTTGCTGGATCTTCATGGCAAACTGACAGTCTAGGTCTCGGGAAACTAGCATACTGCCTCTGCCCCTCTCTGGATTTCTGGACTTAAGATTTCTGACAGCTATCCCCCACACAAAACCCACATAAATTAGTCAGTTTTGCTTTTTGAAACTTGCTTCTGGGTGGCAAGGAGAGGGTAGCAGCTCTGACTGCACTTAATAGCGATTAGCTGGCAGAGCAAATCTTCCCTTTGTCTTTCTTGTTTTCATTCTTTTTGAGGAGGGGATTTGATAGGGATATGATTTTGGATATGGTTTCTGATCACCACTGCCTTCTCCTAGAGCACATTGGCTAATAAAACACATCATCTGTTTTTACAGGGCCAGTGGTTAGAAATGTGATTGACTCAGATGGCTCTTCCTTTGATCTTTAGTCCATTAAAACAGATGACAGCCAGAATCATGCTTCTCTAGACTTCAAAGCAATGATAAAACAATCCCTTGGACCACAAGTCCTCTTGTCTCATAGGAGATAAATTTTAATATTTCCCTGTTTTGTGAGAATACATGAAGATATCCCTCTTCAGTTGATCCCTAAGGAAGAGCTTAAGAAGATCCACTGTCTCTCCTTGGAAGTAGAGTGCCAAGACCTAAACAACCACTCCAGGCTTGGTTTTATGGTAATCTGGCTTGTTGATCAGTTTTACTTTAGTGAGCATATTCCTTTGTGCTAGCTAGGGCTTTACATACACATAATAGGGAGTGACTTCCATGATATATGCTTAGGCCTGTCCCCTAATATATACATTTTATACAACACAATTTAGGATGTTTTAGAACTATGAATATATGAAGGGTAAACATGAATTTGTCTAAGATTAATTTTCTATATGTTTGTTTCTTTTTTTTTTCTTTAAAGATTTATTCACTTATTAGAATCACAGAAAGGAAGAGGGTTGGGACAGAGAGAGAGAGAGTAGAGCAGGAGCGAGAGCAAGAGAGAGAGATAGAGAGAGAGAGAGAGAGAGAGAGAGAGAGAGAGAATCTTCAGTAGAGTTCTCCCTGCTGAGCACAGAGACCCAGGTAGCCCATGATATAAATATCATGACCCTGAGATCATGACCTGAGCCAAAACCAAGATCTGACGTTCAACTGACTGAGCCACCAAGGCACCCCTGCAAGCTAGTTTCTTAGGAAAAGAATTGTCTTCTGCAAAACACCATAGAAACCAGTTAAGCCTTCCTTCCTGCAAAACACCATAAAAACCAATTAAAGCGCATTAGTCAGCCCCTGGACTTGTACCACAGCTCCTGCATCATACGGGGGCGGGGGGCAGATGGGGGGCTCGGAGGAGGGTGCTTTAGCATTTTCCCGAGCAGGATTCCAGAGGTGAACCTTGTTGCAAGCTTCCTAAGTCTTGGAGCTGCAATTTGAATGCTTGGATGCCTCATCAGATGAAGGCCTTGTGCTTATCCCCACATATATGGAGTTGCCAATTAGGACTGGAGGCAAAAATTCCATCATGAGATACATTTCTTAAATGCATCCCAGCATAACAGATCTGGGAGGTGTTGTTCATGGAGAGTCAGATGTCTGGCCTCGTGAGGTGGCTCCAAACGTCCGCAGAGTGTGGTAGGGCAAGAGAGACTGGTGTCTTTACTATTTACCCTGACTCCAGGAGCTTTTCCCAATGAACACTGCTCTAGCAAGTTAGAAATATACCCTGCTTAGCTAATCACCTTGTTTGTACCATGTTTATCCAAGGGCTTTATATCACCGGTGTATACAATGTTGCTGAGACAAACATGAATGCTGAATCGTTTCTTGAAAATGAGGCAATTTGTTCAATTCATTCTACAAATGGTTGAGTCTCTGCCCACTCGATGCTACAGAATGTACTGGGATTATTTTATAGTTATAACAAATCCTGCTTTCAGTCTTACAGGGAAAATCAGACCTATTCCCTAATAATGATAATGGAAAATAAATGTGGTAAAAAATATAAAAGGTGTTATGAGAGTTATAGAAGGAAAAAGAAACTACTTTTATTGGCAGTTTCTTGCAAGAGTTTTGGATGGCTTATAAGGATTGGTATAATTTAAGTGTTTAAAAGACCAACTAAATGGCATTCTACCTGGAAGTGGGAAAGCACAGGGGAATAAAGTAGAAAATGAGTTTGGTTTGAGTGGGAATGCTTATGGGAGGCATAATGGTAAATTGACTTTGAAAGACAAGTTGTATCAAGAACATAGAAGGCCTTGGATGCCAGGCTAAATAATTTGAATTTTATTGGAATTACTCCCCAGAAAGATAAATCTGGCAGTGATATGTAAAGGTTTTGGCATAAGAAGAAGTGTTTTACAGGGCTGAAAGGATCTAGGTGAAAGGTTCTAACTTCCCATACCCCTTGGTTTGAATAGAGGAAAGTAAAAATACATATATAAAATCCACCCTAGATGGAAGGTATAAGAAGCATTGCTTGACATAATGTGTGAAACATAATATTACTATAGCTGAGCACAACATAGTTAATGGCCATTAGCAGAGTGAATGCAACATGGTGTCCTGACACATGAAACCTGACAGTGTACCACCTTTCTGCAACCAGCGGCTGGCTTCTGGGGGATTTCTTACTATGAGGAATATCTAGACCTACCAGCTGGGGATGATATAGAAATAAATGAGTTTTTGCCTTACCTCTGATACTTGCAAATCTTTTTTAAAAAAGATTTTATTTATTTATTCATGAGAGACACACAGAAGGAGGCTGAGACATAGGGAGAAGCAGGCTCCCTGTGGAAGCCTGATGTGGGACTTGATCCCAGAACCCTGGGGATCACGGCCTGAGCCAAGGCAGGTGCTCAACCACTGTGCCACCCAGGTGCCTCCTACACTTGCAAATTTTAATTAATAAAGGTATCAAAGTGGAGCATCTGGCTGTTTCAGTCTATAGAGCTTGCAATTTGTGATCAAAGGGTTGTGAGTTTGAGCCCCACATTGGGTGTAGAGATACCTTTATTAAAGATTTTTTCTCCCTCTACCTATGTCTCTGCCTCTCTCTCTCTCTCTGCGTAACTATCATAAATAAATAAAAAAATTAAAAAAAAAAAAGGGATCCCTGGGTGGCGCAGCGGTTTGGCGCCTGCCTTTGGCCCAGGGCGCGATCTTGGAGACCTGGGATCGAATCCCACGTCAGGCTCCCGGTGCATGGAGCCTGCTTCTCCCTCTACCTATGTCTCTGCCTCTCTCTCTCTCTCTCTGTGTAACTATCATAAATAAATAAAAAAATTTAAAAAAAAATAAAGATTTTTGTAAGTAATCAAAGTGAAGAAAAGAGAAAATGTAACAGATTACTTGAAAAGAAAAAAAGGTTTATATGTGATATACTTAGAAGTAATAGCAGTGGATAAAGTGGGCAACCACATGCACAGATGACCAATCCCTTATAAAAATATGTAGATAAATACAGGATCAGTGAAATTTGCATACAGAAGGGTTTGCCTCTAATCATAGCTTCTCATTAGAGAATACTGCCCTACTTTCCTATCCTGGGTAGCACGGTCCAACCTGGCAGCATTTTTGTATAAAACCAAAGAGTGTGTAGTCTGGGCCAGAGTCCCTGCTGTCTGCACTGAAAACTTACCAGCTTTCCAGAGAGTTGAGGGCAGTAAACCCCCCCTGCCCTGGAAACCACATTATGGTATCTGAGATCAGCTTTAACTTGTTTGTGGCTGAGAAAGGAGAAGATTTCATTATTACCAACCTGGATTTTAGAGACAAGAAATGTAAATATGCACAAAAGCTGGTATTTTCTGTTACAACTGGGGGCAATGTTTAGCTTTGCTAATTTTATTTGGGTCAAGTTGATGTCTCCCATGTTCAGACACCATTCATGATCAGTATTTCTTTGGGAAAAAAATGTGCTAAAATTTCTGGTTATCTCTGATTTGATCTGTTTAGTGAATATGGATACAAAGATACTTTACTGTTTCTTAGCAAGAGAATAAAAACAACTGGTCTCAGACCATGATTTTAATGAGCATGGGGGTAAGCGATTTGTATATAATAACTGAATCATCAAAAACTTAAATGTAATACAGCTACATTCTGTTTCCCTATGTGTAACCTAAAAGGGATATTGTAGTAGTTTAAAATAAATGCTGAAGCTACAGTGAACAATTAACCCTTTTGGCATGAGTAGTATCCAGCTCAATAAACATGATGAAAAAGCTTTTTTTCTTTCATAGATTATGCTCTTGTTGGATAGCCCATCTCTCTTACCTTTATATGTCACTGGCAATAGCATGGAAATCATTTTTGCATTCTTCTTGGAGTGATGCAGTATTCCTACCTTTTCCCTGAGCATGATGAGAGCTGTCATTTATTTTTTAAGGTATTAATTCTAGTGCCCTCTCTATTTCTCACATTTTTTTTCTGTTGAGGAGGGGGTTTAAAATTCATGGACCCTGACTTAAGCTGCACAGTATTTATTTTAAAGTTTAAATTAATGTTGTGATCATTTATCATCTGTTAAGTTTGTATTGTCAAGCACAAAGAAATTAAACCTTGGATGAAACAGACAAGCAGGATGTAAGTAGTAGAATCTGTTAACAATTCAACAAGTCCAATTTATGGGAGAATAGACTGAATTTCAAGCCAGATAGCCTGCAGCGGGCAGCAGGCACTTGGACCAGTGGGGAAATGCTTTAGCTTGTGGCATTTTTCAGTAATCTAAGTGATTTTCCTTATGTTAAACGATTTGATTCTCAAGAGAATTAAAAAAAAAAAAAGGACAATAAAATTGACCTTGGAGAACAAAGCCTGGGGTGGTTAAGGGTCCTGGTAGACAAACTTGGAGTGAGGAGCTCAGAGCCTGCAAGTGGACTTGGCCTATAACTTGCTACCTGTCTGATCTTAAGGGAGGTTCTTTGACTATTTATCCTTTCAAAGTTATTCCTTCACTGATGAATTGAAGGTTGTGAGAAGTTAATTAGATGCTCCATGTATATTTGTAAGTGAAGGACTTGGATTCACAGTGAGGGAAAGCATGGAATGGCTGACATTACCAAGTGCAAGAAGGAGAATGTAGAGCTGATTTCATGAAGCATTGGAAGTAAGGACCACCTAGATGCCCCAGTGCTGCCAGACTCCATCTCTCCATCTCCTCCTGCCCCTGCTTCTCTTCATGCATGTGTCTCCATGAAGTGAAGGTTACAACAGTTTGAATTTCTAGGGCTCACATTTTTAGTTTTACTGTTAAAGAGCATGAAGCTTCCTTCAGTTTCCAAATTAGAAATTACCAGAATGTTGCAATTCCTAGGGCCCTTGCCAATTTCTGACCCATTTTCTTTTCTCTTTTACATATTTTAGCAGAGTTGATACACAATGTTAAAATGATTCAACATCTCTATATGTTATGCTATGCTTACTGCAAGTATAGCTACCATTTGTCACCATTTATTGTATTCCCTACACTATTACCTTTTATTCCTATGAGTTGCTTATTCAATAACTGGAAACCTCCATCTCCCATTCCTCTTCACCCATTTTGTCCACCTCTCCACTGACCTTGCTCCTGGCAACCATCAGTTTGTTCTCTAGAGGTCAGGTTCTGCTCTTAGTTTCTTTATTAATTTTTTTTGGATTAGGCACTGAGTGAAATACAGTATTTGTCCTTCTGAGTCTTATTTAATTTAGCATAATATCCTCTTAGTCCATCCATGTTGTCACAAATGGTACTATCTCATCCTTTTTAATGGCTGTATAATATTCTATCATATCTATCTATATATATACATATCTATACACACAAACACACATACACACTATGTCTTCTCTTCTCTATTCATTTCACTATTGATGGGCACTTATGGAAGCAACCTATCTTGGCTATTGAAAATAATACTACAACAAATATAGGGGTGCTTGTATCTTTTCATATAAGTATTTTTGGGGTTTTTTTGGTAAATAACCTAGAAGTGGAATTACTGGATCATATGGTGGTTCAATTTTTAATTTTTTGAGGAAAATACTTAAAATATGTTTTCCACAGTGTCTATGCCAATTTACATTCCCACCAACACTGTGAGAGTTCCTTTTTCTTCACATTTTCACCAACACTTTATTTCTTTGCTTTTGACAGATTCATTTTCTTTTTGTGTGTGGTGAGGTACACTATCAAGCTTTGCCCAGCTTAGCTCAATAACTGCCTTTCTCTAGGATCTCTGAGTTCTGAGACTGGCACACCAACCACAAATACACAATTAGAAAAACTTTTTCCGTAAAAATGTAATGGAAGGCTTGACCTAAAGTTTGATGGAAATTAAATGGTAATAACTGGTACAGAGGAAGACGGGCTAGTGCCCGGCCTGTGGGAAGTATTCCATGCATGATGGGCTTATTATGTAACTTCATTGTTATTGTTGTTGGTAGTAGATTTGTTTCTCTGTCCTTTCTGTAATGTATCTAGTGTTCTTTCTGCCATAGCCTTCTGATCCAAGGAAAATTGGCCACTAATAGATAAAACTTCCAGGTGGGTAAACCATCTTCAACCTCTCTTCTTTTTGCCAAGGGTCACTCACCTGGGCTTGCCTTCCTTCCCATATCTCAAACTGCAGAATTACTTCTCTTACTGTCACAGTTGATAAACCACTCTTATTTATTTATTTAAAGATTATATTTTTTTATTTGAGAGTAAGATAGAACACGAGTAGGGAAGGGCCAGAGGTTGAGAAGCAGAGGGAGAAGCAGACTCTCTGCTGAGCTGGGAGCCCCATGTAGGGCTTGATCTCAGGACCCCGGGATCATGACCTGAGCTGAAAGCAGATGCTTAACCAACTGAGGCACCCAGGTGCTTCAAAACCACTCAAATTTAAATACAATTGATCCCACTAGCCCTCAAAAGGATAATTTTCTACTCAAAAGAGTAGTTGATAAAACTTGTTGAATCTTTGACTAAGGGTGTATTTCTGAACTTGAAAGGTCAACAGTGGGCGTGTTGATTATACATGTCTTTGCCTGCATGACAAACTGCCTCCTCTCCACAAAATGGACATTTTCTCGCTCCATATTTTGGTCTTCATTATCCCAAGCCTCCCTCCACCATACCCTCAAAGGATATCAGTAACTTGACTCATTTTATGAAAGATGAGCACTCAATGACACAGGAAATGTATCTTTTCAGGAGACTTACAGGTAAGTCATACAGAAATAATGCATATTATTATTATTATTATTATTATTATTATTATTAAAATAAATTTATTTTTATTGGTGTTCAATTTGCCAACATATAGAATAACACTCAGCTCATCCCATCAAGTGCCCCCCTCAGTGTCCGTCACCCAGTCACTCCCTCCCCCCCGCCCACCTCTCTTTCTACCACCCCTAGTTCGTTTCCCAGAGTTAGGAGTCTCTCATGTTCTGTTTCCCTTTCTGTTAAGAAATAATGTATATTAAATTGAAACTGCTTATGTATAAGGCAGTAATAGAGCTGACTTTTGAAACCTCATACAATGAGAAATGGAAACAAGCAAATTATGCTTTCCCCCACAGATATTTGCATACTCTCTTGTAGGTATTTTTGCATTTCAGGAGACAGAATTCGCAACTACAGATTCATCCTCAAGGAGATAGATAATTTTAAGTGAGGCAGATGAAATACTGCATAGATAAATCTAGAGAACACTGGAAAAGAGAGAGAATATAGTGAGAGAAGGCTTTATTTAAGAAAATGTCAGCTATGATCCAATTGTGGAGTGTAGGAAATTTATTATAGCTAAGAAAAATCTAAAACAGGCTCTTTTATGTATTGAAAAATCAACAAATTAACATTAGATTTCTGTATGAGGTAACATTTTTTACCTATACAAATTTCCAGGGAGTGTCTTCTTTTCTCAAACTCATCAGTACCTCTCCACTGCTTTTTAAAATTCCCCCATGATACTAAATTGCTAATTTGAAGTTAACTGAGTCATTGATCCCTACTATAATCTAAAAAGGTTACCTGAAGTGAGATACTCATTCAAATGCACTATCTCTTAGACTCCTAGAAGCTTCTGCTACCACTAAAAATATACCTCACAGAACTACCAAAACCTGCTTGTAGGTCAAAAGCTATTCTAAACTTGTATTACTTTGAACTGAAGATTAGATTATTGGACAACCACTAAACTCTAGGTTCCTAGGTGTGGCTGTAGCTAAAATTGAACCCACAAGAAAATCAGCAAGAAAATGGACTCTCTCTCACTTGAACATGAGTATTTATCAAGTGTTCTTTTTTTTTTTCATTTTTTTTCAAGTGTTCTTTTTAATGAAATCACCACTGTATTAGGTCTAGAGAAGATCAGCCCTGACAAGGGAAAGTTTGAGGCCCCAGAGAACAAAGGCAGCCAAGCCTTTTTTCCATGATATTTTCCATGGCTGATGTCACTGGCCAGGCCTTCTGGATAAAAAATTTGATACAGCTCTCCTGTTTACTTGGTTGTTTTTGAGTTGTGCTCTTCCGGCAATTTTCTTTGAAAGGTGTTAATTTCTCAGCCTAAATAAAGACCATAAGATAACCATTTAGGAATGTAGCAAAGAAATGCCATTCTTGATCTCAGAAAACTTGATCCTTTGAAAAAGATTTAAATGGACTCATTTGTGCATTCATGATGAGAGACAGAGTAGAAAAGAGGGACAGAGTAGAAAGGTTGTCAGGGTTGAAGAATGAATACTGAGTCCTTTTTCTGCAGCATGGTTAGAGTCATCAAGTTTGTAATCCTTGATGTTTATATAGAACTCTGTATTTTCAAATCACTTTCATAAATATTCTTATTTGATCCCATTCCTATTTGATGTCTTTCTCTTTTTTCTTTGTTAGGAAGGAAAGGGAGGAAGTAGTAGAACATAGATTAAATAATAATAATAAAAAAAGTGCTTTGTAGTTTCTTTGACACAAATTCTTCCAGACACAAGGACAGTTGGATTTGCCTCAGAAGACTCTGCTGCAGTCCAGCATCAAAGACTTCAATAGCTTACACCAAAAAAATAATTTGATTCAGCTGCTTGCTGGTATCAAACGAATATATTAGAGGTTGATATGATGGATTCAGTTTATTGAAGACTTCCTGAAAGGCTCTGTAAAGTACATTCATATCCATTTGCAAAATTTCCTGAGTAGAACCATGTTTATGGATAATGTGTTCTAGTTCATGTCCTCTAAGCCAACATGATAACTCTGGAATTGACGTGGCTTTTATAGGGGGGGCTCAGGAATTGAACATACAGCTTTGTTTTTTTCTCCTACTGTTTGTGAAAGAATCCTAATGATGATGATGAACTTGGTGTAGGTAATGTGGTCTTTACAGTGAGGAAGTGGAACAGGGATCAATATTCCAATGTTGCCGATCAGAAAATTAGTTGATTTGCTTACAACTGCATGTGATTGTGGGTAAAAGAAGGAAAGGAAAGATTTCTAGGTATATTGGCTTAATGGGCTTTTATTGACTTAATAGTATTTTCTTCAACTTTAGAATGGAGGTGGATTTGGAAAGACATTCTATACTTAAATATAAATAGGGCACAACAGAACAAAGCTTGGATACACAGAGAAGAAAAGTGAGCTCTGGCCATGTCATTTTAGTAGGGTCATTAAACTTTTTACATCTTGCTTTCCTTGTATATAAAATAGGGGCATTTTCATGCTAAAAATTCTTAGCAGATTGATTGATTGATTGATTGATTTTTAGTGCTAACTTCCAAGTACAGAAAGGCCAATCTTAGAATAAGAGGCAGGGCTTCCATGGCAATGACTGGACTAAATTAAAAAGAAAAGATGTGTGTGTGGGGGGAGGGCATGGGGAGGAGGGCGTGGCCAGCTGGTGCAAAAGCCTTTGCAGAAAGGGATCTCAATAGGCTTATGTTTCAGGTCCCTGTGTTAATAACTTGCTGGACTATGTGCCATGTTGAATCTGGAGAGAGGACAAAATAAAGATGAATTTGTCTATGTTTGCATTATACTAATTCCAACACAGTTTGTTGAGTATTATTATTATTATTTTTAAGATTTTATTTATTTTTTCATGAGAGAGAGAGAGAGAGAAGAGAGAGAAGCAGGCTGCATGCAGGGAGCCTGACACCTGACTTGATCCTGGGCCTCCAGGATCAGGCCCTGGGCTGCAGGTGGCGCTAAACCGCCGAGCCACCGGGCTGCCCAGTTTGTTGAGTATTAACATC
This sequence comes from Vulpes vulpes, assembly GCF_048418805.1. Classification (NCBI taxonomy): domain Eukaryota; kingdom Metazoa; phylum Chordata; class Mammalia; order Carnivora; family Canidae; genus Vulpes; species Vulpes vulpes. The sequence continues at coordinate 92,865,965 of NC_132786.1, forward strand.
AATAGGACTGTCATCTAATAAGTAGGACTAGATTATAATGATCTGTAAAGCACTCTTTCCCTCCTTCTCTCATTAGATTTGGTTGATTTTGATAATGATATGAAAATATTGGAAGATGGCGGAAGAGTAGGGTCCCCAAGTCACCTGTCCCCACCAAATTACCTAGATAACCTTCAAATCATCCTGAAAATCTACGAATTCGGCCTGAGATTTAAAGAGAGAACAGCTGGAATGCTACAGTGAGAAGACTTCGCGCTTCTATCAAGATAGGAAGACGGGGAAAAAGGAATAAAGAAACAAAAGGCCTCCAAGGGGGAGGGGCCCACGAGGAGCCGGGCTGAGGCCGGGGCGAGTGTCCCCAGGACAGGAGAGCCCCGTCCCGGAGGAGCAGGAGCTGCACCAACCTTCCCGGGTGGAAAGGGGCCCGCAGGGAGTTAGAGCAGGACCCAGGAGGGCAGGGATGCCCTCGGGCTCCCGGGGACACTAACAGGCACCTGCGCCCCGGGAGAGTGCGCCGAGCTCCCTAAGGGCTGCAGCGCGCACGGCGGGACCCGGAGCAGCTCGGAGGGGCTCGGGCGGCGGCTCCGCGGAGGGGGCTGCGGGGCGGGAGCGAATCCAACAGCGCAGGCCCCGGAGCACAGGGCGCCGGGACACAGCCCAGGATCTGGCCTCCCCCCGGGACAGGCAGAGGCCGGGAGGGCCCAGGACAGCAAGGACGCTCCTGCCCGGGGCTGAGCAGATCAGCGGCCCTGCAGCGGAGCCCCCAGGCCCTGCAGAAGGAGAGCCCCAGAGATACTGCGGGGGCTGACTCCAGGGCTGCAGAGCTGGCCCCGCCACTGGAGTTGTTCCTCCTGGGGCCTCACGGGGTAAACAACCCACACTGAGCCCTGCACCTGGAAGGGGGAGAGCAGCTCCCCAAGTGCTAACACCTGAAAATCAGCACAGCAGGCCCCACCCCCAGAAGACCAGCTGGACGGACCAGTTCCAGGGGAAGTCAAAGGACTTAAAGTATACAGAATCGGAAGATACTCCCCCCTGGGTTTTTTTTTTTTTTTTTTTTTTTTTTTTTTGCTTTTTGATTTGTTTGCTTCCCCCACCCCTTTTTTCCCTTTCTTTCTTTTTCTTTCTCTTTTTTCTTCTCTTTTTTTCTTCCTTTTTCTTTTTTCTTTTTCTCTTTTCTTTTCTCTTTTCTCTCTCTCTTTTTCTCCTTTTCCCAATACAGCTTGCTTTTGGCCACTCTGCACTGAGCAAAATGACTAGAAGGAAACCTCACCTCAAAAGAAAGAATCAGAAACAGTCCTCTCTCCCACAGAGTTACAAAATCTGGATTACAATTCAATGTCAGAAAGCCAATTCAGAAGCACTATTATACAGCTACTCGTGGCTCTAGAAAAAAGCATAAAGGACTCAAGAGACTTCATGACTGCAGAATTTAGATCCAATCAGGCAGAAATTAAAAATCAATTGAATGAGATGCAATCCAAACTAGAAGACCTAATGACGAGGGTTAACGAGGTGGAAGAACGAGTGAGTGACATAGAAGACAAGTTGATGGCAAAGAGGGAACCTGAGGAAAAAAGAGACAAACAAAAGACCATGAAGATAGATTAAGGGAAATAAACGACAGCGTGAGGAAGAAAAACCTACTTTTAATTGGGGTTCCCGAGGGCGCCAAAAGGGACAGAGGGCCAGAATATGTATTTGAACAAATCCTAGCTGAAAACTTTCCTAATCTGGGAAGGGAAACAGGCATTCAGATCCAGGAAATAGAGAGATCCCCCCCCTAAAATCAATAAAAAACGTTCAACACCTCGACATTTAATAGTTAAGCTTGCAAATTCCAAAGATAAAGAGAAGATCCTTAAAGCAGCAAGAGACAAGAAATCCCTGACTTTTATGGGGAGGAGTATTAGGGTAATAGCAGACTCTCCACAGAGACCTGGCAGGCCAGAAAGGGCTGGCAGGATATATTCAGGGTCCTAAATGAGAAGAACATGCAACCAAGAATACTTATCCAGCAAGGCTCTCATTCAAAATGGAAGGAGAGATAAAGAGCTTCCAAGACAGGCAGGAACTGAAAGAATATGTGATCTCCAAACCACCTCTGCAAGAAATTCTAAGGGGGACTCTTAAAATTCCCCTTTAAGAAGAAGTTCAGTGGAACAATCCACAAAAACAAGGACTGAATAGATATCATGATGACACTAAACTCATATCTGTCAATAGTAACTCTGAACGTGAACGGGCTTAATGACCCCATCAAAAGGCGCAGGGTTTCAGACTGGATAAAAAAGCAGGACCCATCTATTTGCTGTCTACAAGAGACTCATTTTAGACAGAAGGACACCTACAACCTGAAAATAAAAGGTTGGAGAACCATTTACCATTCAAATGGTCCTCAAAAGAAAGCAGGGGTAGCCATCCTTATATCAGATAAACTAAAATTTACTCCGAAGACTGTAGTGAGAGATGAAGAGGGACACTATCTCATACTTAAAGGATCTATCCAACAAGAGGACTTAACAATCCTCAATATATATGCCCCGAATGTGGGAACTGCCAAATATATAAATCAATGAATAACCAAAGTGAAGAAATTCTTAGATAATAATACACTTATACTTGGTGACTTCAATCTAGCTCTTTCTATACTCGATAGGTCTTCTAAGCACAACATCTCCAAAGAAACGAGAGCTTTAAATGATACACTGGACCAGATGGATTTCACAGATACCTATAGAACTTTACATACAAACTCAACTGAATACACATTCTTCTCAAGTGCACATGAAACTTTCTCCAGAATAGACCACATACTGGGTCACAAATTGGGTCTGAACAGATACCAAAAGATTGGGATCGTCCCCTGCATATTCTCAGACCATAATGCCTTGAGATTAGAACTAAATCACAACAAGAAGTTTGGAAGGACCTCAAGCACGTGGAGGTTAAGGACCATCCTGCTAAAAGATGAAAGGGTCAACCAGGGAATTAAAGGAAGAATTAAAAAGATTCATGGAAACTAATGAGAATGAAGATACAACCATTCAAAATCTTTGGGATGCAGCAAAAGCAGTCCTAAGGGGGAAATACATTGCAATACAAGCATCCATTCAAAAACTGGAAAGAACTCAAATACAGAAGCTCACCTTACACATAAAGTAGCTAGAGAAAAAACAGCAAATAGATCCTACACTCAGCAGAAGAAGAGAGTCAATAAAGATTTGAGCAGAACTCAACGAAATCGAGACCAGAAGAACTGTGGAACAGATCAACAGAACCAGGAGTTGGTTCTTTGAAAGAATTAATGAAATAGATAAACCATTAGCCAGCCTTATTAAAAAGAAGAGAGAGAAGACTCAAATTAATAAAATCATGAATGAGAAAGGAGAGATCACTACCAACACTAAGGAAATACAAACAATTTTAAAAACATATTATGAACAGCTATATGCCAATAAATTAGGCAATCTGGATGAAATGGACGCATTCCTGGAAAGCCACAAACTACCAAAACTGGAACAGGAAGAAATAGAAAACCTGAACAGGCCAATAACCAGGGAGGAAATTGAAGCAGTCATCAAAACCTCCCAAGACACAAAAGTCCAGGGCCAGATGGCTTCCCAGGGGAATTCTATCAAACGTTTAAAGAAGAAACCATACCTATTCTACTAAAGCTGTTTGGAAAGATAGAAAGAGATGGAGTACTTCCAAATTCGTTCTATGAGGCCAGCATCACCTTAATTCCAAAACCAGACAAAGACCCCATCCAAAGGAGAATTACAGACCAATATCCCTGATGAACATGGATGCAAAAATTCTCAACAAGATACTAGCCAATCTGATCCAATAGTACATTAAGAATATTATTCACCATGACCAAGTAGGATTTATCCCTGGGACATAAGGCTGGTTCAACACTCGGAAAACAATTAATGTGATTCATCATATCAGCAAGAGAAAAACCAAGAACCATATGATCCTCTCATTAGATGCAGAGAAAGCATTTGACAAAATACAGCATCCATTCCTGATCAAAACTCTTCAGAGTGTAGGGATAGAGGGAACATTCCTCAACATCTTAAAAGCCATCTACGAAAAGCCCACAGCAAATATTCTCAATGGGGAAGCACTGGGAGCCTTTCCCCTAAGATTAGGAACAAGACAGGGATGTCCACTCTCACCACTGCTATTAAACATAGTATTGGAAGTCCTCGCCTCAGCAATCAGACAACAAAAATAAATAAAAGGCATTCAAATTGGCAAAGAAGTCAAACTCTCCCTCTTCACCGATGACATGATACTCTACATAGAAAACCCAAAAGCCTCCACCCCAAGATTGCTAGACTCATAGAGCAATTTGGCAGCATGGCAGGATACAAAATCAATGCTCAGAAATCAGTGGCATTTCTATACACTAACAATGAGACTGAAGAAAGAGAAATTAAGGAGTCAACCCCATTTACAATTGCACCCAAAAGCATAAGATACCTAGGAATAAACCTAACCAAAGAGGTAAAGTATCTATACCCTAAAAACTATAGAACACTTCTGAAAGAAAGTGAGGAAGACATAAAGAGATGGAAAAATATTCCATGCTCATGGATTGGCAGAATTAATATTGTGAAAATGTCAATGTTACCCAGGGCAATTTACATGTTTAATGCAATCCCTATCAAAATACCATAGACTTTCTTCAGAGAGTTAGAACAAATTACTTTAAGATTTGTGTAGAATCAGAAAAGACCCCGAATACCCAGAGGAATATTGAAAAAGAAAACCATAACTGGGGGCATCACAATGCCAGATTTCAGGCTGTACTACAAAGCTGTGGTCATCAAGACAGTGTGGTACTGGCACAACAACAGACACATAGATCAATGGAACAGAATAGAGAACCCAGAAGTGGACCCTGAACTTTATGGTCAACTACTATTTGATAAAGGAGGGAGACTATCCATTGGAAGAAAGATAGTCTCTTCAATAAATGGTGCTGGGAAAATTGGACATCCACATGGAGATGAATGAAACTAGGCCACTCTCTTTAACCATACACAAAGATAAACTCAAAATGGATGAAAGATCTAAATGTGAGACAAGATTCCATCAAAATCCTAGAGGAGAACACAGGCAACACCCTTTTGAACTCGGCCACAGTAACTTCTTGCAAGATACATCCACGAAGGCAAAAGAAACAAAAGCAAAAATGAACTATTGGGACTTCATCAAGATAAGAAGCTTTTGCACAGCAAAAGATACCGTCAACAAACTAAAAGACAACCTACAGAATGGGAGGAGATATTTGCAAATGACATACCAGATAAAGGGCTAGTTTCCAAGATCTATAAAGAACTTATGAAACTCAAGAGCAAAGAAACAAACAATCCAATCATGAAATGGGCAAAAGACATGAAGAGAAATCTCACAAAGGAAGACATAGATATGGCCAACATGCACATGAGAAAATGCTCCGCATCACTTGCCATCAGGGAAATACAAAGCAAAACCACAATGAGATACCACCTCACACCAGTGAGACCGGGGAAAATCAACAAGGCAGGAAACCACAAATGTTGGAGAGGATGCGGAGAAAAGGGAACCCTCTTACACTGTTGGTGGGAATATGAACTGGCACAGCCACTCTGGAAAACTGTGTGGAGGTTCCTCAAAGAGGTAAAAATAGACCTGCCCTACGACCTAGCAATTGCTCTGTTGGGGATTTACCCCAAAGATACAGATGCAATGAAACGCCGGGACACCTGCTCCCCGATGTTTCTAGCAGCAATGTCCACAATAGCCAAACTGTGGAAGGAGCCTCGGTGTCCATCGAACGATGAATGGATCAAGAAGATGTGGTTTATGTATACAATGGAATATTACTCAGCCATTAGAAACGACAAATACCCACCATTTGCTTCGACGTGGATGGAACTGGTGGGTATTATGATGAGTGAAATAAGGCAATCGGAGAAGGACAAACATTATATGTTCTCATTCATTTGGGGAATATAAATAATAGTGAAAGGGAATATAAGGGAAGGGAGAAGAAATGTGTGGGAAATATCAGAAAGGGAGACAGAACATAAAGACTCCTAACTCTGGGAAACGAAATAGGGATGGTGGAAAGGGCTAGGGTGGGGGTTTGGGGTGACTGGGTGATGGGCACTGAGGTGGGCACTTGATGGGATGAGCACTGGGTGTTATTCTGTATGTTGGTAAACTGAACACCAATAAAAATATAAATTTATTATTATAAAAACAACAAAAAGTAATAAAAAAGAAAGTATTGTATTTATATATAATCATTGTATATATATGTGATATATATATTTGATGCATATACAATCAAAAATTTGAGATATATATATATATATATATATATATAATCGTATTCAAAAAGAACCAAATTATACTAGGTGGTAAAGCATGTTTTCCTAGATGTCATTTTAGTTTTTATTCTGAAAAAAAAAAAAAAAACAGAAAACCAAAAATAAAACCACAAAACCCTCAGTTTCCAAAAAGAAAAAAAAAAGAGC